>NC_091796.1:44897500-45212500 GCF_041296235.1 Equus asinus | reverse complement strand
AGAATATGTGTCAAGGAACAGCTAATTAATAAGCGCCTGGTAAGGAAAGACTGACATTAATGTAAATTAATGACATTATGGAGCACAGTGACAATCTGCAATTGAGGATTTACATAATCAGTCATTATAGTTCCCCGTCGTCTCTCAGGTCAATAATGTGCAGTTTTAAGACATGCTAATACATATTTGCTCATTAAGCTACAATGCCTTCTAAGCGAGGAGAGGGTGTGGGTCTCTGGTTGAATTAATTCACATTTAAATTATAATAGCAGATAACTGCTTCACAGATTGGAAGTAACATACATAAACTCAAAGATGTAGATTAAATATCAGTCATTCAGAAAAGATGTTGTGTTTGTTTGTGGTGTAAAGACAGCTTAAGATCTACTAAAACATCACCATAATTAAAGGCTCAATTGAGACAGGGTCTTAGATTTGTATTTGCCTTGGGTTACCTGAAAAGGCTGTGAAGGGTATTTTTGGCAAGCGTGGAGGGGGCAGAGGGCAGGAAGTGGGGAAGAAGAAATGAATTTGTTACCTTTTATTTGGTCATAAAACACAGCAGAGTATCATAGCAAAATGTCAACAGTGATGAGAACAAATTATTCCAGGTCCTAGGTGTTCTCTATGACCCTTAGAAGTGAAAAATCACCAAGTGATAATTACATTTGACACCTTGAAGTAACTAAGTCTAATTTTTTTGTTTCCAAATTACCACAGTCTTTCACAAAAATGAATGCAAAACTAAGGCTTGATCCTTTGATGAAGCCAATCGTATTGACCTATTTGTCTGTGTTAAACCAATACTCCCTAAACAATGTTCTGATCAGAGAGACTTACCCCTACTTATTCCAAGAGCAATTTTTTTGGGTGCTATAATGTTTTCATAAATGTCTAAGGGCTATTCTGATGGCAACCCAACAGCTCAACCTGGGACATGAAAGATATATGCTTACTGGTGTCTCTGGTCATTGCCATAGTCACTGAACATGGAAGCTAAGCACTGACCTACCTCACTGCTAATGATAGAGACCAAACTCCTGATTTAAGATGCATATAAAGTTGGGTGGATTTTTCTCTTAGAAGCCAAACCAAATGTTTTCAGATTCCCCAATGGCTATATCTGTTTGGATGAATAGTCTTTCCTGTTTTAGTGAGATTGCAGAGCTCAATATGGGGGAATTTATCGTATCAGTATGGAAATGCCTTTTAAATAGGCTGTAGGGCAATGCTGTCATAGCATTTGGCAGCACATACACTTCACTTAGGGATCAGCATTAATCCCTCATTTGCATGGACACTGACTTCTCTCCTTAAATGACATTAATGGGCACTATAAATCTGCTTTTTCCCTGCTAGCACTATGCCAAGCTATAATGCTATAAGAAAGAATTATATGGGAATTGCTTTGGACAGCCAGCCTATGTGAACAGTCAGCATCATTCAATGTCCTCACCAGTCAGAAGCTGATAACTAAAAGGTGGGACATAGAAAACATAAAAAATAATAATGAAAATTTGTCAAAGTTAAGAAAAGGCTAATGTATAAAAAAAGACTATCTCAACTGACTGTGATTGGGAAAAATGGCATATTATGTTTGCATATTGTCTGAGATCTTTAAAATATGGCCCAGAGAAGAATTTTTGGGGAGGTGATAAAATGGGGCAAAATGTGGACTAATGAGTGACTTCTAGAAAAAAGATGTGTGTGAGATCAACAGCATTAGATAACTTTAATTAGTAAATTTATACATTTGAGGTCTGTGCCCCAGATGAAGCGGTTGTAGTTCATATTAATTAGCCATTTTAAATTGAAATGGAACACATGTTTAGGAACACATTGTCTAAAGAGACAAGTAGAAATGGGAGAAAATAATGTAGCCTTTGGCCTAATCCCTACAGAAAATTTTTCTGTAGGCACTGAAATATGTTACTAAAAATGAAACTTGACATGAAAACAGCTGGATATAGCTCCAGAGACAACATTCGCAGTGGCCAGCCCCCATGTTAGATAGTCCTCTTAACCTTTGAATTTGGGGTTATTTCACTTTTGTCACTCTTCTATAGGATGTAGCTTGCCTGAAGCACGCCCCTGCCCCTCTTTTTTAAGACCTATGCTCTCAAATAGTTCTAAGGATTAGTTCTCAAAGTCCATAAAAGTTTCTATTTCCTTGTTAGATGCATTAGTTTGAGGCAGATTAGTGCACACACTGAGAACAACTAGAAAAGCTATATAAAATACAGAAGGCCTCTTTGGAAAGGTGTCAGAGAATTCCTTAAGCAAGGAGGATGCAGGAAATGAAGATTCCGTATAGAAGAGACTTGTCCTGGAGGCACTAGCAGTTTCTGAGTATGGCATAGAGACTGAGCATCTAAGGTCTATCTGGGTAGAGTGCTCCTGCTGGGGAGCGAGAAACCATGAAGGCTTTTGAAGGGCTTATGGGGATGGGGTGATAAAATTGGAGAGCTGAGTGGCCTCTAACTCCTGGCAGGATTTCCCCTGAAGCCATTTGTTGAATTCTGAAGGCACACAGAGTGGGAGAATAAAAAGCTAAGCTACAGCCCTCTGAGAAGCAGAGTGGAATTTTCTCACCCTTGTAGTATTGAGAAGACAAAGATTAGAGTTCAGAACCTGTCCGAGGGAAGGACCTCAACAAATGCACTAGGCTTTTTTTTGAAAGCCCTGGAAGGCTATGACCTAGAAACAAGGGTGAACAAGAGGTAAATGTATCATTACCAAAACTACAAATAAGTTTCCTGATTGGATTGAGGTGATTAGCTCGCTAACCCCACCTGCTGTGAAGGGAAAACTGTTATTTCTCTTTGGAAAAAGATGATGTCATTTGCAGCCTCTGTAGTTATTTTATACACAATGTCTATCATTCCATATAAAACAATTGCCAGAAGTGCCAAGAGACAGGGTGATACAACCAAGACAAAGAAAAGAAACTCACAAGTATTTGGATAATAAAGTTAGTAGACAAAGATTTTTAAATAACTAGTTAATATGTTCAAGAAAATAGAGGAAAAGATAGAAAGTAGAGGAAAAGATAGAAAAATAGATGAAAAGATAATTTCATCAAGAATTGGAATCTTAAAAATAATCAAGTAGAAATTTGAGGCCTGAGAAAAATAATATTTAAAATTAATTAGATGAGTTAAGAGCAGCAGATAGCAAAACATAAGTTTATTGAACTGGAAGATGATGTCAAAACATATCTTATACTTAACATTGTACTAGAGATCCTAATCAGTGCAATAAGGCAAGAAACTGGAATAAAAGACATAAAGATTGAAAAGGAGGACATATAATGCTCATTTATTGCAAGCGACATGATTGTGTACATAGAAAATACAAAAAGAATCTACAGACAACTATTAGAATTAATAAGAGGACTTAGCAAGGCCACTAGAAATAAGGTGTTATGCAAAATTCAATTGTATTTCTATATATCAGCAACAAACTAATAGAAAAATGAAATTTTAACATTTTTACGTGACACCAAAAACATCAAATATTTAGAAATAAATCAATTGAAAACACTATAACCCAACAGAAGTTATAGAGAGATTTTAAAGACCCAAGTAAATGGAAGGATATATCATGCGCCTGGATTAGATTCAGTGTTGTAAAGACATATTCCGGGTTGATGTATGGATTCAGTAAATCCTAGTCAAACTTCCAGCAGTTTTGTGAGGGGGGTATGTGTGTGTTCAAACTGACAAACTGATTCTAAAATGCATATAGAAATACCTAAGAATAGTCTAGGCAATACTGAAGAAGAACAAATCTAGAGGACTTACACTACCAGATATCAGATTTTATATAGAACTATAGTATTTAAAACAGTGCGGTGGTGCATGGATAGACAAATAGATGAACAAAGTAGAAACAGAATAGAAAGCCCACACGTATATGGTTACTTGATTTATTAGAATAGTTACATCTCATTGCAGTGAGGGAAAGATGGTCTTTTTTCCTAAATGGTGCTAAGTCAGCTTGATATCCACATTTTAAAAAGTTAGTCTCTACTCTCTACCTTACAGCACACTCAAAATAAATTTAAGATTGATTGGAGGTCTAAATGCACAAATAATGAAGCTACCTGAAGATAACAAAGAAAAATACATTTTGACCTTTGTCTCTGGGGTGATCTGGGAAGATTGATGTCATTAGCAGAGTCTGGGTAGAACTCTAGAAAAGGTAGGATGTTCCTGGAGGAGAACTGGCTGCATGGCTTGTCCAGGCACGCAAGGTCTCAGGCAGTCTCAGTGAGTCCCTCTGGGCTAAGTGTGGGTGTGTCTGAGATGCAGGGAGAGAACCCAGATCCCAGATGTAAAGTGAGCCTGCTGATATGAGGAATGACGAAATTCACCACAAAATCCAGGAGCAGAATTCAGGCCCATCTGGAGAATCAACATCTGAGATGCAGACCTGCATTTGCCCTCCCCATCCAGCTCCACCAACTTTCAGTAAACTTGGTAGTATCACATCATCATCATCATCAAAGCTAGCATTTATTAACGGGCTTACTATATGTTAGTCCCACTATGTGTTTTTCATGTTTTATTTCACTTGATCCTCACAAAATCCTATGATGGAGCTATTGCTATTATACCCACTTTACAGATGAATATCCTAAGGCACAAAAAGGTAAAATAACTTGCCCAAGGTCTTAGAGATAAATACTGGTGGAGCCAGGATTGAAACCCAGGCAGTCTGGTTACCATGAGAACAGTTTTCATTGCTTCAGAAGCAATCTTAGTGGATGGACTCAGATTGCAATTTCTACCACCTTGAGGGAACAGCAACTCAATACTGTTGAGCTCAACATTGAGTAATAGAAAAATTAATAAATCTGTGTTGTTTCTCACATATCTGGGGTTGTTGACTAACATTATACTCTTCTTTCTATAAGAAAAAGTAAAAAAAATACTCTGAAAATGGTGTATACTATATACTGGACATTTTTGCATGTGCCTTCTTGAAAGGGAGATAATACCACTTTAATTTTCTGAATGAAAAAACTAGAGATTCATAAAGATTTATTTACACAGAACCTCAACATATATTAGAAGACAGAAGGGAGATTAAATTTTAGGATTCTTCATATCTGGTTCATTGTTCTTTTCACAATGACCAGTCTCAATCCATTCTGAAAAAAGCTCGATGAAAACTAAATGTCATTAATTAGTGGATTACAAAAATTTTACATTCAAATCTCTTTTGGTTCCTAGTTATAGGTGAATAGGAGAAAATTAGAAGTGAATGATAAGCTAATTATTATCTAATTTAAAGCTATATGTGACTTAGCCAAGGAAAAATGATCAGATATGATTTATTGTGGTTTCTAACGCACATTTTGGGTAGAATGGTGTTGTCTCATGATTTTCTTTCTCCCAAGATCCCAATCTTTTGCAAAGTTCCTAAAGCTATCATTGTCTTAAACCATGCCTCTCTAGAGAAGAATATTTTCACAGCAATAACTGCCTTGTGTCATTAAGAAAAAGAAGGAAAAAGAGCAGGAGGTGGACTCCACTAGGAGAAAAAGAAGACAGCTTCTATGGCCTTAATTCAGTCCATTCCCCGGCCTCACCTTCTTCACTCCTCAACACCCGATAAGGGGCACATTTTCTCAGCCAGACTGGTCTTCTTCCTCTAGAAACTTTAGTGTAGATTTTGGGCTACAAGTGAAATCCCAAACTTTCAGGAATTGACAGGACCCTCTGAGAAGAAGTGTGTGGATGGTTTCCAGTATTAAAATGGCACCATATTGCTAATGATCTCAGATAATCTTTACAGACAATCTTTATCTTTTTTCATCTCTATGATAAACCAACAGGACATTTCTTTCTCAATTTATAGAGGAGAAAACCAAAGTTCAGAAAGATTGGGTTACTATCCCAAGGTCACAAATTTAGTAAATTGTAGGGCTGAGATTTGAACCTGAGTGTTTGCCAACTTCAAAATTCACGTTCTAGGTCCCTGCCTTCTTGGGAAATCTCTCCTCTGTTTTTACAAGGTAACAAATGAGGATTTATTGTATTTATATATTGGATTTTTTTTAAAGACTTAGAGAAACATGAACTTCAGTTAACCATTTGAAACTGTTAACTCGGTGAATGATATGTAATGATAGAACATGAGTTGTCAAGCACCTGTCCGTAATTTCCTGAATAATTGGACAGCTCATTCATGACCTTGGTCCTTTCGGCCGTTGGGTCTTCCAAAGGCACGCGGCTCTGGGACCAGCCATGCTCAAATTAACAAAATCCCAAATCACCTAACAGGGCTCCAGAATGGGAGAATGTGTTTCACTTTAAAATGACTGGAAATCATATGTCTTAAGCTAACTGAACGTATTAAATCTTAGTCAATATTTTCCGGTTCAAATGAAACACTCGCTCTCTCTACTTATCTAAGGGCGTTAATTGCTGTAAGTATTCAGGTTAATGCCTATGTATTAGCTTCCTATTGCTGCTAAACCAAATTATCACAAACTTAGTTGCTCAAAGAAACAAAAATTTATTATCTTACAGCTCTGAAACCAAAATGGGTTTCACTTGGCTGAAAACAAAGTGTTGGCAGAACTGCACTCCCTCAGGGCACTCAAGGGTGTTAAAAAACAAAATTCAACTGAGTAAATTTTAAAGATCTTATTGATTTCATTCAAGGATTCATGAATAGCACAGCATCCAATCTAGTAGATAGAGAGGAGTTCCAAGGAGCTGTACAAAATGAAAGGCTTTATAGGCAGAAGGGAGCAGGGACAAGGAAGTGATACTAGGCAAAAAAGCGGGTTGGTTATTGCAAGTTTACTTCCTTTAGAGGGTGGCAGAGGTCTATCAGGTAGGTTACCTAACTAATGCTGAAGAGGCAGTTGCTGCTTGACTGGTTTAAGATACCATTTCTGGGAGAGCTGAAACTGTAATTAAGTCTCAGTTTGGTGATGTGGGGCTTAGTATAAGCGACTCCATTTTGGGGCTGTTATCTTGTGCTCAATAAGAGGAAAACCTCTTTCCTTGTCTTCTTAGAGCTGCATTCCTTGACTCATGGCCCCTTTTCCCATCTTCAAAGTCAGCAGTGTAGCATCTTCAAATCTCTCTCTGTTTTCATCATCCCATAATCCTCTATCTTTCTGATCTCCTGCCTCCCTATTATAAGGACCTCTGTGGTTACATTGGGCCCACCTAGATAACCCAAGATAATTTTTCCATTTCAAGATCCTTAATTTAATCACACCAGCAAGGTCACTTTTGCCATATAAAGTAACATTCACAGGTTCTAGGATTAGGATTGGGCATCTTGGCTTGGGGAGCTGGGGTCAGGATTCAACCTACCACAGTCAGACAATATTTTTCTATTTTGCATAGTAAGATGGTGAAAAAGAGATTTTACGGCATATCATCAACGTTGAACTATTCATAAGCATTTTAGGAGCGGGTTATTTTTCAACCAGGCTAATTGTAAATAGTCATTATTATGTTGTAAGTACTTTCTTGGAAAAGCTAATAATAAATTAAAGCAACAGTAATGAATTAAGCTCCACTTCCTTGAGAATTCCATAGTAATTGTTCTCCAAAGATGTATTGCTCTTTACCTCATTGGTGAAGTAAATAGGAGGCTTGCCCTCAAATGGTAAAGAATTTTAAAAATAAAAACATTTAATATCAGCCACTTGTGATTTGGAGGGTTTTGGTTTACAGTTTTAAAAGCTTTTTGCAAAACCAGGAAGTTGCAGTAACATTTGAATCAATGTCATTCAGATGTCTTTGCAAGGCAAACAAAGCTCTATCAATTGAACAACCAAACCACTGTTCAAATTAATCAGTAGGAACTTGATAAATTCCACTGATGTAGAAAATTAGCACTTTGCATGTTTCCCAGATTTTGATTTCATTTGGGCGTCTGGTCATGAATTATAACCACTCTTCTTGGACTCGAGCTATTTCACTTGAAATCCATTATTTCTAGCAGAATTATGAGTCTTGTTAGGGAAATGCCAGCTATTTCCATTTTGAGCATCTGCACTGCAGTTCTATTATTAACATGGAGCTCATTTGAAAAAGGGGGAAGAATTAGATTTGTGTCTTTAGGGCAGTGGGGGAGGGGCGAGTGGTGGTGACTGGAGCTTTAGTGAAACAAACAAGCTCACAGGGCTGCTTCCAACTGACACAGCTGTCATGTAAATATCTGTCCCTGCTGTATAGCTAAGGGATCCTGAGCTTAAAGACCTTGTAGCCATATGTAAACAATGCAGGGCTGATGACAGGTTTACAACACTAGAGACAACATGTGCAGCTGTTTCATCCTCCTTCCTATAGTGAGATACAAATGTTCAGGAGGCAGAACACAGATGCTGAGAACTGAATTCTAGAGGCTTACAGGGCTAGTCTCGCTTTTGTGTGATGTGCTTTGTATCACTGCCTTTCGGGACAGACCATACAGCCCATGGTGTGAATGCTTCCGTGCAGGCTCCCTACTGGTCCCTCCATCTCTCTCTCTTCCTCTGCTCCAGCTTCAGCCCATTGTTTCCCCTGAGGGACATTTAGGCAAAGTAGCTCCACGCCTGACCTGAGGCTCTGCAGGCTGCATCGATCAGAGGGCAACCCAGATCAAAGGATCTAAGAGGCTAATGCCCAGACAAGTCATTGACTCCGTGTCCTGCTTGTTGCCCTCTTCTCTTCACAGCATTCTTCCCAGTATTCAGCCCAGGCTCATTACAAAAGAATCAAACAGGAAGCAAAGTATTATTTCAGCCGAGGTTCACTTAGTAAAAGTGAAAGCTGCTGTGGATGTGACCTGGAAAATAATTACTCTGCATATGTCAATTTGGAGAAAAAAAATCTTGCTTTCTCTTTCACCACTTCAAATTAAAACTGAGACGACTGCACATTTTTCAAACCAATATACCCCTCATTTTGACTTTTGGATACTTATCTGGATTCTTCTGGTAAGCACAGTATTTCATGACCTGAATTACCTAGAGCTCAACATTATGTTATGTTTTCCGGTCGCATTATGCGTTTATGGATGCGAGATCAATAACGAGGCTGATTTTTAATTTTTCCCTCTTATTTGAGTCATTTCTTTAAGAAGCAGTATATAGCACTTTCGGATTTTGAACTTTACTATAAGACTAAACAAATTTAAATCCAGGCATAACTACTTACTAAATCTGTGATTCGGGGTATGTTATGTAAGCTATCTAAGCTTAAAATTCCTTATTGTAAAATGGGGAAAATAATAGTACCTATCTTTTAGGTTTGTTTGAGGATTAACCGGACAATCCATACCAAGTCTTTCATTTAATTTCTGGCACAGAAGAAGCACACGTTAAATATGAGCCATGATAATGATTCTCATATTTTAAAAATATTGATGTAAATGAGAATCTCTTATCAAAAGAAAAATAAAAGCTTACCAAACCCACACATAAACAGCTTCCCAACTCCCAACCACATAGCCACTAGAGATTTACCCCTAAAACAAAGAATTCTGCTGAAAAGCACAACCTAGTCTGCATCCAAGATGCTGTTTATTACCTAAGAAACTCCCCCTTCCATCCCATAAATCTGAAATCTTTACCGTAGTCTTTCTGAAAAATACTGGGGCCAGGATCTGAATAAAATCCACTCAGAACCTGGACAGTCCCTACTTTTATGAGGCGGGAGTAGAAACTCTAATTGACGGACCGAACATTTTAAGTTGACTAGTAGTATGAGGACACATGCTCAACCACACATTGGGTTGAAAAAGCTTTTGTAGATAGGAATGGGAATTTAAACACTTTGAGAATGTTTTTTCTTTGAAAAAGTTTGTTCAGAGTTCCAACAATTGACACACAAGTCAACCTTTGTTGGGTACACATACTAATGTGAATGGTATTATGTTTTGTTTTGCTTTGGTTTGGTTTTTGCTGAGGAGAATTTGCCCCAAGCTAACATCTGTGCCAATCTTCCTCTATTTTTTAGTATGTGGTCTGCCAGCACAGCATAGCTGCTAACAGAGTGGCATAGGTCTGCGCCCACGAACCGAGCCCGGGCCACTGAACTTAACCACTAGGTCACCAGGACTGGCCAAACAGTATTATGATTTTAATTTCAAATTCTAATTGTTTATTGCTGACATATAGGAAAGCAATTAACTTTTGTATATTAACTTTGCATCCTGCAACCTTGCTATCATCACTTCTCAGTCACAAGTGTTTTTTTATTAATTTTTTGGGATTTTCTACATATATGAAAGCATTTTTAATGTTAATATTCATTTTTAGTCTGTGTGAAAAATGTCTTCATTTGTTAATTCAATGTCCTCCATATTGTGAACAATGTATGATTGAATTAACATTAATAAATTGATAATATTTTCTTCGGATACTTTGGGTTAAGGATAAAGCAACAGTGTGTTGAAAAGACATCCTTAACAACTTTCTAACGATTGCTCATACCCCTTATTGACAATATGAAAGTCATCCTTAAGCCTTGATCAGGAAACTGCAACTAAGAAGGACTTAACAGTATTGTTTTGTTTTCATTGCATTTATTTTTATGGTTAATGTACACTAAAGGCAAAAGGTATTAATTTTCCACTTTCGGCACTGATTTACCTTTTAAATAAATGTCTTAGGTATAAGCAGTAAGTCGATACTCAAAAATATATATAAAGTACATAATCATGGAGATTTACATGATTTGGCGAATGTCCTGAAGGTGGTATACTGTAACAAAATGTTGGAATAAATTAGTCAGACCTATATATCAGATTGCAGAGGTTATAGTTATTAATGGTGTTGAACAGTTATTAACTACCATGAACCCAAGGCAAAATTATTAAGTGGGCAACAATTGCTGGTCAGTAAGCTCTAATCACTTTTAGGCTGTGAATCTTTTATTTTTTTATTTTTACTTTTTTTGGTGAGGAAGATTGGCCCTGAGTTAATCTGTTGCCAATCTTCCTCTTCCTTGTTTGAGGAAGATTATCCCTGAGCTAATGTCTGTTCCAGTCTTCCTCTATTTTGTATGTGGGACGCACCCACAGCATGGCTTGATGAGCAGTGTGCAGGTCCGCAACCAGGATCTTAACCCATGAACCCCAGAATGCTGAAGCAGAGTGTGTGAACTTAACCACCACAGCACCAGGCTGATCCCTAGGCTGTGAATTTTGATGGCTAGCATAAATGCTTGTGTTTGAGCAGAATTCAAAGAACATTTGTAGGACAAATGAGCGGATGAATGAATCTGCATCCCCATCTCCTATTTGGCATCACTTCTCTGAAGCCTGATATCTCTTCTCTACCTGCCAAGTATCTACATCCCTAGCTCTGCCCCTTGGCTGTCACAGTGCCTCTAAAAAACCTCAACTGCACCCTGTAGTTCAAAATTACCTCACTCTCGTCTCACAGCCAAAGCCCCCTATTGATTTTGGCTTGATAGTAAAAGGATGAGGTTGTAAAGTCATTCAGATGAAGCTATAGTAGGACTGATTATCTGATGGCTTCAGGATGGATTGCTTTTTAATAGAGGCCTTTAAGAATCCAAAATAATGTCTACTTGATAAAATGCATTAGTGAAAATCATCTTAAGACTGGAAACATTCTAATCGTGTCTTTTACGTGTGTGCACTGTGGCAGAGAGGAGAAATCCCATCATTCATTTATTCTCCTACTTTGGAAGTCCTTGTCACAGTGCAAGAGAATCGGGAGGGTTGGTAGCATTCTTCTTAACTCTGCTTGGCTGTGTTTCAGAAGCAGCTTGGGAGCTTTTTAAAATGACAAATCCCTGGGGGGCTGGCCCCGTGGCCGAGTGGTTAAGTTCGCGCACTCCGCTGCAGGCGGCCCAGTGTTTCGTTGGTTCGAATCCTGGGTGCGTAAATGGCACTGCTCATCAGACCACGCTGAGGCAGCGTCCCACATACCACAACTAGAAGGACCCACAACGAAGAATATACAACTATGTACCAGAGGGGCTTTGGGGAGAAAAAGGAAAAAAATAAAATCTTTAAAAAAAAAAAATTACAAATCCCTGGGCCTCACTTCCCAGATATTTGCCTTCCATTCTGCATGACCTAGTGAATGTAAGTGACTTGCCCAAGGTCAGGTAGACAGTGGGAGACCAGCTGGAGCTAACTTTTCTAACTCCTACTACTGGGCTTTTTCTGATATCGAGACTACAGAGATCAAAAAGTGCTCTAAAACTTTCGCTAGATCACAGAATTCTTAGTTTTTAAGAAAAGAAAACCCGTTGCTAACAAGAGGTAATTTGAAAATGAGTTAGTATTTTGATGTATTTTGCTGACCTGATTGATCGGAAAGCATCTCATCCAGAATACATCTATATTTGTTTCATTTGTTCATCCACAGAATAGAAGTTTCGTGGGTGTGAGGACTTATCTACTTTACTCATCATTCGTACACAGCATTTGCCTGTCCATAATGTATTCTAATCATTGATTGAACTAATAATTTAACTAATACAAACAGTAATAACCAACGTCTACTGATCTCTAATTATGTGCCAGTACTATCCTAGCCCCATATATATGGATTACATCAAAAGAAACTCAAGAGGTAGATAATATTACTATGAAGGAATTAGTGAATGAAGAAATGATAGACAAAGAGAAGCAATTCAACCACTATTTGGGATTCACTAATTTTAGATTATTGGAAACTCCACCAAATATTCTACACACACAATAGAATTTTCCTTAGATAAATTGCCAGCAAAAGACTTCCATTTGGTCAATTACGATGAAAATACAAGCCAATCTAACAGCTGGGAAAATGAAATGTAGTGTACACAGCAGTAACCAATATAAAGTTGTTCAAAAACAGGGAAATAATTAATAACTCAAGTTATATGATTATGAACTTTCAAAGGAGTCTAATTTAGCCAATTGTGCGTGGTCTGAGAGAATTAATGAAACTAAAAAATTATATCTTTCATCTCCGAAAGAAGCATTTACCTTTAGCTGAATAAATCCACTAATAATGTCAAAATCATTCACAATATCAGAGATATCCTACTCCGAGTTGGAGTTTTCAAATGTTTCTAATTGCAATATTCTAATGAATATGGTGTAAGTCATGTGTCTACCTGAGAGGGAACTCTCAAGACATATTTTATTAAACTTCATAGTGTGTACAGTTCTGGTTTCACATTTGATAGATTTAGAGCCTTGCATTTGTTGTGAAAGAGTGGTTATTTACTCCGTTTTATCTTGTGGCTTTAATTGGAAGGTTTCCATATCCTTGCTGATACTGGTAATTTTCAGTATGTGCTAGAAATAATGACTATGTTTATGACACAATGAATATTTTTATGCTGTGCTCTCTCTCTAATGGGGTCACAAAGTATTTAAGCACAAAGAATTTGCAGTCACTCTACTATCTACAAACAAAACAGAATGCACGGAATTTTACTGTGAAATCCTAATAAATAAGTATTTCTTGTTCCTCATGCCAGATATGGGAAGTGAAGATAATTTGATGGAATAAATTGAGTTTTTCTTAATAGAAGTACTTCTCTTAGAACAAGGCTTTATATATTATGGATATATAAAATCAAGATAGAAGTGTTTCAAGTTGCTAATTTATTATGCATGCATTATCTTATATTCTATAGCTTAATAGAAGCAGACTATAGCCCTGCCAACCTCTGCAGAATGCCGTCATACTGCTCCGCCATGGAAGGAATGTAGAACAAATTTACTAATCCTGCTATGTTTCTGCTAATGAGACCTACTTGGTGAAATGCTTGTTCATTAAAAACCTAAGAACAGAAATAATGGGATACATGGGAATTGAAGTTCCAGAAACTCTCAGCACTAACGTGGTACAAATCATAGTCAAATCATATTTAATAAACAGCCACATATACTCAGACCATTTAACCATCATGTAGCCAGGGGTCTTGTAGTAAATAAATTCTGTCCACCTCACTTCTAAGACATAAAATCCAGGCAATGCTTTAATTAGGTAGTGACTGGGGAACTGGAAGTGACAGCCAGTAATGGATTCAGAGCAGAGGCAAGTATTTTACTCTCTCTCCAAAACTGTTGCTATATACAAATTAATGCCAAACCCCAATCAAAGAAATATTCATTTTATTTTGACATTTTTCACATATGCAAAAATTCATTTTCAAGAAGCAAGAAGATTTTTTAAAAAATCTAGATCATGGAAAGGGCACCAAGGAAAATTTGATTGTGCTTCCAGGGAAATTTGAAACTCCCCCATCCTATAATTTTATTATATTAGAAATTGCTCCTTACTACATTCTCCAGGTGAATAGGTTATACCAAAAAGATAAAATGATGCTTACTTTGTCCTATTGATTAGTAACTACCTAAAAAAGTAAAGGGAAAAGAAGAGAGAAGTAAAAATAAGTTTATTAAATACCTTCTAGGTATTAGATATTTTCATATTTATTACTTAATTAAGTATGTTAGGCATTATTATTATGATCACCCCAACTTTAAAATGAAAACTGAAAAACTGAGGGTCAAAAAAGTTAATGAATTTGCTTATAGTCGTGGGCTATAATTCATTTGTTTAAATAAATATTTAATGAGTCGCTACTACGTGTCAGGCTTTATTCATAGTGCTAAAGAAGTAGTGGTGACTCACAAGTTTCTGCCCTTGTAAAAATAAAATTCTAATGAAAAGACAGATAATTACAGATTGTGATAAATACTAAAGACAAATTTAGAAGGTGTTTTTGCAATAGAGCGTAACTGAGTGAGGAAGTCTTTATGGGTTGGATGGAAAGGCTAGGCTGTTTTGAGGAAGTAATATCTAAGAAAAGATAAAGATGTGTAGGAGTCAATCCTGTGTAAAACTCTGGTAATAGTGTTCCAGATGAATCATAAATACGAAGTCCAAGAGGCAGGAAGTTGTTTGGTGTGTATGTGTAACAGAAAGGTTAATCTTGTGGGTGTTAATAAATTAAGGAGAGATTAGTCAAGGTAAGGTTGAAGAAATAGGCTGTGGCCACGTCTTGTAGGGCCTTGTAAAACATGATAACATATTTGGATTATATTGTAAACATATTCAGAAGCCATTGATGGTTTTTGTTTATTTTTAGGATTTTAAAACATTTCCTGAGCTCATTTTGGAAAATATATTGCAGAGCTTCTGTTTTTGGTGGGGACTGACAAGATATTGCAGAATAACCCTCCTGTTGAGCAAAACAAGAAAAGATGGACAAGATATAAAAATCATATGCTTGAATACATCTGAGAGCTAAGAAAGCATGAGAAATTATGTATCTTGAGCCCTTTAGAAGAGGGAAACCTGGGTAAGTGAGCCAGACATTTGGAATAGCTTTCTGCAAGAAATATCTGCTAATGCTGGGAGAGTGGGGAGTTGAGAAGAAATTTTAAAGGCTTCTGGGAGAGGAGAACAATTATTGCACTTTGGTGTCTGCCAAGGATGGGGAGATTGAGTAACTGTGCAAGACTTTGGATTGAGACTCTGAAGACTATGTCTTATTGGTAAGTACGAATGAGAAGCAGACCAGTTGTTAAATTTGGTAAAGCCCAGTTTCAAATAATCTCAATTCCTATAATTGAATTGAAAAATAATCTAGTGGAAAGCTTACAATTAAAAAATACAGTAACTAAGATCTTGATAGGTTAAGGAGAGAACTGGTTTAACAACAGATTAGATACAGTTAAAGAGAGAATAGATAAAGAAGAAAAATGGTAAAAAAAATCAAGAATGAAGAAGAAACAAAAGAATGGAAAATGTACTAAATAAAGGGAGAGGTATAGGGAATATAGTTAGAGAATCTGAAATATAAGAATTCTAATTCCAGAAGAAAAAGTGATGGAAAAGGAGGCATAAGCAATGTTTGAAGAAATGATTTTCTAAAACTAATGAAGCATATCAAGTTAAATATTCAGGAAGCCTTATAAACTCCAAGCAGCACCAAAACAAAGAAAATCACACCTACAAGAGCACACAAAAACATAAAAATAAAACAAAAAAATTACCTATGATAACTACAAAAAATGTCAAAGTATCTTTAAAGCTGTAACAATTAGACTGACAGCTGGTGTCTCAACATAGACAATAAAATCCAGAAGACAATTGATATTGTCAGAGTTCTGAAAAAAAGTACTGCCAAGAATTCTTTGCTAATCTAGTTTAAAAATAGCCTACAGAAATAATGAAATAAAGACATTTATGACAAACGAAGATTTGTCATCAGCAGACTTGCACTAAAGTGAATACAAAAGAGTGTCTGTCAGCAGAAATAAACTTATCCTGGATAGAAGCTTGGAGAAAATGGGTAAATCTCAATGAATATTGACAGTATGAAACAATGATAACAGTTACATGGGATTTAAATATACAGCGAGAAATCCATTTCCAGAATAATTGCATGAGGAATTCTATAGCCCTGCTTTCCAGAGAAACTACCATAAGTGGTGAAAATTGTATTTTAAAAAGCCCTAGTCATTTAAAGTCTCTGGAAGTTGTCCTAAGGGCATAGATCAGTAACGAAAAAATTATTCAAGAAAATCTACTACATCTTGGTAAGAACAATGGGAGTCTGTAACACTTGAGCCCCACACCTCCCTTCTTCCTCCCACAGCTCAGTGTGACAAAAGCTCCACTTTGGATGAGTGTGACCAAGAATACAGGGCTCCCATGTCCCCTGCCCCAAGCTATTGTATCTATCTGAGAGGAGCAGCTGCCAAAATTTTTCATGTGCCCCAATTCCATGTTGCAGAGACTAAACTCCAGGCAAGTGGATTGGAAAGGATAAGGGTTCCATTTCTCTACCTAGCCTCCACTGATAAGAGCAGAAGCTCTACCCCAAGCATGTCAGACTGAGAATATTGGAGCCCTAGCTCCCTCTGCCCTTGCCCTTGCCCTTGTCCTCTCCCTAGCTTGCTTCTAGGGCAGAGATTCCACATCAGGAGAGGAAAGATAAGAAACCAGAGGCTACCTGCCCCCACATAGTGCCCTGCTTATAAAGCAGGGGTGTCTCTACAAAAGAAATGGGCCATTGTTACTACCTCCAACCCCTAAACTAGACAAATAGGGAAAGTGTAATAGTAACAAAATGACAGACATATTAATCAGTGACAATAAACTCTGGACGGAATAACAAACAAAATAATAACAATTAAACACCCTAACAACTCTAGAGAATGAAAAAAGCCAGAAAGATTTCGGAAGGAGTCAAAATTTGGTGTGGGTTGCTTCCCTGCTTTTGCTATTGTTGCTGAATGTAGACTGTGGTTGCAGTGTAATTTGGCAAAGTTGAAGCTTCTATAGAAAACTCTCCATTTTCCCGTCTGGGTTACCAGAGGAGAGAGACCAGGGCAATCACAGCCATTGCAAAGTGAGGAGTGGAATCCCAGGAAGGAGAGAAACTTAGAAGGGTGCCCCTAACTGTTATGCCTGAATTGTGTTCGCCCCCCAGATTCATATGCTGAAGCCCTAACTCCCAAGACGACTGTATTTGGTGATAGGGCTTTTAAGGAGATATGATTACACGAGATCATAAGGGTGGGGCTCTAATCTGATAGACTCAGTGTCCTTATAAGAAGGGAAAGAGACCCGGGAGATTCTCTTTCCACCTGCACACAGGAAAAACTGCATGAGGACACAAGGAGAAGGTGGTTGTCTGGAAGCCAGGAAAAGAGGTCTCACAAAAAACCAACCCTGTTGGCACCTTGTTCTTGGACTTCCAGCCTCTAGGACCGTGAAAAAATAAATTTTTGTTGTTTAAACCAGCCCATCTGTGGTTTTTTGTTATGACAGCCAGAGCTGACTAGTACACCAACTTCTTTGTGTAAATTCCAACAAAGTCCCTAGCTGACCAATAAATCTTATTTTTTAGATTTCTAATGGGCTAAAAAATAAACTGTTTCTTTTAGTGATTCCACATTGCTCCTAATGTTAGCTTGTGTATGATAAGTTCAATAATTTTGTATAACAATTTTGGAGTTTATATTGTTTTCCTTATGGAATATCTCATGCTTCTTTCCTCTCTCTGTAATAAAAATGAAAGAATAAAAAGTTATATCCAGAAAACTTAGATGATTTTTATACACACTATAAGTAATGTTTTGCATAAGCAATTTTTTGAGGAAAGAGAAATGCAAATACATTGCAGTTGCAAAATTACTTTTCTTCGAAATGCTTAAATTTGTTTGGTAGGGATGAACTTACTATAAGACATATATTTTCAAGCTTTTAATAATTTTTAATCATTTGTATAGGGAATGCATCATTATAATGCTGCCCAAGGACACCAAAGTTATCATTAAACAGAGATAGTAAGGAAAGGAGGAGGAAAATTACTCTTCCCTATTAAATAAGAAAACTTATGTCAATGCTTCCTTTGGGAAGACACAGCCCAGACGTGATTCTAGTGCCACAGCCTTGGTTTTACTGGCTTATTTTGACAATAAGGGCCAGAAATCCAGTGCTAAAACTTGGGTAAAATCCCATGCACATGATCTAGGAATAGTGTTTGCGGCCAATGGTTAGCCATTGGCCATTGGATATTACTAAACCAACAAATACAGGGGCCATGATTTTTAACTTTTTGGTTTAAGACAGAGTAGAAGGAAAGTTTCTGTGTTCAAGATCACACCTGTTCTGCTCACTATTGTATATCTAATGCTTATCACAGTTCCTAGGACATAGTGGAAACTCAAGTGATTGAAACATGATGACAACATAAATGTACCAATGTCTCACTCTGAGGCTAGAATTAGCTTGTCTTTATAAAACATCTATGCTATTGACATGGCCTGAAATTGTGCTCTATTACCATGTAGATCTGAATAATTAATGTTGAGATATAACAGAAAGTTGAAAATGCTTGGAGCTATAGGGGACCTCAGTTCACACTCTAATTGTAAGTGTGCATGTACACATTAGGGCACATTGAGTTTAGGTGATTGGCTTAAAGTGACACAGCTAGATAATGGCAGAGCTGAGATGAGAGCCTACTTAGATACATAATTTTGTGTTCTTTGCACCATACTAGATGAGAACTAAGTTTTGAAATTAGACAGATATAAATTCAAATCCTAGATTTGCCACTTACTAGCTTTATGACTTTCAGCAAGTTACTGGTGATCCCCAAACCTCAGTTTCCCTATTTGTCAAATGGAGATAATGTTAGTATCTACCTCTTTGGATTATTGTGGGGATTAAATAAGAACATATGTAAAGCTCTCAGTTGCGCTTTCATGTAGCACTTAATAAATTACCATGGTAGTAGTCATTGATGATGTTATTACTATGTACTCCCTTCACCTAGACACAAGCAATGAGCTTGCTTCTGTGTATGAAGGATGAAATATAGCTGATTAGGGTCAAGCCTGTGGCTAGTGGTTAAGTTTGGTGCACTCGGCTTTGGCAGCCCAGGTTCATGGGTTCAGATCCCAGGTGCAGATCTACACCACTTGTCAGCCACGCTGTGGTGGCTAGCCACATGCAAAATAGAGGAAGACTGGCACAGATGTTAGCTCAGGGCTAATCTTCCTCAAGCCTAAACAAAAAGAGCAAGATTGGCAACAGATGTTAGCTTAGGGCGAATCTTCCTCATTAAAAACATATATATATATAGCTTATTAATTTCCCACAAAGTATCAGCAATCTCAAAGAAAGATTATCATAATGAAATTTGCTCCCTGTTTAGAGGTTAAGGAAAGTTTTGTGATAGCATCAAAGGAATGGTTTCTTTCCTTAGGAGATTCAAAGTTTTGCTTTTTTCAGTCCTAACTAATGTGGCTAGTGGGGCAAGATAGGCAACTTTTACCATGTCCTGGATTAAAACAGACAATTGTATAGCTAGTCCACTTCCTTTAAGTAGATCTCTTTATTTTGTGTGAAGGATTTCTGAGGAAAAAAAAAATCAGGGTATTTGCAAAAGATTTCAAGGATGCTTGGATGCCAACTCAATAGCTCTTGAATGAAAATGAGAACCAGATTAAATTTATGGATAGCATTGTTACATACTAAAATATACTACATTTGCTTTTGTCAGTAAATCATAGATACTCACATAAATCATCTTAATAGGCATTTAAAGAGCCCCTGTATTAAGGTAATCTCTTATGTGTATTTAGGGGTTAATGTAAAAGACAGTGAGGTCAGATTTGGAGTTGACAATATAGGAACAATTAGGACAAAAGTGATCATTGTAGCCAAAGTAATGAATGAAATTACCCAAGAGAGCAAAGACCCCAGGCAACATCCTTAGAGAAAGCCTAAATAGGGGGATCAGCAGAAGCAGAAAGAGTTATGGAAGGAGAACGAGCAAGAGCAGTCTTTGAAGCAACAGGAAACAGAGAAGAGAGCTTTATTTTGGAGGCAAGGGAGATTTTCTAGAAGGGAGTGGATAACCAGTAGTGTCAAATCCTGCAGCACTAATACCTACAGAATTTGTGTGCACAAGGTGCTTAAGGATAAGAAGGAAAGCTAATAACACATTAGTCTTGAAGCTGTATTTGCAGAAGAAGATCATTTTATTTAGATTGTATTGTATTGGGTACAGGTTGAGCAGGGTGAGGGAGGTAGTAGCAGAAATCACGGAGGGAGAGGCAAACAACCTCCAAGTTATATTTGGCGTCAAAGTTCTGCAATGGAAAGAGTTTTATGTAAAATAAGAAGGGACTATGATCCATTCCAATAAATTGGCCGTTGGTGACCTTTTCAATGATGGGGGAGTCAAAGAATTATGTATGGTGATAAAACAGAAAGATTCTTAGAAAAGTTGTCAGGAAAGAAGACCAATGGAATGGTAGCTTGATGGAGAGAGAAAGAGCAGGAGGGAGACATAAGAGTGAGCAGGAGTGATAATATGCAAAGTCAGAAAGGTTTTCAAATGGCAGAAATCCACATGAGTTGCCATGGATTGTATTACTGAAGCAGGAGGCAAAGTCAGCTGAGCATGAGTGCTTGGAACTGCAATTATGAACTTGAAACAAACGGAAAATGTTCGGATTATCTGCTGTACAGAATAAGCTAGGGAGTTAAGCAGGGATGAATAAGAGGAGTGATGAACATGCTGAAGGCCTGGCTGAGGTTGAGTAATAACTACGAATGGCATTGCACCAAATTAAATGGTCTGACTTTAACAAACGACCCAATAAGGTAGAGTCTATTATTATGTTGAGCAATAAGGCCTCAGAATGGATCATTGAGTTGGAAGTTAATCTTTGAAAACATATCTGAAGTTCCTCTCGTAACTTTAAATGCTGCCTCCAGTCAGCATTTAAACAAGGATAGCTTAGAGATAGATGAAGATATTTTTAACATTTAATCAAAAACCTATACTTTGTTTTCACAGAAAAAGAGAATATAACTCCTTTTTGAGTTCAATGAACTTGTGTATAAAGATTTCCATATGTAACATATAGAGAGACAATTTAGTATCTTTATCAATTAACTATTGCTGGATATTTACAAATAGGAATATGGCTTCATTTCTCTTAACTGGAAAGCTGTAATAATTATTGCTAAAATAATTATTCATTTCTTTTTTTTTTTTCTGCTTTATTCCCCCCCCCCAACCCCCGTACATAGTTGTATATCTTAGTTGCAGGGCTTTCTAGTTGTGGGATGTGGGACGCCGCCTCAACGTGGCCTGACGAGCAGTGCCATGTCCGCGCCCAGGATCCGAACCCTGGGCTGCCGCAGCGGAGCGCATGAACTTAACCACTCGGCCACGGAGCCGGCCCCAATTATTCATTTCAATTGAGATTTGCTGGGTGCCCATTCTATGCCAGGTCTTACATAAGGCTCTGAGGATATCAGGATGAGTAAGAGGAAATTCTTACTTTCAAGGACCTCACAGTATAGATAAGAAGATAGCCTAAAAAGAAATAAAATGTTTGGGGTACTATGATTACAGTGTGCCCTAGGGACCATGAAGCACACATGAGAGCCTCTCAAGTGTAAATGCATACTCTTAACACAACATGACGTGGATCTAGGGAGATTTGGGAGTCCGGGGAGGGGAGGAATGGCCCTAACAAGTGTAGAGTGCCTTCTTTATGACAGGCACCATGGTGAATAGAGGGGATAAAGTGATGAATAAGGCACAGGTGGTCTCAGACCTCACGTGGCTTTCAGTCTGTTGAGGGGTACAAACACAAACACAAACACATTTTTAATGTACCCTGTTAGTGGCTATGGTGGTGATGGAGCTGGAGGGCTGGGAATACAGAGAAGGTGCTCCCGACCTGGAGGGCTAAACAGAATTGGGAGAGGATCATTGGCACACAGTGAAGCTTTCCTGCAGGAAGAGAGATCTGAGCCCAAACAGATTTAAGACTGAGCCAGGTGAAGTGGTGGTGAGAGCTGAGGAGGAGAGACTTCCAGGCAGGGGCCGCAGCTTAGAGGCATAGACGTGAAAAAGAATGCAGTTTGTGTGGAGAACTGCAGGCAACTTCACGTTCTGGCACCTAGGTTTTCAAGCAATGAGGAGCAGTTGTGTCCAGCAGGACTTATCTCCATTTCACAAGTAAGAAAGGTGAGGCCCACAGAAGCAAGGAAAAGTCAGGATTATCACCCAGGCTAACAAGCAGTGGGGTCAACCTGCCAAGCACGTCTGTCAGATCCACAGCATTTGCTTTTTACATTTCTTCAGAAATACTTTTTACATATATGTGTTTATAATGGTTATATCATAACAAAAACATACACTAATTTTTATTTGATCTGTTTTTGTTTAGAAGAAAAAAATTCCCCCTCAGAATGACAAAGATATTCATGAGATAGGAACTAATTAACAGAATAGAGAGAAATAACAATAGACAAGATAGTTATGTGTATATGAGAGAAAAAAATGCAGATTTATCATATTAAAGTAGCTTAAATATCATGCTCACTTGTCAGAAATAACTATATCAAAATTACACCTATTAAGGAACAGATTAGCATAATGATAAGGCTTGTGACAATCTCCTCTGGATTGAAAATATTGTGGACAAATAGAAATAGCTCTTGGAGGACTTTCTGGGTGTCACTTCTCTGCCTATATTAAGAACTTCCTCAATTTATGATGAGATCATTCCATCTCTTTAAAACATTAAAGTTATGGGTTTTTTGCCTTGTTTCATCAGGCTCCCAAACTCACAATCAAGTAACTTGTCATCAGCTGGTCTTCATTAGCAAATTTTCCATGACCCATCCCATTCCGATGCTCAGAAATGGCACTGAAAGAGCAGGACATGCTTTTTCTTTTTTTTTTTTCTCTATTAAAGTAGCTAACAAATTGAGCATGAAGAGAAATTATGGCAATGTGATGAAAATAGGAACAAGGTAATTAAAATGAGATAATTTAATAGTGTATACCTTAGGTGAGAGGAGAATGAACTTCTAAAATGTAGCCCATTAAACCACATCAGAAGCAAAGGAAGCAGTAAAATTCTGCAAATGCTACATAACCCTGGAGATCTGCAGTGCGGCCAGGCAACAGACCCCCTTGATGAAAAGTGATTTTTATAAACCTAGTGAACTTGACACATAAACAGAAAAGCAATTATAACACTGACCCGTCGTACTGGATGCAAACATCCACTGTCAAAAATAGCATGAATAAAAGAACATTTAAAAGTGTCCACTTAGGTATTTTCCATCAAACAAAAGAAACTGGAAGAAAAGAAGCTAGATAGTCTATGAGCAAAAGCAGGAAGATGGCTAAGCTAAGTATTGATTACAGTCTACATAAAAGGCCTAGTTTTCAAGGAATGGGATTTCAGGTCAGGGACAGTTTCTTGGTTAGCACAGACACTAAAGCCCTAAATATACAAACTTCATTATTCAGTTTTTTGTTTTGTTGTTTGTTTTCTAACGGACATTGCGGCTGCACGAAAAGAAGTCAAGAAGCCTCAGGCCCTCAACTCCAGCCTCACAGTCATTCAATGCATGAAACATACTACACCTTCATTGTGTGTATATTTCAATGGTCAACTTATTAAATATTTTAGAATATTTTTAGGAGATTTCTTTCTAATCTATGTCATGTGAACACACAAAAAATTCAAAAGAGATTAAACTTCTCTAATAACACAATTAGAAAGAGGACCAGCCTAAATGAATAGAATCTCACTTTTATAGAAGGTATTAAATTGAATTTCATTTCCTGACCCGGAGTTATATATGCGTACAATTAATGGCTAATGAATGCTGGAAAATAGAGGTCCTTCCAGGCTGGATTTAATATAGAGAAGAGGATTATTTATGAATGAATATATTATATAAAATTTGGTGTGACCAAAATGCTTAAATGGATTAAAACTGTGTGGTTAAACCTGTAGATTAAATTTGTGTGTAGTTAATACTTACCATTAGAGTAGATGATAGTTAAGGTCAAGTCTGAATTCATACAAATTTTGAATTTGTGAGGATGGAATTAATACCGTTTTATTACATAGAACATAAGTATTTGAACTTCCTAATGTTGCAAGGAGAGACCTAGCTACAACATGAAATTACATGCCCTAAAAATTCTTGGAGGTGGGAATTAGGGGAGGAATAGAACAAGATCTTTAAATGATATCTAATTTCAAAGGTTTGGGGAAGGAAATGTCTCAAGGTGGTAGAAACTAAGCTATTTACTCTTTATGTAGTATGCATTCAACCATGTGTTAAACAAATAGGAATGAATCAATGAATGGAAAACAGAAATCTGATTTTAGTATTGGTATATATTTTGCCCACAAAGACTAAATCAACTATTGGTTACAATAAATAAAACTTATTCAAGAATATATTAACACAGTGGCTTTCTACCCTAGAGAAAGATCACATGAAAATTCCTAAGAGTGAGTTACTGCCTTTTGTAATCTGCATTGTGAAGCAGTAATTAAAATCTCTGTGGGTGTGTATGCCATCTGACAAAGTCCTCTCCTCTGATTCTCAGACAAGTCACTTCACTCTCTGGGTTACATGCACTGCTCTAAAAACAAACAACTATGATATGCCATAGCACTAGGTAGTTTCTTTGATTTCAAAATTAAATAACATGGCACCTTGATTTAATTCTAAGTGACATCATATAGTTTACTCTCCTATTTTCATTTCCTTGCTGTGGGAAACACATCCTTAGCCCTTTCCAACCAAGTCTATGGTCCAAAGAGCCCTACCGTGGAATCTCATGTCATTTTACTTTTCTCAGTTAACCTAATTTTCATATCATTTCTCCCTTCCTCAATATTCCTACTATTCCCCATCAAAGCATTTCTGATCTGATCCTTCTCCTTGCTTTTCAAGATTTAGTAATCTGAAAACTTAATTCTCCCAAGTATGTGTGTGAAAGAGGAGTAGTGATCAATTAAACTTGCCTCATACATCCACTACCCAACTTTCCAGTTAAACCTGAAAATTCAATGCACGCACATTGTGTAGGCAAGGATATGATGTTGTAGGGGAGGAAGACATTTCCTCTACCCTCTGTGGGTTCTTCTGACCGGAGAATGAATTAAATTCACATGAGACAGAATGACAGGAGAAAATTAAACAAAGCTTTACAACACGTATACATGGGAGAGGCTCAGGCAACTTGAGCAACTTGCCAAAATGGCTGAAACCACCACCTTAAATATCATCTTCAGCTAAAGGCAAAGGAGGATGTTGGGGGTGGAGGGGAAGTTGATCATAGGAGATTACCACACAACATAGTAAACAAGAGTCAGGTTATTATGCAAACTTGAGTTCTTGCCTTCCACATTGATGAGAGTTTCTAGAGATAAGGTCATCTCTCCTTCCTGGTACAGAGAGAGAGAGAGACACCTTTACAGATGGAAATTTTCTTTACAACGTGAATATCTCTTAACGAAAGGTGAGTAAATTCTACTTTTCAGAGTTTCTTTCCTGTCTGCAGTTTTTAAAAGTAACTAGCCCCAAATAATACTCATGCCAAAGAGACACATCTTGGGGTGGCCAATTCCAGTCCCCCACAAATGAAACATAGTATTAAATTAATCTCATCTCTTTCCTTTTAATTTTTTAACATGCCTACTGGAAATTTACATATGTGGCTCACATTGTGTTGCCATTGGACAGCCCTTCCTTAGATCCTTGCTACTCAGAATGTGACCCCCTGACTGGTAGCATTGTACCCACTGGGGCTTGTGAGAATTGCAGAATCTTGGGACTCACTCAAGAACTGCTGAATCAGAATCTGCATTTTAACAAGTTGCCCAAGCTATTTGTATTCTTATAACAGCTTGAGAAGAAGTTTCCTGACTTCAGGAGAGTTTCAGTGCAGACACTGTCTCTTATTTCTCCATACCTTTGCAATCCCTTGAGCACAGTGTCTTTGTAGAAATTATCACAGTTCTGTAAGCACCTACGATATGCCCTTTAAGTACCTACAGTATACCTTTACTTGAGGGCTTTTTCAATGCTTAGTAAATATTGATTTCAACAAGTAATCGGATATTCCTTTTCTAGTACTATCACTGCTTTTTTCATATTGAAATGATAATGGCTACAAATACTGCTTGTGTGACAGTTAGTAACCTTAAGAGTTAAAAATGTCTATATCTTGTACACTAAAGACAACAGGAGACAACGGTCCGGTGAACAGCAGGACGTATGAATTTCATGTACATAATATTTCTCTTCTTGAAATAGCAAGGAAAAACTAGGATTAAAACAATTGAATGAGAAACTCCAACAATGCTGCGAGAGTCTAATTGTCAGCCAGCTTTCCTTTGGGAGCAGAGTCTATGAAGGTTATTGTTCAACGGTGCAGGCAGGCAAGCATCTGCCTTTGTCCGCTTTGCAATTTGCAGTTTGGGGATGAAGGGAAACCCAACAATATTCTTTTCTGTTTCCTTTTTACTTGTTCTTGTTACCAGTAGCTCTCATTCCAATTCACAACTCTGTCACTACTTATGGAGGAATTTAGATTGAGTTTGTTGGTTCTGAAAGCAAAGTATCATGCTAATGAATCACTAAAAAGAAAGCTGGTCTAATTATAGCCAAATGGTGGAAAATAATCTTCCTTATGATTGCCTCTGATTAGGTGTAGGCTGCTGTGTTCACTGCGGGGGACTGTAGATTATGACTGATGCGCAAGGTGCCCACTGACGGCCAGAAGGGAGAAGACTTGCAGAAAACAAAAATGCTGCAGCTGTAGTCTCTTAGTTTGTTGTTAAAGTATGTCTTCAGCTTTCTTATACCCAGCTTGCAATAGGCATTGTTCAGTTAATGCTTATTAGTGAATTGATCTCATGTTCAATAAATAAATATTAATCAACTGATAATTAAGTATTCACCCATAGGCTATCCTAGCACTACAGTCCTGTTTCATTGGTATATAAGGAACATTGATTTGTTGAAGTGAGTACAACCAAAGGTCGATTTACTCAAAATCTAAGTGGAATCTCAAGGAACTCTAAGGTCGGGAGTCACAGCAGTGAGGGTCTCAGGATGCTGGGGACTAGCGCTAGGTTTGAAATGGTTCTAGAGAACTTACTAGACCTTCAGAGACCTTCCTTCCAGTGACCTGCTATCCTCCCAGGTACCCCAAGGAGGAATGCCTCGAGCTCTCTCACTCTTAGCTGCCTTCCTCCACTGACTTCTAGTTCTCTCCCTCCCCACTCCCGGTCCTTTCACTTCAGTTTATACCATTCCATTAGGCTCTCCCAGCCACAGCCCTATTTCATGATCTTTCAGATGCAGTCTTCACTGCCTTCTGGCAATCCTTTATCTGCTTCCTGGCTCAGATTTTAGAGGAACTCTTATTAGCTGAAGTCATCTTCTCAAGTCACCTTTGTAATAAGGTGGCTGTGTGCTGAGACCACTGGGGGAGATGTTTCCCTAATAAATGGCGGTGGAGGGCCAGACATTATAACTGACATATCTTACACACATATTCTCTTACTAACCAGCATTTATTGAAAGCATACTATGTGTCGGTACTGTTCTAGGGGCTGGAAATAGAAAAGGGAGTAAGACAGACATAGTCCCTAAAATGTCAGTAGTGATGAATGCTATGCAGGAAATTACAGTGGAGTGATGGGAAGAAGAATGACTGGCAGATAGGATAGACAGGGTGAGCAGAGAAGGATTTCCATAGCAGGTCATGTTTAACTTGGCACCTTAATGAAAAGGAGGAGCCAATCATAGCAAGATTAGGGTAAGACTATTCCAGGCATAGTATATAATCGGTGTAAAGGCCCTGAGGCAGGAAGAAGCCTGGTATGGTCAAGGAATTTTTAAAAGGCCACAACAGCTGAAGATCTGTGGTCAAGAAGGAGACTGATATGAAATTAGGTCAGAGAGGCAGGAAGGGACCAGATCGTGCACACTTTGCAATCCAAGATGATGCTTTTAGATTTTATTCTAAGTGAAATTGTAGCCATTGGAATGATATGATCAAATAATCTCAGCTCACAAACTTGCATTTAATGATTGTCATATTTTTATTTACCTTAATTCAATTTATATATATCAAAATGGCCAGTAAAACTGAGAAAGGGCGCTCAATTTGATTAATCATTAAGAAAATGTACATTAAACAACAGTGAGAATCCACTGCCTACCCACTAGAATGGCATAAATTTAAAAAGATAAAAAATACCAGATCTTGGCAGTATAAATGATATAATTCTTTGAGAAGCTGTTTGTCAGTGCCTACTTCCGTTGAATACATGCATACTTATAACCTATGACCCAGCAATTCCACTCCCAGGTAGGCACTCAATAGAAATGTGTATATATGTGCACCAAAAGACATGCACTTGAATGTTCCAATAGGTGCAAACCGGAAACTGTCCAAATACTCTTCAACATTAGAATAGATAAATATACTGTAGTATTCCCCCACTGCAATACTACACAGCAGGGATCGACAAACTACGGTCTGCTGGCCAGGTCCAGCTCCACGCCCGTTTTATTACTGATCCTTGAGCTAAGTGTGATTTTATATTTTTAAGTAGTCATAAAAGCAACAACAACAAAAGGAAACAAACAAAAGCAACAACAACAAAAAATAAGAACATGTACCAGAGACTATACGTGGCCTGCAAACCCTAAAATATTTACTGTCTGGCCTTTTATAGGAAAAGTTTGCTATCCTTGAATACAGCAAAGGGAGTGAGCAAACGACAGCTACAAGTTACAATATGGGTGGATTCACAAGCAACATGTTGAGTCAGAGGAGTTATAACCACAAAGCGTACCTGCCATATAAATACAAACAAAGTCAACCTGTGGTCTTAGAAGTTGGGCTGGTAGTTACACGCAACCAGAGTAGCAGTAAGTGGAAGAGAGGACTAAGGGACGCTTTCGAAGAGCTGCTTGTTTCACAGCTGTGTTCACTTCGTGGAAAATCTGCCAAGCTGTAACCTTACGATATGTGTAAGCAGATACTATTTGAACAACTTGCATCTGACAGATTATAGAGAAATACAACTTAAATTACTGAAGTTCGCTCTCCTCTCTCTAAGGTCATGTAAAAATCTGGGGGGCTTCTGTGGTACCCAGAAAATTGAGGCAATACGTTTCATCCTTGGGCTTTATGGTTACTATACTGTCCTTATTTTCTGAATTATGTGTTCCTTTCAGGCATCGCTACTTACAGAGGAAACTAGGACTCGTCTTTTTTTCCTGGTACTGGGACGTCTGCATCTTAGGCCCTTGGTTCCTTGTTTGACTGTAATCTGTCTCTCCCATCTCATACCCAAGCCGTTAGGCAATCCTATGGACACTACCTTCAACACAGATCCACAATGCAACCACTTTTCTCCATCTTTGCTCCTACAAACATGGTTCAAGCTCCATCATGTCTTTCCTGGTTTAGTATCCTAACTCATTTCCAGGCTTTTACCCTTGAGTTCTGAGAGTGCAGCACCTCCCCCCAGCCCCTCAATGATCTATTCTCAACACACAAACCAGCGTGATCGTTTGAAAATAAAGATTGTGTCTCAGCTTGGGACAAAATCCTGTAATAATTCTCCTTTCACTCAGAATAGAAGCCGAAGCCCTCACAATGGCTAAAGGCTGACACTGTCTTTCTTCTTTCCCGCAAACACACATTTACTCACCTCTGCTACACTGGCCTCCTTCTCCTCCTCAGAATTGTCAGGAACATTTCTGCCTTGGGGCCTTTGAACTAGCTGTTGCCTCTACCTGGATTGCTCTTTCTCTATATGGAGATATATATATCTCCATAACTAAGCCACTAGCCTCCTTCCAGTCTTTACTTAAATCTCACCTTTTCAAGGACATGATGCTTCAATGAGACCTATCGTGATGATTCTGTTTAAAATTGTCAGCCACCTCTGTTAATACCTATGATCCTGCTTTTTGCTTTGTTATTAATTGCAATTATTACATTTGAATGTCCTATATATTTACTTATGATAGTCATTGTTTGTTATCTGTCTTTTCCAGCTAGTGGATAAGTTCCTGAAGGGGAGTGATTTTTTATTTTTATAATGATGTGTCCCAATTGTCTATCCCGGTGCTTGGCACATGGAAAGTTTCCATGAGTTTAGTTGAATGAGTGAGAGGATGGAGTCCTGCCTCACAAGCACACCATTCTTTTGGCCTCTCTGAATCTTGCCGCATCCCTTCAGTGTTGCTACACAGTGAAATGGGTCATCGCTACTCAAGGGCCCCATGATCTCTCTTCTCCACCCAGCGTGGGGAACCATGTCTTCTTTCTCATGGGGCTTCTGTGCTACTTCTGATATAACCCTTTTAGAAAAGAAAGCCATGAGGGAGATTACTTTTAAACAGCTTACGCTTTCAACATTGGCCCAAACCTTCTCTGCTTGGAATGAGAAGGGGAAAATGATAGACAAACAATAAATTATCCCAACACCGTTAGACATCCTTATCTTTCCTAAGAAAGACAGCTACGGAGGGCTCCAGGGCTAGGGTGGGTCTATAACTTTTGAGAGCAAAATTTAGAGTCTCAGCTTCGGACCTTTTGATAATGACTTAGTTTTCTGTGGCTTTATAACTAGGACATTTGGTGTCACTTTTATTACAAGCTCCAGTATTTAGACTTTATATTTACACTTTATTTCAGTTGAGCATTGAAAGCTAGTAGTTTGTATTTTATGATACTAAATATTTTTTAAGTCCATGTTATGCTGTCACATAAAATATACCAATTTTTGTGAACTTTCTTCCAAGGTCATGTTTAAACAATTATTTGCTTAAATAAATGAAGCATAAATGCCCTCAACAGTGGGAATGCAATGTAAGACTTACTATGGAGAAACAGATATCTACATGAAACTTAGGATCAACATTTATAATATTTGATCCTTACAAAGTAAAGAATAAAACCATGTTATATAGGGAGATGATTTTAAATTCTGCTTTAAAATATGTTTGGTTCTATGATCACAACTCCAAGCAGAGATCTCATTTGATAATGGGAATGATAACATACTTTTTGTTGAGTTCATAATAGTTTACCACATTGTGAGATTTTGGTCGTACATTATTGTCTGTCACTATATAAGTGCTCCCTTCACACCCTGTGTCCTCCCTGCAGCCACCTTCCCCCTGGTAACCACTGAACTGTTCTCTTTGCCCTAGTGCTTGTTTATCTTCCACTTATGAGTGAAATCATCTGTTGTTTGTCTTTCTCCATCTGCCTTATTTCGCTTAACATAATACCTTCCAGCTCCAACCATGCGGTTGTGAATGGACTATTTTGTCCTTTTTTATGGCTGAGTAGTATTTCATTGTATTCATATACACATCTTCTTTATCCAGTCATCAGTTGATGGGCACTTAGGTTGCTTCCACATCTTGGCTATTGTGAATAAAGCTATAACACACACAAGGATGCATAAGTCACTCTGAATGGTTGATTTCAAGTTCTTTGGATAGCTACCCAGTAGTGGGATAGCTGGGTCATATGGTGTTTCTATTTGTAGTTTTTTAAGAAATCTCCATTCTGTTTTTCATAGTGGCTGCACCTGTTTGCATTGATAACATATTTTGATGTTAGTTGGCTTAAGTGAGAAGGTTTATTCTACCATGGAGAGAAGAACAAGTGGATGGCAAAGCCAAAGTTCTAGAAATGCAAAGCAAGCTAATAAAAATGTCAAGCCTGGTTTGCAGAAATAATAATAGTGGTTACTCAAAAATGATAATATACTCTATCAAGGATTGTTTTCATCAAAAATGTTAATGGTGTGAAATTTTTTGTTCACTAAATATATCTAGCAAACGTAGCTAACAAAATACACTAAATAAATAATTTTTTAGAAAGTCTTTATATCTTTTTTATTTTAAAAAATGCCCATACAAAGTTACTCATATCTAAGTGATTAACATTTTACTTCAAAAAGATCTGATAAGGGGGTCAGAATCCACTTGTAATTATTATTATTTTTTGTAATTGGGTACCCAGAGAACACTCCTACATATGATGACTGAGAAAATAAGGGATACCTTTGATCTGCTACAAAATAGACCATGCTTCAAATGTAGAGTCAGCAATCAAGTTGACCTTAGGCAAATTACTTAACTTATCCAATACTTAGTTTCCCTACTATAAAATGAGAATAGTGATAGTGCCTACCCCATAGGATTATTGTGAGGGTTAAGTGAAATAACATATAAAGCATATATTTGAGTGACTGGCACATAATAAAAATTCAGTAAGTGTTAGTCGTTTTATTATTACTATACTATAATTTTCTCCTAAATGGGCTTGGTTAATATAGCTTTACATACTTATAGCATTTTTTATTTTTTTGCATTCAGGTACAGAGCATTAAATTTATTTTTATTACACGTCTTCTTATTAAATGCAGCCCATCTCCTCACATAATTAATATTACCCTAGATCTCAAATTTATCATCCAGCCTCTCTTTTATCCCTCCCAGCCTCATACTATTCAAAATTCTGATTGTCATGCCATCTAAATCCTTACCTAACTCATTTGTAAAAACAGCAGGCAAAACAGAGTCCTAAATTTCAGATCCCTAAATTTCAGCCTTATGAGTTTACTTGATAGTAGGCCAAAACTTAGCTCTTTTTGGGTAAAATCATTCCATCTGTTATAAATCTCTAAATGTTCTTTCATAGAGTCAACGTTGCATTTATCATGTTATACTTTGAATAACAGTGATTTTGGTACATTTCTTGATTTCTCTACTAACTGTAGGCTCCACGTTATTAGGGACCATGACTTATTGATCTTTATTGTTTATTCCTTTAATGTACAGTATGTCCCAAAGTGCCTTACATATGTACTTGCTCTGTAGATATTTTCTGAGTTAACAGGATGAAAAAATGATTTAAGGCAAAATGGACATATCTTTGACTTAAAAATACTATATCTTAACAGAAAAAAAGGTCACCATTTTTGATGCAACGTACAACTTCTAGAAGAAGACCAACCCACTTTTGAGTTCAATAAAGCGACACTGATTATAGAAAGGTCATCCTCATATCTATTTCATTTTCCAAGCATCACATGCTTCTTTCTCACAATCCTTCCTGTCTTTTCCATCTTAGATTCCCCCACTGTGGAGCTTAATTAAACCATGTTTGCAAAGCATATTGAATTCTTCAGGATAAAGATGCTATGGAATTGTGTTATGTGTGCAGTGATGTGACATGTCTGCTCCCTCCCTGGTCATGTCCATAAGTCCCATGCTGCTCTAAACCGGAAGAAGCAAAGCAACATAGAATCTGAGGTGCTATAAAAATATTATGCATCTCCCTTGAGTCTTCCTAGAAGACGTTAGGATTGTGATTTCTTTTAGAACATTTATTCCGTATCATTTTTCTTGCTAAAGGGCAATGAGGATAAGTTGGAAACAGATTCCAGCCCTGCCAACAATTAACTTTGTTTCATTGAACTACGATGGACAAATTGAATGACCTTGGGCACTCACTTAACATTTTAAACCTCAGTTTCTTCATCTGTGAATCATGGAGTCGGTACAGGTGATCTCTCACTTCCCTTCGAGATCTGCCAAAATGTCAAGAAAATAGGGTAGTGTAATATCTTATGCACAGATTTATGTACACCATGGTATATGACATTACAATTATAATTCAAGGCCTCAAAGATCAGGATGACAAATGCCTTCATGATTTAAACATAAGTGACTTAGAAAAAGATCACAAAATTTAACTGATTGTCTTAAATATTAACTGTCTGGAATGTCCTTCCACTTACTCTTCACATCAGGCCACCCTGTCAAGTCCTGTACTGTGGAAGGGCTCTCTTCTGGACTGTTCTTTGTTGTTATTTTACTTTAATTGTCTACATGTTTTCATTCTACATCTAAATTGTAAGCTCGTCAAGGAAAGGCATTGTGTCTTATACTTCTTTTTTTTTTTTTTATTTTTGAGGAAGATTAGCCCTGAGCTAACATCTGCCCCAAATCCTCCTCTTTTTGCTGAGGAAGACTGGCCCTGAGCTAACATCTGCGCCCAACTTCCTCTACTTTATGTGTGGGATGCCTGCCACAACATGGCTTGATAAGCAGTTTGTAGGTCCACACCTGGGATCCGAACTGGCAAATGCCGAGCCAGCAAAATGGAACATGCAAACTTTACTGCTACGCCACCAGGCCAGCCCCTACTTCTTTTTGTCTTTTATGTATGTCTTAATGCCTGTGTATCTAGGCATTAAGAGACCTTGAGCACTCAATGATCAAGTAGCTTTTATAAATATCTAATCACTGTATCAGCTGCATTACCATTAAAGTTAAACATGAGCAACTTTAAACACCCAGGTAATATATTATGAGACTGAACATGGGTCAAAAGCCTGACTCCGCCATTTACCCAAGGTCTCTACCTCTCAATTTCCAAATTTGTGAAGAGTGAATTGTCACCCGCCTTTTAGACATATTAGGAGGATTAAATGAAAGAACATGAGCAAGGCTGACACGTAATAGATATTTGATAAATTGTAACTATCAGTATTATTATTATTAGAGGGAGAATGACAGCCATACATTTGCTTTTGTACGTTTATACAACTAATCGGTGGTCTTTGACTTCTATATGCGACAACATCTCCTGGGGGGCTCCTCAAATATTAGCTTCTTAGGACCTTAGAGAGCCTTGGAGAGTCTGACTCTGGTGTTCCTTAAAACTTGCTTTGAGAAATGCTGTCTCACAGTTGAATTGTTCGTAACTCATCTCTATTCTTGAAATTCTTAGAAGACATTCCTCAGAGATCCAGAGTCAAGCCTTTGACTCTTTACTAAGTATGAAAATATTAAATTATTTTGATGCCTGCTATCTTGAAAGTTAGGTGGCTTGTTGAAACAACCTGGGAGCTATTAGTTTGAAAAACAGGGATGAAAAATTACCTAGCGTAATTTTTCTAACCAGAGAAAATAATTGCTTTCTCACAGCCTGAAAATTACACAAACTTTTTTCCCTCTCATATTACAACTGCCATTTCCATTTTCCAAGTATGGCTCAGGCCTCGGGTTACCCACGTATTCTTTGAACTTCAACATTTTAGACAATTATTTTTAGGGCAAGGTTTACACTGGATTTCATTTCTCTCTTCTGCCAATTGGCAATATCATTATACAATTGATATTAAAACTGGTGTCAGTAAATTGCTTCAATCGATACTTTTTGATACATTGTCCCTTAGCTCAACTTTCAAGCACTTTAGAATTTTGGGAGCAGACCATAAAATATTAAGGGCACCAGAGGAAAACATATTAGGATTACAGATTTAAGTAGTTTCTATCAGCACAGATTGTCAAACTATAAAATTATTTTAACCTTAGTCTTTAAACTTTTTTAGTATTTAGACTTTTAGTCTTTTCAAAAAATCTAACCATTGTGAAGAATACTAACTAGGGACAAAAAAAATGACTGTATGCCTCACAGAATCTAAGTCATTTCCTGATGTATTAGGTAGGGTGTAAATTTGATTCCTATAAGAGAGAGATCAAAATAATGATGATTTAAAGAAATGAAGTTACTTGCTCTTCACATGAAAGTCTAGGTCAGTTATCCAGAGCTGGTAGGAGGTGCCACAATCAACAGAGACCCATACTCCTTCCATCTCGTTGCTTTCCATCCTCAGCACAGAACTTGCATTCAGGATGGATGTTCCGGCTCCTGCCAATATATCCACATTATAGCCCAGGGAAGAGGCCATCGGAGAGGTCAGGCGTGCTTCTTCTCTTGAAGTGCATACTCAGAAATGGCACCCAAACATGCATTCTCATCCCAAGGGGAAGAACCTACCTGCATGACCACACTTAGCTTCAAGGGAGGATAAAAAGTGTGATCTTCAGCTGAGTCATCACATAAATTCTACTTATATAAATTCTATTCTTTATCAATTCTGTTACTAAGTAAGAAGTGAAGAATGGATATTAAAAGACATCTAGTTTCCTCTTCTACACCTGATACTGAGTAAGTTCAAGTGGATTGATGCAATGCACAATGAGTGCTGTTGAATCAGTGGACTAACCGGAGACCTTCAGGGGCTCCAATGTCTGACAAGGATGTAAGAAAGGCAGAAGTAGTACTAAGAAAGGGGAAGCTAAAGTACCAGAGACAAATATGCTTACTTTACATCAATACTTTTCCCAAGGGTCAGCCTGATGACTTAATGATCTAGAAATGTTCAGATATTTTTCTCAGCATCTAACTTGCCAATGAGTTAGGGGAATTAAGCATTTTTAGTACATACCACCCAGAGACACTTGGACCTTGTCTAAGAAAACCAGTACAAACCTGATATCAAATATTTAATTTTGTCACCAAAGCAATGCAAACTCCTGGAAAAGCTAAAATTTGAATATATATACTTACTCTGTAATATATCCTGTGATCATTCCATAGAAGTATAAAACTAACATCTATTCCCTTTTATAGCTGCTTAGCATTTCATTGTGTGAATCTACCACAGTTTTTCAGAGTTTCCTACTGATGATAATTTAGCTCGTTTGCAGTCTTTGCTGTTACCAGTAGAGCTACAAGGAGTGGCTTTCTGTGAATATTATTATTATTTTTTTTTTTACAATTTTGGCAGCAGATCTAGGATAGTTCTTCAAAGTGACATTGTATATCTTTAGGTATTTAAAAAAGGTTTGTGTTTTGTTCTAAAGATTAACATTTTACTGTACAGTATCCTTGGTTCTTTCTTTTTCAGGGGACTGCGGTTCTCTTTGTTGTTTCTCTATTATGAGTAACAGTGAAATTAGCCAGTCACTCCTTTCTCCCCAAACCTCTCTTCCCCCTCACCATCTATTTTGAAGTAATATCCTTTTATTCCCCATCAAACCTATCAGACGATGAGCCCGTTCTACTGTTTCATATATTCTCTCCAAACTTCCCCTATATTTTGTTGGTTGTCAAAGAATACAACCCTTATATACTACGCTGTCTTCCTTAGAAATATAAGTTAGTTTTACTTCTACAGGTAAATAAATATTTAATGCTCATGATCAGTCCTTATGAAGATGTCACTCCAATAAGTTTGGTCATTTGAAGTTCATTCTCTAATAGACTTTTTGGAGCATGCCCATGGGAATAATATTTCCTGAAATTTGCAAGCCGATAATCACTTGCCTTTGGCTTTTATAACATAAAGATCAGTTTGGGTCACACCTTTTTCCATAAGTATCTTAAATATATTACTCCATCTGCTTTTTGGCATAAAAGCCAAAAGGTCTGATATCCTTTCACTTGTAAGTTACTTGGTCCTTTTGTCTGGGTGCTCAAAGGAGACTCTCTCTCTCTCTCTCCATATATACCTATACACACATACATATATATATATACCTTTTATTTAAAGTCCAATAGTTTTACTAGACTATGTGTCAATGTTGACCAGTCGAGATTAATTTTAATTTTCCTGGATAAGCAGTAAACTCTCTCACTTTGTGGTTTCCAATCTTTTTATCCTAGGGGATATTTCTTCATTTATGTTTCCAGTGTTTGTTCTCTTCCTTTGCTTGATTTTTCTTCTTTGGCGATTTCTATTTTATGCACAGAAAATCCTCTCTGCCTGTAGTCTATATTTTTCACTTTCTTTTGCATTCTTTGTCTCTCTCTTTACTTTTTGAGTTTAAAATTTTTCTTCCTTCCAATCATCTGTTTTTCTTGAGGTATTTTCTGTGGAATGTCTTCACTCTTGAGTTCCTTTATAGTTTAATGTTCACTTCTGAAGTGATTTTTTTCTTTTATTTCTAAATCTTTCTTGAGACTTGTTACAACTCTTTAAAAACTTTTCTTTCTGCAATTATGTTATTTCTGAGCTTTTCTAATTGTCCTTTATTCTGTTTATCCAAAGCATCTATTTCTAACATTTCCTTCATTTCTTTTATGTCATATTCAAATATTAGGCTAGAAATTTCAGTTGTTCTGTGGCCATGTCTTTCTGTTCTCTCCTTTATAATACCTCTGTGTGGAGTTGTTCCACGGTCCTTTTCCATTCTTATGTTGTTAGCTGAGCTTTCTTCTCTTAGGAGAGGAGGCAAGGCTGGACTAGATTTCCCGGCTTCCCAGCTCTGCAACACCCTGTTGCACTGTGTTTGTGAAGTGTTCAGATACAAGGTCTGGTACATCCTGAGATCTTCCAGCTCTATCCCTCTTCACCATATTTATCAGGAACTTCTCTTTTCTTTGTCTTGTGGTTCCAGTCCTGATCAATTTTGATTCTATCCTGGGAAGTTCTCCTCCATGTTGGACTTTGTTCTTCAGTTACGGTTGAAGTGCTTGGGGCCCAGACCACTCTAGCCCTGACCAATATACCACCATCATCCTGCACTTACCCTTGAATTGAGGACTGCACAGACTCCCTCCATGCTCCAGCTTTACACGTCCAGCTTTCTATGCAGTACCTGTTGGTTATTCTGGGTTTGCTGGCAATCAAGAACAGCTTCTCTCCCGCATTCCTGACACCATATCAATCTTGTTGCTGTTGTTGAAGTTTTCCATTCACTTATCTTTTAGAGTTCTTGGGGATTCCTTGACACTTAGTTTTGTTATGTACAGTTGCTGTGGAACTTTTGTTTAGCTATCCTAGTTCCCTGTCTGTTTCTGTGTGGGATTCAGTACAGCTATGCTGCCATCTTCCTAGATTTCCTCATCCTTGACCACATGTTATTTCAGAAAATAGAGTTAAAAACAACCCACATATTTGCCAGAATTCATTTTTCCATGAGATTACTCAGTGCTAAATATCTGAACTTGTGTATGTACAGGATATAAAATTTCGCTCTGCTTCATCTCTTTCTATTTTTTTCCCCCATCTGCACTGTCATCATGTGGTGGTGGAAGTTATGTCAGCTTCTGTAATAGCAGAGGCTCAGCAATCAAGTGGAAAGTCACAACTATTTCATGTCTTACATAACGAGTGAGATTTCAGTAAGCGGCAACAAAGCAAGAAGGTATATATTCCAAATGATGAGAACAACATAACTAAAGAGACATTGAAGAGTAGAGTATAGATTAAGAAGCATCTAAGGAAGGATATGTAGATGGAGCCAGATCCTTAGGATTTTGAATATCATACCAAAGTCTGAACTTGACAGCAAAACTTTTGAGGAAGATAATGCTATTTTTGGATGTATATTTTAGCAAGATGATTTTGGTAGTAGTGGAAAAGATGGAGAGAAGAGGTAGTGTGGGGGCTAAGGCCACTGCTGCCATAAAATTCACCATATTTTGGATACTTGAAGTAGGGAGAAGGAATCACTTGGTACAGGTGAAACAGTTTCCAAAAATACTTAAGTACCATTTTGACTTTAGGAAAAGTGGCATAAATCGGAAAAGACTTTGAGGCTAGAGGGAAGTTCTCACAATCAATGGGTAAAGAAAATCACCCTATGTGTTGCCTACTCCAGACTATAAAAACCCACCAGGTGATTGTTAATTGGTATAAGCACTATGGAAAACAGTATGAAGTTTCCTCTAAAAATTAAAAATAGAGCTACCATATGATCCAGCACTTCCATTTCTGGGAATATGTTAGAAAGAAACAAAAACACTCACTCAATGAGATATCTGCACCCCCGTGTTCACAGCAGCATTGTTTACAATAGCCAAGACATGGAAACAACCTAAGCATCTATAGAGGGAGGGATGGATAAAGAAGTTGTGGTGTACATATATAACAGAATATTATTCAATCGTAACAAAGAGGAGGATCTTGTCATTTGAGAGAACATGGATGGCCCTGAGGACATTATGCTAAGCGAAATAAGTCAGACAGAGAAAGACAAATACTGTTTGATCTCACTTAGATATGGAATCTAAAAAAACAAAAACAAAAAACTCATAGAAGAAGAGATCAGCTTTGTGATTGCTAGAAGTGAGGGATGAGGAGAGTGGGAATCGGATGAAGATGTTCAAAAGGTACAAGGTTCCAGTTATAAGATAAACAAGTACTAGAGATGTAATGTACAGCATGATGACTATAGTCAACACTGCTGTATGGTACATTTGAAAGTTGTTAAGAGAGTAGACCCTAAGAGTTCTCATTATAAGGAAAAAACCTTTTTTTTCTTTATTTTGGTATCTATATGAGATGGTGGATGCTAACTAACTTATTGTGGTAATCATTTCACAATATATGTAAGCCAAATCATTATGCTGTACCCCTTAAACTTATATGGTGCTGTATGTCAATTATTTCTCGACAAAACTGGAAAAAACCCACCAGTTAATGTCTGTTGGAGCAGAGGGATATAATGGGAAGCTGCCTTTCATCCTAGCCTATGTAAAGCACATAAACCTTGATTCTGCCGGGGAAATCACTCATACCTACGACCAAGAGAAGTACAGGTAAGAAATACAAGGTAAACTATCTTCTACAGTGTTTGCTTGTTTAGAACCAGTTAGCTGTTTGTGGAGGAGCTGAGATTCAAGTAACATTAGAGCAGTAGTGAGGTGAGCAAGAATATAAACTAGGGGACCTGGGTCAAGGGACTCAACTTTGAAAAATAATAAGTATGCAGCAGATTCTGTGGCTGCCCAGCCCCACATCCTCTCAGCTCATTTCCATGTAGTTTGCATATACTGGGGTCAGTTTGCATATACTCCGATAACATCCTTGCAGATACCTGCCTCTTTCTGCTTCTCTGCCTGAGGACTTTCTTGGGAAGCTCTTTTTCAGCCTGAAAGATGAAAGTGCCCCTTTCTCAACTCAAGTTCAAGGCAACCTGGAACTGTCCAGGATTGAAGACCCAGACACTACTCCTCAAACAAACAGGGATAACAGGCAAGGGATAAATATCCCCAGCTTTCCCATTTCTTGGTGGGAAAATTCTGAGCTGCATTCTACAAGGTTCCTCAGAGTGTGTCCAGGAGGACTGAGCCCCAGTGGTCCACCATGAGCTCCACGGTCCACCCATCAATGCATCCATTATTGGCTTTCTCTCTTCCATGTCCCGTTTGCCTCACTTCCCTCTTGTTCAGCCTGGGCCTACCTTTCAAATATATCACCTGTACCCAAGACTTTGTCTTAGTTTCTGTCTTGTTATCCACAGTGCCTAGCTTATTCCGTGGCACAGAGCAGCTGGGCGTTAAATAATTATGAAATGAATGAATGAAATAAGTTGTAATAGGCAAGCAGACCATCTGGGAAATCTAGTAATAAGCGACCGGAGGATGTTTATGAAGGAGTAGGGCATAAGGAAGCAATAAAAATCTCAGGAAGCAGGTAATTGCTTCAATCAAAAGATGAATAGCAAGAAGATGCAGAGACAGGATTTTGAGAATAAGATTCTGTCTCCAAAGAAGATAGTCGTAGCTCATAAGAAAAATGCCCAACTTCAGACTGGGAAGGAGTTGAGGAAGGCTGTCACAGAGTTCATTTAATCCTTACGATAGTCATATGATATAGGTATTATTTGCTTCACTTAATGAATAAGAGAAATAAACCCTAGAAAAGTAAAGAAAAATGACCAAGTTTATATAGTCAGTAGTGATTGGAGAACCAGGAGACTGGTCATCTGATATTCTAGCTAGAATTACTGGAAGTGAAAACTCCCAGAAAGACTCAAAGGGATTCCTATTTTGAAGAGTCAGCCACCAGAATTATGCTCTGGACCTCCAGTATCACTAGGGGAAGCCAGTCCTTATGCGGAGGAATCCTGTCCAGGCAAAAACAGGTGAGTACACCAGCTGTTCCTGGGGCATAGAAATAAGAATTTGGGGGCCACCATATCTGTTTCAGAATTCAAAGTCTTACACTTTATTTGAAACAATGAAAGAAATGCCCCTACAGTGTCCCATATGGCCAAATTCTGACCAATATTATTTTTCAAAATAATAATAATAATAATAAAGGGGCATACAGTATTCTATCTTTTCCTCTTCTCTTTTGTTCTGTATTACTGAACATAATTTCCTCAATTATAACATGAGCGAACTCTCTCTTTTTAAATCAGCGTGCTCCCTCTCTAGGATTCAAAATTGCAGTGCTGTTTTGGAGGCATCATTTTGCTTCCATGGAAGTAATTTCTCTAAATCTTTGCCTTGTGGCCTTAACGAAAGTGTTTGGCAGGAGGATCAGGCTGATGGGAAAAGGGAGAGCTTCTGTGAACACAAGTACCTTGGGAAATCAGCAATGATGTGAAAAGAAATACATAAAAGCTACCCAGCACAGTATATCTGTTTTTAATGGGACTTCATTAAAAGTATATATTTCTTAAAGTTTGCCTCAGCATGGCAGTGGGTTTCTACAGAGGAAGTTTGAGAGCACTTAGAAGTTTTCTTTCCCTTCTCTGCTTTTTAATTCACTCACTACAAGCTTTGATAGAGAAAGGAAGGATAACTGCTGGTTCATATTAACTTTGTAGCAAGATTTATACCGTTTGCCATTGATTTTCTAGAAACTTTAAAATCGAAGCCAAAAGGGAGCCCTGATTGATGAAATGAGAAGTTAAGCCATCAGAAGAATGGGCCCTACAGGAGCTGCCTTCAATGGCATTGTACCCAAAGATGTGTGCATCCTGGAATGTTCTAGAGCACAGCCTTTACTAGTGCCTTGATTCAGAGGAGGGTCCTGAATCCAAGTAATGTCTGGCACAGAGCTGGCCCTCAATGAACATCTAATGGATGAATGTCTCCCACCGATGAGAGCAAAAACAAGGAAATAGAACCAGTGTTCCAAAGACGGGAGTTAAATGGAAGAAATAGAGGGATTTTTAAACATGGCAAATGTTGGCTACAACAAGCCAGGGATTTTGTACAGTAATGGAAAAAATGTTTCACAGATGAGGTGAAATCAGTGTCATCCTCACACTGCTAGATTAATGTTGGGATCCAAACATTTAAATGCTAGAAATTCTAGAAAATATTCTTTCTAGTAATATTAAATGCTATAAATGGATCTAGAAATGCTAGAAAGAGAAACTTCTAGCGTTAAACATTAAAAAGAGGAGCTTTCACTTTAACCTATAGGCAACGGAGAGCTACTAAAGGTTTTCAAAGTAGTGCCTTGAGATTACCTAGCAGGATGGTTTTAAAGAGAGGACAACATAGGCATAGCAACAAGTCACGAGTCTAGTTTTAGGAGGAGAATGTAGTAGTTAGGAGCACATGCCTGGGAGTAAGAGAGCTCTAGAATTGTATTCCAGATGTGCAACCCTGGTTGAGTAACTTTATTTCTTCAAGCATCAATGTTCTCATCTGCACAGGTAGAATTTGTTAATTCATTCAGTATTTTTGAGTCTACCCTCTTGTCAGTCTCTATTCTAGAAGCTGAGTAAAGAGGTCACAATAGGAGGCCTTGCTCACCTAAAGCACTGTGAAGAGTGACATTCAAGCCAAGACCTAAAAAGAGGGGAGCTACAAATAGTAAGAAGATAAACATTTCATAAAGAGAAAATAATTGGTATAAATACCTCGAGGCAAGAATGAGTGGGGCATACTCAGGGAACCACAAGAAGGTCAGCATGTACTTGTGAATAAGGGGGAGAGTAATATGGGAAAAGATTGCTAGGCAAAGGCTAAATCATGGAGAGATTCATAAGCCAGGCTAAGAAGACTGTGTATATTTTAAATGTGATGGGAATTGTATACAGAGTATTTTCGTAGATCACTACTGCTGAATGGAAAAGGGATTGTAGTGGAATATGGATTAGAGCTGGGAGACTGGTTAAAAAGCTATTGCAGAAGACTTAGAAAGAGATGATGGTGGCTTCGAATGGATTGATAGTGAAAAACAAAGGGATAATAAAAAATAAGTTATTTGAGAACATATATACGCTTATTACTCTGGCCTCTTCTCTTTTCTCAATAAGCCATCAGCTGATGAAGAGTTGGAGTTGTAAGGTATAAATGTTTTGAGAGAGAAGAAAGTATGCAATGGTAGTTTTGCAGAGTAGTGAGAGCAACAAACTAAAGAAGAACTAGGGATAATTCATTTAAATCTTAGGTCATGAATTTACATTGACATTGGTCTACATGGTTTTTTTTTCCAGCAATGTGTAGTTAGCTGCTGGTGTGCAGGCGCAGAGTAAGCTGATAGTAGTGTTTAAGCAACACCCATGCTTAACCAGATGTTATAGAAGAAGGAGAGGGGTTGTGAGTCTTTGTAAGGGAATGGTTATCATTATGGAACATGGAATCTTAGTTAGGTAAAGAGTGATGTGAGGAAATGAAAGGAATGATTGACAGTGAGGAAGTTGCAGGTTCAATGGATAATGTATTCACGAAGTTGAAGAAAAATTGGAACAGAAATAATAGAGTAAGTGAACTGGTTAGAGGAGGCGATGGTTGAAGCTGAGATTTCAGAATTAGAGGTTATTTATAATGACAAGTTCAAGGGTTTGACTGTCGAAATGGGTGACTGAAATAGAGCAGAGAAAAAGTTTCCTAGAGAGAGGAAATTGAAGAATGGAGACGCAATGATGTTGGCTACATGATCCATTAGGATGTTGGAGTTACCAGGAATGGTGACAGGAGTAGCCCTGGAAAAAATGCAGTGATCGCCATGTGAAAATCATCAGTAAATGAGCAGGAGTGACCAGGGGCAGTAGATGACTAGCTGGGCAGGATGTTGGGTAGTTTCCTTCTTACTTCTTACCCAACCCCTATGCCACCTCAGAAAGGAGCAGAGTATCAACAGCTGCCTAGCAGAATATGATTAAGACTGCATGAGATAATGTGTATAAAGTGGCTAAAAAATGTCTGTCAATTTAATGTACGATAGTATTGTTACAGTCACTGTGAACCAAACTACACTGCAAAATGTCAGATATGTGCCAGTCATGGGACTAGATGTTATTCATTTTTATTTTCCTTTTATTTCTTTCTTTGACCTAGAATCATAGATTATTAAATCTGGACAGGACATCAAAAAGTCACCTCATCAAAGGTCCTCAAACACTAGCCAAATGTTAGATAGATGCATAAAAAGTACCTGGGAACCTTATTAAATGTAGAAATTCCAGGCCTCCACACTTGATCATTCTGTTTCTTTATGCCTACAGGCCACCTGGGAATCTATATTTTTAATAAGCTCCCTACCAGATTCTCATACAGCCCAGTTTAGGAACCGCTGCTCAGTATCTATTTTTATAGGTGAGGAAACTGGAGGCCAAGAGCACAAAGCTGGTAAATGACAGAACAAGGATTTTTGCCTCTATGTCCTGCTTCCAAGCCCAGGAACTGGATTCTGAGTGATATTGGCACTTGAAATTGCATTGATGGGAAGCAGAATGAAGGTTGATACCCTTTTTCTTTGTGTTCTGCCTAGGTGGATGGACTGAGAATAGCCATGGCAGAGACAAGTTGGTCTAGGCAACAAACCAACTTTGGCAGCAAAGTAGACAGTATGGTTCTACACTATCAACCAAATGAACTCTATAATAAATGTGTCAGAAAGATGGTATGCAAAGTAGAGGGTGCAAATAACAGGAGTGAGCTCATGGCTGTTACGATAATCCAGACCTATAACTACGGCAGTAAAAATAACATGGAGTGGTAGACACAAATTGAAAAAAAATTTTTGAAGGAAAAATGGCAGGGCATTTTAACTCAGTAGCAATGTGAGTATCAGATTGACAAAGTTCGTGTGTGAAAATTGGGTCAAGGAATAGGCAGCCATGCTAACCTTTCCTATCCTAGGGAGGTGATTCAAAACTCTGTCTTACACATCAGAATCACGCCCTACACATTCTGACTTAGTTGATAGAACTCTCTATGGATTTTCTATACATATACGATAGGAATATATAGAATGAGAATCTCAGAGAATTTTTACCTTGTAGAGCTCTTGAAGTGAGCAGGCTTGAGCATACTAGGACATGCTCAAGATTCTACAGCCCTGGTAAACATAGATACTGGCCCCCCGGCTGTGGAGCAGGATTAGGAGGACAAAATGAAGTCCATGGATTGCTATTAAAATAGTAGTAGCTACTTCACCTCCCACAGTTGGTGTGGCAAGTGGTTTCGAACAAAATAGTGTGAAAATAGTCACCGGACTTTACAGTCAGGAACTGGACACCACCTAGAATATGTTGGCCCTCCCCAAAAAGGACAGGGTACTCTTCTGTGAACTACTTAAAACAGGATAGAGAGTGGTATTGCACATAAAGACACTTAGACTTCTCCATTCTTACTGAATATATAACAGCAGCAAAGTACCGCTATCTAGCCAATATGCCTTATGATGACAGCTCAGTATGTTATCCAAGAGCACTGGATATATTATTTTCCTGCTCTGCTAGACAAAGAAAATTATTGTAACTGAGTGGAACAGGTACAGAGAAGAATTATGACCCTCTACACATTCTTATTTTTTAATTTACAAGTAGAGAAACTTTAGGCAGAGATGATGCTGCCTAGGGTAGCTCTAGGACATTGTACAATTGAGATGGAACACTTTGGCCTTCTCCTGAGACGAATGATGGGCTCCTTCAAATGTTGTTCATGACTCAAGGCTTTATTTCAGTATAAATAAGGAAGATGCCTCTAGAAAGAATGTGTGAGGTAAATCTTCCCTAAGAACAAAAGATGCTAAGACTGGGAAGTGGGAAGTCTTAAGTGGCTATAAATTTTACATGTACCCAATTATCTCTAATAATGGTAATGCCCAAATTCTAAGAAAGTGAGATGCCGTTGTCCTAATCAGTGTCACAGCTGCCATCCACACAGAGGCTTTGATTCCGAGTTCCAGGTCTGTGAAGTCCCTCCAAGGAGTTGCTGTTGGCTGGGCCCCCACAGACCACGGATGACAGGCAGTTGTTGAAAGGCTCACGTTGGCGCACCGAGTTCTGTTTCCTTCCTGTTTGGCCTCATTCTTGGAGTTCCTGCTTTGCTTAAATCAAAATGTTCAGGGTAATGATGAACTCACAAACTGCTACAGAATCAGAGAAGAAATGCTGAAGAAATGCTTAAGAAATGTTTCTGGCATGTCTAGTGAATTGAACAGACATTATAACTATACCAAATATCAGGATGAGGAAGCCTTTTGTTGCACTATTTAACGTAAAGATAGATGAAAAGGATATATTGAGAAAAGGATCAATGCTCTATATTTCAGTTGGATTTTACAAAATTTCCACTGAAATACAGAATTCTAAAAAGTGAATTTAAAGAATCATTCATGAGCTAATTTTGCACCTAATTCCTACTTATAACTTAAAATTTTAACAAAATTGTCTTTAAAATTAAGACCATTTGCCTTATTATTATTATTATTTTGGCCAGGAAGATTCACCCTGAGCTAACATCCATTGCCAACCTTCCTCAGTTTTTTGCTCGAGGAAGCTTAGCCCTAAGCTAATATCTGTCCCAGTCTTCCTCTATTTTGTATGTGGGATGCCTCCACAGCATGACTGATGAGTGGAGTATGTCCATGCCCGGGATCCGAACCTGCGAACCTGGGCTGCCTAAGCAGAGCGTGTGGCACTTTAAGCACTTGGCCATGGAACCTGCCCTCCATTTGCCATATTTTTAAAAATGATTACTCTTATTTGTTTTCATGTCTTTATAAGGAATTATTGGACTACGTATTTAAGTTAATCTTACTGCTCCTAAAGGATATACTTAAACTAAAATGAGAAAAAGAATAAATAATTGGCACTTATAAAATACACAGATTTTTAAAAATGGGCCTAATTTTTTAAAAATTATAAATTCATTCACCTTGTTTATTTCTTTAAGGCAAACTTAGTGCAATTATTTCACCTTGAGTGCAATTATTTCACCTTTTGTAATAACTTGATTTACATCTCTTTCAAGAATTTTAGGGGCTGGCCCCGTGGCCGAGTGGTTAAGTTCATACGTTCCGCTGCAGGCGGCCCAGTGTTTTGTTGATTCGAATCCTGGGCACCGACATGGCACTGCTCAACAGACCACGCTGAGGCAGCATCCCACATGCCACAACTAGATGGACCCACAATGAAGAATATACAACTATGTACTGGGGGGCTTTGGGAGAAAAAGGAAAAAATAAAATCTTAAAAAAAAAAAAGAATTTTACTGGCAGCTTTAAGCTATTTTCTCTCCAAATGTGTCCTGGGAAAACCTAGACCAGATTCATTTGGGAGGCTGGTGAAACTTGCAAATTCCCATGCCAATTTTATAAATCAGAATCCTAGGGAGTGGAGCCAAGGCATCTGTATTAGAAGCTCCCTCTGTGCTTAATGAGGACCAAGACTCAAAGCTGAGAACTACTAGGCTTTCTGAAAGGAAACCACTCCTCATTTGAGTCGCAGAATTCCAAGTAAGATTTAGATTCAGGATTGTTGAGTAAACAAAAATGAGAGATTGGGCAAAATACACATATTAATGTGAGTGGTGGTATCTTTGCTTTTAATGTGCATTTCTCTTACGCCTAACAATGTTAAACACCTTTGCTTGCGCTTGTTTGACGTCCATGTCTATTTTGCAATGAGGTGTCTGTTCAAACCATCTGTCCACTTTTTATTTGGATTGTATTTTATTATTGAATTGTGAGAGTTGTTTATATGTTCTAAATATATGTCCTTTATCAGATATGGTTTTGCAAACATTTTCTCCAAGTATGCAACTTGTCTTTTTCTATCTTAACAGCAACTTTCAAAGAGCAGAACTTTTTAATTTCAACAAAATCCAATTTACCAAAGTTTTCTTTCATGGTTCATGCTTTTTGTGTCCTGTCTAAAACAACAACAACAGCCTTTGTCTAATCTACAATCAAAGTGTCTTTTATGATTTCTGATAGAAGTTTTATAGTTTTAATTTTTACGTTTAGGTCTATGATCCATTTTGAGTTAATTTTTATAAATGGTGTGAATTATAGATCAGGATTCATATTTTTGCATATGGATGCCCAATTTTTCCAGCAATATTAGTTGAAAACACTATTACTTGTTCATTTAATTGTTTTAGCACATATGTCAAAAATCAGTAGATCATATATTCATTGATTTACTTCTAGTGTCTCTGTTCTGTTCCACTGATCTGTGTGTCCATCCTTTGCTAATAGCATGCTGTCTTGGTTTCTCGAGGCTTGTAATTAGTACTGAAATCTGGTGATGTGAGTTCTCCACCTTTCCTGGTTCTTTTGTTTAAGCTATTCAACGCCCTTTTCTTCTCCATGTAAATTTTAGAATTAGCTTGTTGATTCCTTCAAAAAATCCTGCTGGTATTTTATCGGGGTTGTGTTGATTCTGTAGATTAATTTGGGATGGAATTGACATATCTAACAATATTCAATCTTCCAATTAATGAGTCTGATATATCTCACAATTTATTTAGGCCATAATATTCTATAGCTTTCACTTTTCTCAATAATCTATAGCTTTCAGCATACAAAATTTCACATACTTTATTAGATTTATCCTTAAATAGTTCCTTTCTGGGAGTGCTACTTTAAATGGAACTTTAAAAAATATTACAGTTTGCAATTATTTATAGGTAACATACAGAAATACAATAGACAATTGTTTTTGTATGTTGACTTTATATCCTGCAACTTAGCTAAACTCACTTAATAGATCTTTTTGTAGTTTTTATATAAGTTTTTTGGAATTTTCTACATAGAAAATCACATTATCTCAAATCAAGACAATTTTATGTTTTCATTTCTAATCCGTTGGCCTTTTGCAAAGTTTTCTTGCATTATTGTACTGAAAGACAGGACAAAACTTCCAATTTAATGTTGAAAAGGAGTGGTAAGAACAGACATTCTTGCCTTGTTTCCAATCTTAGGGGGAAAACAATTCAGTCTTTCACCTGTAAAGTATGTTAATTGTAGGTTTTTCAATAGATGCCATACATGAAGTTGAAGAATTTCCCTTTTACTCCTAGTTTGCTGAGTTATTATCATGAATGGATGTTGATTTCACCAAATGCAAGTCCTATATCTATTGAGATGACTCGATATTTTTTTCTTTTTTAGTCTGTTGATATGGTGAACTCCATCACACATAATCTCCCCAATCCCAGAGGTAAGCACTGTTCACATTTTTATATTTTCTTCCAGTCTTCAATCTATAAATATAACTTTACTAAAATAGAAAAATAGTATTTATATAATTTGTATATTTATTAACATATTATTAAGAGCTATTTCATGTCATTCAACTGTATTTAAGAGCACAATTTTCTTGGCTGGATAAAAGGATACCTATGTATATGCCATAATAATAATAATCATAAAATAATGATAATTACAATACTTGAAACAATGACTAACTCTTTCTTTGTACCAATTACTGTTCTAAGTGTTGTTCAACTCCATGAAGGAGATATTATTATTATTATTATTATCATTACCATGCCTATTTCACAGCTAAGCAAACAGACACAGAGAGGTTAGACAACTCTTTAAGGTGTCACACCGGGTAAGTAGTGGAACTCAATTTCTGGCTCTGTAGACCGTAGTCTTGCCCAAACTCTACTATTCATATTGTCACTATACAATACACATATTCTTTTTGTGTCACTGCCTATAAACAATTCTGTGATAAACACAGTTGGAAATAAATATTTAACCAGTATATCCTTAGAATAGATTCATAAAGAAGGATTAAGTGGTCAAGGTTTTGAGTCAAAAAGTACGGTTTCTTCAAGGAGACTTGAGCCATAGTGCCCAATTGCTTTTTTAGAACAGTCTTATCAATACATGAGAATACTGCAACCTAACCAAGATTGGCTTTTTAATTTTGTTAATTTTTGATAGGTGAAAAATGGCCAGATATTTATCATGTTTAGTATGTTCCTATGTTGTTTATTCACTTGTGTTTATGTTTCCTGATTATTGTTCATGATTTTTGCCAATATTTAGTTTACTCAAATTTGCATGAAACTTCTATGTATCAAATCTAAAATGTGTTCTGAATATTCTGTTTGTTTTAAATCTTCTTTGCTAGTTCATCTTTATTTTTTCTTCTTATTTTTGGGGGCAATGATTCTAAAGTTAAATTAATTTTTTTCATTTGCATTTTGTTCCTTACACATATGATCAGAAGTCCCATGCTGAGTCAGTACAGATGAGATACATTTATATATTTTGTTGAAGTATTTTGTAGTTTTGGTTTTTAAAATTCACATAAACTTAATCTTATTGTATGTTCTGAGTTGAGGAGCTAGCCTGGCTTTTTCCTAAATAATAAACCAATTATCTTTGTATCATAAAATATATAATCTTTTTTCCCTAATAAATTGATGAGAGCTTTATCTTATATTAAATTATTATATATGCTCTCTATTCTGCTCTACTAATGTATTGTTACTTTAGCAAAGCAATACAGTGTGGAATAATCTGGGTTCAGATCTGGTGTTGCCACTGGTGCGTGGCCTTGAATGGTTACTTAACCTCCCTGAACATCATTTTCCTCAACTGCATATGGTTGTTTTAAACATTAAATGAAAAAAAAAAGCATATAAAGCACTTAGTTTAATGCTTGGCACATAATAAACTCTTAGAAAAATCTGTAGTTTTTATTGTTTCCTTTACTATGTGAGGTCCACAGTTTAAATTATGAGCTGTGACAAAGACTCCTAATTCCACTTCCCCGCTTTCCTCTCTGCACAGGGCCTCGCTATAAGCTATACGGCCTGTGTGACTAAGTCCTGGTAAGTGGTACACAAGCAGACTTCCAAAAACATTCCTCACGGGAAGGGAGAGGGCAACTTTTCCCTCTTCCACCCACCCTTATTTCAGAATGAAATCTAGACAGTATGGCTGGATATCCAGCAGTCCTGTTGGACTATGAAGTGAGGATGGATGCCAGGAGGTAAGATGGTGGAGTAATAATCTAGTTTCTTATGATAATGGCGTTGCCCTAAACTCCTAAACTGTTTCTTTGCTTCTTTAACGCACTATACTACAGTTTCTATTACTCACAGAACAAATCATGTTCAGTGATATGCTTGCGTCCCAAATTCAAGATAAGATGCCAACTTGTACGCTTGAGTGTTTTGAGCTTAAGGTTTTTTTGCCCTAAGAGTAAAAAATGATCTCCCCTATTCTGCATTATTTCTAGTCTAGAAAACCAATATTTGAACTTTTAAATGAGATTGTTATCAATTAATACGTTATTAATTGGTGACAACTTTTAAAAGAAAGATGAATAGAATCCCAGCTTTCAGACAGAAAAACAACAACTGTTGTTTTGAACAGGCTGAGCTGTACAAAGTAGATCAGTTGTCAGAGAAAAGAGTAAAAGCAGGTAATTCAATTTCCCCAAAGAGTTTTAGAGAATGAATCGTCTGTTTGGCATTTTCCAGTGGTCCCCAGAATAATTAGCAATCCTCTTATTTATATTATATTGAAAATTGAAGCTCAGAATTATGCTATCATTCATTTTTCTTAATATTAATTATCAGTCACTAGAAAATGCCTTCATGTTGTTTTCTAATGAAGTCAGAATTACCAATTTCACCAAGTTAATCCGTTACCTTAGCTTCAAGACATGGATTATTTAAGGGATCATGGGCTGCCTCTAGATACAAAGTTCAAATAAGACAAGGAACTAGTCAAATAACTCCCTCACTTCAAGACTGCCCGGCATATTTTGGCCCTGCTGTGGCTATTGCACGTGATCTCACTCTCAAGGATGAACACCAGGGCAAGTATGGGGATACAGTCAGGGGTAAAGCACCTTGGGCAATGTTCCTCCAAGGGACTCATTTTGGTGGCACTGCTCTCTGCTGCTTCTAATATCTTGTTTCAAAGAGAATTTCCACCATTTCCATCTCACCCTCTGGCCCCAGAGTGTATCCTACTAGATAACAGTGGGTGAAGTAAATGCATTTAATTTCAGATTGTATACCATTCCGCTGTAGCAGGATCCAGGGTGGCGCAATGGGAAAGTCCTCTTTTAATAATTTACATGAAGCTGATTTCTTGGCAAAGCACTTTTGTGAAGCCTTTTCCAATTAGAAGTATATAGATCTCCTATTAGAGATTTAAAAGTCTCTACGTTTATCTTTTTATACCTTACAGAATTTAAGAATAGTAAAATTTGAGATTCTAAAATTTGTTTTTCAGTGATTGCTTGTTAAAACTATTGTGAAAAATCTTAAAGCAAACATGGTTGCACTAGTTTATTCATTCACTTATTGGGCATGTGGTGTGTGCTAGGTAGTGGGAATAAAACGCATAATCTACATTCTATTCTTAGACAATCCAGTCTGGTTGGGGAGACTGGTGTAAGAATCATCATCACAATCCCTGGAACACAGACGAAGCTATGACTAAATTTGTTAAGATGTCAGGGAAATCTTCACAAGAAAGTGATAGTTGACATTTAATAATGCGAAAGTGTTCACCAGGTGGAGGAGACAAGCTATGAGATCTCTTGGTTCTCCAAGCGATTCCTGAACTCATAAGACTCCAGTATATCCCAAAGAATGCCCTGTTTGCTTTGAGATGTCTGAGAAGGAAAGGGAAGAAGAGAATACTTATTTATAAGGTATGACGCCAATATAAGAGTTATTTGCCAAGAGTTTTCTATGCATTAACATTATGTAATCTTGGTAATAAACATGTAAGACATACACTATTGTCCCCTTTTTACAAATAAAGACACTGAGATTCAGAGAAGTATAGTATAACAGATCCAGTAATCGACAGAGCCACGATTTTGCCCGGCTTTGTGTAATTCAAAAGTGTACCCAAAATAACAAAATCCTTCCTGCAACCCTAAATCTGCCTCCAGGTTTCTGTCATCTTCTGTACTAAGAAAACACAGGTAGAGAGGGCCCACATTCCAATAAAGGCAGTATAGCTTCGGGTTTGTATTAGAGCGTTAAAATCAGACAGTTCTGGGTTGAAGTTCCTGACTATGCTACTTGCAAGCTTGGACAAGTTACTCAGCTTCTCTAAGACTCAATTTCTCTGCAAAATGTGATACTAAAAGCATCCTCTTCAAGGCAGTTGTGTGAGAATTACGTTCGAAAATGCATTCAGAAACACTTAGCTCCATGCCTGACACGTGTATCTACTTAATAAATATCAGCCAAAACTCTTCTGAAGCAACTGAATATGCCCAGAACTATGGAAACTTGTCTGGTTTCCTGACAGAATTCAGATACCCAGGAGCTATTCCAAATTCCTGTGGAAGAATGCAAGTTCTCATGAGGATTTGTTAGAATTCTGGGATTTAGGGCAAATCTAGAATTTTAGCTATAAGTCAGGCTAGACCTGTTGTGGAACTTTCCGGACCAACCAAGACTTCCTAAAGGCCAAGAGTAGTAAAGAGTGGCCTGAGAGTGGTTGCTGAAAGTTCATCTAAGCCACAGCTTTCTGGCACCCAAGTGGGTGGGAAACCCTGACTGATAGATTTCATGAGAGCATCAGGTGGCTGCTTTGCATGGACAAGTGGATCCACTAGAAATTGAAGCACTGCCTCCAAAACTCCTAACTGGCCTTCCATTCCATCCAAAAAATCAGGGAAGAGAGCCAAGGATTCTGATTGAACAGCATCTGCTGTGTGATTGATAGAAATGTCTGAGCATCCAACAGATGGATGCAAAACAGCCCAGGGCTTAGCAATGTGTGCAAGTTGACCATATACAAATTAAAAAGTGCTAAATTATTTTTCTGAGGAGGATGTGACCTGATATTCTTAGCAAAAAACTAACTTATTTATTTTTTCCCCAAACAGGAACTCTCATAACTCTTTTATAGTAGAAAAGTGTAAGATCATGAAAAATAGTTATATAGGATTGCCATATATGTATATAATACTTATATATATTTATATAAATAACAATTTTACATAACAGTATCATCTTGTGTTATATTGATTCTTTGGACCTTTTTTTCTCAAAATAAACCTTACATCTAAATATCAATATAATTAAGCTAGTGGTTTGCTTTGTATGGGTTGCTAATTGCTTTCATGGTATCAGATGAATTACAGTGAGAGTAAAAACTTGGGAAGAAAACATTAAATGGCACAGGTGCCTGGTTTGCTTAAGGATGGAGTCCTACAGGTGCATTTGTTATAATATGTACTGCCTTTCAATCTGCTTCAATCCTTTGAAGCATTTAGCAAGCATAGCTAGAAGGAAGCTTAGATCATCCAATTTAATCTCTCATTTTAGAGTTGAGAAAACTGACACCCACAGAGGTTGTTATTTGCTTAAGGTAACCAAGTTAATTAACAACTCCTCTAGAAATAGAAATTTCTTCTACAATATCCAGCTCATCAGGAAACATTCCTAACTCTGTAAACTTTTGAATAATTTGAATAAAAGTCCTAGAGACAAAGCAAACTCAAAAATCTCCAAAATTTTAACTCATATATTAGACTTCAGAAAGATCTTTTTTATTTTTGCTTTAAACACTCTATTAACATTGGCATTTGCTTGGGGTACTAATTGAGTGGCCACCTTTTGTGTTACACACCATCAGAAGTGCCTATGATGTGCCAGGTTTTTATCTGTGTATGTAATTTGACAACTGTCTCCAAATTCTGTGTATCATAGAGTATTCATAGCAAACTTTATAAGCGTCTGGTTTACAGTCACCCGCAAGCAATTTGTGTACCATCAAATTTCCCTTTTATGCACTGGACTAGTAGGCTAAACATCTTCTTCAGAATTGTAGTTCATTATTTGTAAAATTATTTGTTTAACCAATATTTATCTCACCACTAGACAGCAAGCTCATTCAGGAAAACCAAAGATTCCTTAATGCCTTGCCAAAGTACTGGCACATAATTGGGTATCAATAAATATTTTTGGGTGAGTGAATGGAATATAGACTAATTTTAATATTAGTATCAGGGAAAAGACATAGAAATAAAGAAGTTATACTATACCACTGATCAAATGCCTAAAATGCTTTCCAGTGGCAGATGTGATATCTTTGGAAATACCAGATTTGTTTTTACATATTTTCAAAAGGACCTTGAAGACAGAGGAATAATTGAGACTTTATTAAACTTGTTTAGTAGTATTTGTCTGAGTTCAAGTCCACCTTGCTATAGGTGATATTTTTCTACCAGTTTTACTACATCAAATTTAAGAATAAAGTTGGAGAATTACCTAAGGTATACTCGCAAGTAAATATGCCCAGTTCTATGAGAATATCTCTTTACTTCAGTAACTTTTGTGTTTCAAAAGACTGCCATGTAACTAACTGAATAAACACTAGTAGAAGATTGAGTCATGGAATTTCCAAGGCTAGAAAAATGGCACTAAGAATAGCTGACCCTCTATCTCCAAACTGAAAAGATATGAATGAAGCAAACCAACCTGAGGATGTAGTCACGCCCTGTGACTGGAACTTTGTCACAAAAATATTACTCCTATCCAGGACTTTATTGAAAAAGGGAACTAGACAGTCTAGCAGTTGAGGAGTTGTAGCTAGAAAGCACTCCATGAAAAAACTAGCACTGGGAGCAAAACCTACAATGGTAGAGCATAGTTCTCTCAGAAATCATACAGGCAAGAGGAAGAATGTGGTAGGTTAGATTTAGATTTCTGTCCACCTACATCTGATGCCCACCCCTCACACTCCCACTGGACTCCCCTTGCTGGAGGATTGAGTTTCTTTCCTTCATTGCTGTCAGTTCCATCCATATGACCTGCTTAAGCCAATGAAATGCGAGCAGAAGTTTCGTGCATCACTTCTGAGTAGAAGCATGGCTCACCATGTCTCTTCCTTCTTTCACGAGATCAGCAATGTTCCAGATAGAGGTTGTTTCATCAGCTGGAATTTTGGAGCAAAGAAGACATGGAGCAAACTTTAACAAACCTGTCATAGATGTGTAACTTTAGTGAGAAATATATTTTATTGATTTAAGGCACTGAGATTTTGGAGTTGTTTATTATCACAGCATATTTAACTTTAGCTGAGAGAGATAGACAGAAAACCCAGTTTTTGATTACCTTCTCTATGTTAGAGAAAGATTTTCTCTGAAAAGGAGTGAGAGTGGTGATGGGGAGACCAACATAACTTGAAGATGAAAAGTAGAGATAAACCTGAATGGAAAAAAATGCCAACAGAAGTTAAAATAAAAATTAGAGTGACTCCAGGATATGTATATATAGAAAAGAAATACAAAAAACAAAACAGACTTGACATTTATCTACTATAAGACTGAGAGAAATAACTGTAAAATCTTGGTTTTGCCTTTTTTCTGAGAAAAACTGTGACTACACAGTCCAGAATGACACTGAAGTTATTACTTAGGTACCCTCCAAAACTTTCCCACATAAAGTCTTTTCTATAATTTGTTGGAAACTCTGTTTTTCCAGTTGTTTAGGCTAAAAGTCTTGGAATCATCCTTTAATCCTTTCATCCTCTCTCACTGTACACATAATCTATTAGGAAACCCTATTGGCTATACAATGAAAATATATCCAGAGGTCATCCAGGTAGCTAAAGGCAAGTGAGGGTCTTGTATTAAACAACTTCCCAAACCCCATAAAAAATAGCTTCACAAGTACAAAATCCGATACAAAACAAAACTCTCCTTGAAAACTGAGAATACTGAAACTTCAATATACCTGTGAGTTTAAAGAGAAAAAAAGAACAAAAGCCAGAACTCTAACCCTTCACATTTCTGCCCAGCCACAAAGCTGTGCAGTAAGCAAAGGCAGACAGAGAAAACTGTCAAGAAAACAAAAGAGGGTCGCTAGCAAAATGCAAGAGTTGGGGTGGCCATTACAAAGATTAAATCCACACAAAAATCTGAATTATGGCAAAAAGTAACCAGGTAGATCAGAGCACTCAATACAGGAAAGGAGTTTCAAAATACACTTGATTTAAAGGACCAAAGGGTATACAAAGGTCCAGGTGTGCAATTTAAAGAGATTTAAGGGTGGGGTATAATTTAAAAGCATAGGCACAATGCAGAAAGACAGTCTTCCAAAAGCATAGCTTCTGGGGGAGAAAAAAAATAAAGAAAGGAAAGAACTGCTTTTGGGAAATTTCACAGTTAATAGGGCAGAGAGAGATTTTAAAGTTCTACAAGACAAAAGAGAACTATAACATTGGAAAGTTTGCAACTTCCCCACCAATGAAACAAAACGAACAAACAAAAGCCCATTTAAAGACCTAGATTTTACTGGACTGATAGAAAAATCATTCTAGTAGGAATCACATAAAACACCCCAATATCATGAAAGTTGACAAAAGAGAAGTAAAATCCATAGAGAACTATTGTAGAAAAAACCTGGAAACAAAATTTCACACAAATATATAGAGGAAAACTTCCCTAGAAAATAATCATGAAACAAAAGAAAAGTCTAGGTCTATAATTCAAACAGAATTAAACACAGATACTCAAAGAAGCATTTAAGGATATTAGAATTCACCCTGAATCATAAATGCAAAAAACTAAAGGCTCAAATGGACTAAAACGTAGGAGAAATAAAAAAGGAGTAGATTGAATGCCAAAAAAATTGCAAGAAAATGACAAAATTACCTGATAAATGAAGAATAAATTAGAAGATACCCAAGGAAGAAGAGAGTCAAATGAAAAATTAAAAGGGCTTTGAAGAAAGGCCATTAAAGCCAAAGGAACTAGACTAGCATTAGAATTTTCAAAAGCACCCTAGCTCTGTTCACCAAGAGAACCTAGAAGATGAAATCCAGTAGCCGTGAGCAGATTAGCTTACTAATTAGTGCCCTGATAATCCCTTTTAAACACCATTTTCCAATAAAGGAAATGAGGGATCAATGGAGAAATGGTTGATTAGGGGCTGGGGTAGGGGAAAAGAAAAGACAAGCCTGAAATGTCTTATAGTACCAGAAATAAGGAAGTGATAAAAAAGAATGGGGGCTGGTAGAAACAACAGAGCCGCCAACCTGAAAGGGTTCCAATAATCAAAGCTGAACAATTTGAACACAAAATAAGTGATAGCATTCAATTTTAACCAATAGAATAAGATAAAAAAAATAGAATCAATAAATACGTAGGGGAGAGGAGATAGCCCTTCCTTACAAAAAGACTGTAATTAAAAGCATAGAAAAAGAAGTATAAAATCATTATTAGACAAAAACCGTGACCTGAAGTTGGGTTTCTGAACTGGGTGCCAATTCAAATAACGAGAAAAGAGTTTTGGATGAAAAGGAAAAAAATAAAGCTTTATTTCTTTACTAGGCAAAGGGAGCAGCAGCAGCAAGCTAGTCCCTTGGAAACTGCTGATTCCTCATTAAGAAGTGAGTAAGGGGTTTTAGAGGTTGTGAGGAACGTGGCTACTTGTAGGGAGGAGGAGCCTGTGGCCTTGTTGGTCAGTGCTTTCCCACAAGCCTGCCTTTAGCCTTATGAGGCTGTTGGAAGGGAGGAGGATGTTGAGATAAGGGGATCCACAGGCAGGTGTCTTTGGTTGTCTGCCTCCATGGTGGATTGTGGGTTCTAGTGGCAGCAAGCTCATCTGCTGATGCAGAAGTTTTTCTTCTTTATGGTTGGCAAAGTGCGGGACATGATAACCAGACTCCTTTGTTGCAAGATGTTATCTGGACTCCCCAGAATCAGGGTTATTCTTATGTCCTAAGGGAAGGGGAGCATAAGCAGAGGACATGAGGAAGGAAAGATTATATATTCTTTGAGTTGCCAGCCTCAGTTGCTGGGAAAGTTTTACTTCGGATAAGGAAGACATTGCTAGTCAGGTTGTAATTTAACCTGTGTATTTTTAATTGCAGCTAGAAACAGCCTGTAACAACACTATAGGAATAATTGTTGCAGACAAGATCCACTGATGGATACTGAAATTAGTGGACAGATGTTTGAGGAGAAACAGATTTGCGTGGTATAAAAGTATGAACTTTGCAGTAGAGAAGTTGGGAAGACACCACCATAACCAAGTGATTAAAGTTGACATCACCAGTAATAAGATGTATTGGTATCATGAACCCTTTGTCATGCTACACTGAGAAATATATATCATTTCTATGGTATTCTTGACTAAAATGTATAAACTCATTCTATTCATGAGAAAACATGACAATCAAATTGCAGGGCATTCAACAAAATAACTGATCAGTATTATTCAAAAAAGACAAGATTATGAAAGATAAGAAAGACTAAGGGCTGTCGCAGATTGGAGAAGACTAAGGAGAAATAGCAAGTAAATGCAAGGCAGGATCATGGATAATATCTTGGAACAGGAAAAAGACATTAGAAAAATTGATGAAGTTTGAATAGGGTCTGGAGTTTAGTTAATAGCAGGGCATCAATATTAATTTGATAATTCTACTATGGTTATGTAAGATGTTACCATTAGGGGAAGCTGAGTGAGGTATATACAGGAATTCTTAGTCTACTTTTGCGAATTTCTGTAAGGCTATAAAAAAATTAGCTCAAAATAAAAATCGAAACACAGTATATCCAGAATCTGAATGCCTATCACCATCATTTCTACCACCCTGGTCTGAGTCAGCTCTCCTGGATTTCTGAAACAGCTTCCTAATGATTTTCCTGCCTCCATGAGTCATCTTTTGAACACATAAGTCAGATCATGTCACTTCTCTGCTCAAAATCCTCTAATGATTCCTTACTTCCATCAAAGACTACAAAGCCCACGTAATCTGGCTCCCCATTCCCTCTCTAACTTCACTTCCTTCTTTTCTCCATTTCTATCATGCTTTCCTACCAACCCGGGTCCCCTTGCTTTCTTTAAATGCTCCAGGTCCGTACTCCAGCCTTAGAGCCTTGCACTTGCTCTCTTTGGAGTCCCCTCCCACCTCCCACCACATACACAGACACACACAGTTTCTTCTCTTAATTCAAATCTCTCTTCCATAAAGCTTAGTTTGACCCTTGTATTTAATGGTGCAACAAACATCACACCCTCTTCCCTTGCTCTCTCATCTTCTTTTTCTTCTACAGAGCTCCTCATCTTCTAACACTGCAGATCGTTGACTTACCAGTTATGCTTACTTTTCCTATCTTTCTCCCTCTGTCTATGGCCTCTTCCGCTCAATTTGAGCTCCTTGAGAGAAGGTACTTTTGCTTTTTTCATTGCTGAATCCCTAGATCTTAGAACAGTAATAGGTACATAATGCACACTCAGTTTACATGACTTCAAGTAATTAATGACTCACTCACTCAATATTATAAGCAGAAATTCGAAGTGTTATGCTTTGTAACTAACTCCCCTAGATATATCTTTATAAAGCAGATATTAAGATCCTGAGAGCAGCACAAGTGGAATTTTCTTTTTTAAAAAGTGAACAAATATATCCAACCAGATATTTTATTATTTTGTGCAACAGGGATTGTGGGCTCCTTGGGAATATTTCGATAACCTCTTTTATAAGTTGTGTTCTGTCCCACATTACTCAGTTGAGTTTCTTAAAATGAAAGCTAAGTGGCCATGGTCAATGTCAAGGCATAAATTTAACACTTTTGCTTGATTTCTAAAAATAAGAGTATAGGTCATATTTAGGCGTATATCACTAAATTTTATTGGACTAATTTTTTATATTGTATGGACATCAACAGTAACTGTTTATTTTTAGATTTCATATTTTCTGAAAAAAATACAAACTTTTTTATCTTTCCCAGCAGATCCACAAAGGCCATGATTCCTTCCATGATCCCATAAGGATTTTTAATTGGTGCTATTATACAGCTCAAAGGGATTATATACGATAGACATTATGTGCATTTAACTGGAAGTAGCCAAAATTTTTTTTGCAATATCAGGCAAACTAGCTGATGAGTGTTCTAAATCAGTGGGCTAGTTTTTATGAGAGACTTTGTTTTTTTTCCTTTTCTTTGCTTTCATTTCTTCCTCTGTTTTTTTTTTTTTTTAAATGAAAAGGAGGTAATGAGTGTTGGTAGTATTGCCAGTTGACAACTCGTTTCTAGCATCCAACCAAGCTTCTAAGCAGCCTCGTGTTTTGTTTTCTATTCCTGGTTGGTTGCCCCCTTTAACCTTATCAAAGCAATAAAATTTCTTCAAACTGTCAACCAGAGCCATGTCAGCATCTTAAAGATACCCACTGCTGACATGGCTCAGCAAAGCTGAATTGATCTTTCACCCCTTGGGGCATTCCACACAGCCAGCCCATGCACCACCACCCTGAGCTTGATTTAAAGTTCAGCCCTTTCTGCCTTGTTGTGGAGAAGGCAAGCTGTGCTGCTCCATAGCAGTATTTAAGAACACTTCTGTTTCCGTGTGTAACACTTCAGCTTTTCTCTGGGCCTTGTAGGTGCCTTGGGGAGTGAAGTTTGAGGAAAGAGATTGAGAGAGATGGAAGCTAATCCAATATGCAGTTCCATGGCTTTAATGATAATCACACCAAGTACACTGTTGCCAATCAAATAACAGGAAGTGGCGTTATTTTAGCAGCAAGAAGTGCTTTCTAATTAAACTCTCAATACTTTTTAACACCCTTCTCCATCTCCAAGTTTCTCTTACTTGAATTATTCTTGGTCCGTTCTCCATAATGATTAAAGGATAAGTTCCTTAAAAAGATTCTTCAAACAGATATATTTGCCTCAAACAGTTTCCTTATTCTCATGACTATAAATTTTTATTATTTTCTAGAATGTCTGGATTTGAGTGGAATAGTTTTCCATTTCAGTAAGCAGCTACACTCTAAAGTCACAGCAGACCTTTTCCACAATGTAGTATATCCCTAAGTGACGTTTGTGTCCTACTGTCATGGAGCTTTTTATGGAAGAAACATTGTACTATAAAATTTTACTTAAAAAGTAAAAAATATGTGTTATTGGTTTGCTAATAGTTCTGCACAAAAACTTGCTTTTGGACTTACTATGTTAAATAATTTGTAATGTAAAATTGAGTCATGCCCTCATAAGCACTTTTGATAAAATCTAAACTTCTTTGAATTCTATAATCATTTATTGAGCATCTTCTATGAGTCAGGCATTGGCCTTTCTGTTGGAATTATAAAGACAAATGAGGTAGCTCTTGCTCTCAAAGACCTCACAGTAAGGTCTGGAGAGATAGGTAATAAACAACTAACAAAAATGCCACGTGCTAATTGCTCTGTGTCTGCAATGAGGGTGATGCGGTTCCTATGGGTGGGTACCATAAATCTCCCACCTCTGAAAAAAAAACAACTCCCGACTCTACTGCTGTGATGTAGCTACTATATGAGTTTTTGAATTTGGTGAAATAAATGACATAGAATTAAAGAAATTTATCTAAGAACAAAAGCTTCTTAGTTGACCAAGTTGTGTGTAGCATTCCCACACAGGGAATATAATATCCAACAGCCTAGAAGGAAGACAGGAGGACCCCAGAGGTGATAAAGTGACCATTCTACTGATTCTGAACAAATCCTACCCTAACTCCTGCTCTCCTACCAGCATATCACATATTTCCACTAAAAAAGCACCACATCAATTTTCTTTTTCCCTTCCTTCAGTAATATTAATAAAATTTTATTTTCTCTCCCCTCCCATCTCCTCCTCTCCTTCTCTTGCTCTCTCTCTCCACATCACACATACACACACACACACATATATTATATATGTATAATATACACACATATATATTATATATACATGCTCATGTGAGATTTCACTCTTTAATTATCTAATAACTTTATACATAGAGCACCCTACAGTTACTGACAACTTTCAGCTTTTTACTCTCAGTCTTTCTTAATTTCATAGACCCATCACAGTTAATGACCTTCAAAATTGTGATGCTCAACCAATGGTTTAATGCTCAAAGGTCAAGTGCATACATATCATGCACGATAGTGATTGAAATGACCTTCAACACCCTTATTTGCTCATAATTTTACCTTTGAAGACTGCTGGATTTCATAAACCATAGGAAGAAATCAAGACAATCACTTTATAAAGGGCCTGTGTATTTTAAAAAAAATCAAAGATATTAGGCACTCTAGGAATATATGAAATTGCCAAAAAAAATACTTTCTTTACTTCCAGTGATATATCCCTTCAGAATTTTAATCTGATTTAGTTTTTGCTTCACAATCAAACTGTAATTACTATGTTCTCTCTGCAACTATTCACAATACATATCTAGCTCTTGTAGGGGAGGAAGACGTTTCCTCTTCCCAAATGTGGGTTCGTCTGGCCAGAGAATGAATTAAATTCACATGAGACAGAATAGCAAGAGAAAATTAAACAAAGCTTTATGAGGAACCATGGCCCAGGGCCTTTCTTCCCGAAGGAAGAAAGGGCACCAAAGAAGTGGGGTGCACATAGTGGTTATATACCCCCAAACAGGGTGTTTCACATGTGACTGAAAAGTCCCTCCCACAATAGTCACAAGATTGCCCCCATTGGCATAGTGCTTGATGGACACAGCAGGTAGTGGTCTGCTATCTTGGTGGTGGGCGTAGCACGAGGCAAGTCGGTTGTCTGGAGCTGGGTGGTCACAGGTGAGCACAGTAATCAGTTCCTAGCCTAAGGAAAGATGCTTAATCCTTAAAGAAATGCCAAAGTTGGGAGGGGGAGGGAAGTCAGTTACAGGAGGTTACCAGAGAAGCACAATAAAATGCAGATTTTAAGTCCTTGCCTTTGGTATTGATTAAGAGTTTTTGGAGAGAAAGTCATCTCCTTTCTTCTTCCTGGTACAAAGAGGGAGGCACCTTTTACAGATAGAGATTTACCTTACAAATGTAAAGGTGTCCTAACAAAGGGCAAGTTCCATTCCTCAGAGCCTCCTTCCCTGTCCCAGTTTATCAAAAGCAATCAGCCTCAAATAATCCAGATGCCAGAGAGACATATCTTGGGGTGGCCAATTTCAGGTCCCTACACTCTCATTGGGGTATTAGGCAATACTTTTTATTCATTCTAGAATTTGCCAGAATGTTCCATGTGCTTTTTTTCTCAGTAGAACTTTTAAAACTATTCCAGCCAAATGTAAGCTTTGTTATGTAAACTATGAACTTTTCATGAACACCTGTTCAACTTTAATTAAACCAAGAACTGACTACTTGGTAAATCTTATTTACACATTTCACAGTGTTCAAACATCACTTCCTTGAAAGCTTTGCAACAATTTCAGAATAACCATTTACTTTCTTGATATGTCCTTTGAGAGGAATCACAAGGGACCCCAGGATATTCATGTAAAATTTGAAGTGAAGGAGTGATTTAACTCAGCGCATAGCAGTTGCCTCTTGAAGTGAAACTTCTAGTTCATTGGGTCTAAACAAGGGCAGATCAATAGGCTCCAAATGCTTGTGATTTTGGAGTTGAGTGAGGAAGAATATATTTTTTTATTCTTAGCAACTTAAATGCGAATAGTGTGGCTGAGGAAATTGCAAGGCCTGAGAGTGAAAGCAGACGGACTAGTGAGGAGCCTATGGCAGTTGTCAGCCTAGAAATGATGAGGGTCATCTTGGCAGCAAAAATGAAAGAGAGATGACTTTTTCCAGGTATCGAGAAGGGTGACTTTTCAAGGCTTAGTAAATGACTTAAAATGGCAGTATAGATGAATAAATTTCAGAGATGACTCTGAGATTCTGCTTCAACATTTGGACACGGCTAAGATTGAACTCATTATCTCTTCACCAATGCATTTCCTCCTCCTGACTCCTGACATCCCATAATCTCAGTTACAGAGGATCCAATTCCCATAAACTGGCCGTTTTACAACACTCTCCTGACTGGTCATTCTGCCTTTAGTCTTCCCACACCTTCATGTGTTGGTATAATCCATAAATTGGAAATAGAGTTCTTATCACTAGTTGGATTGGCAATCTACCGGTATCTTCTGTCAACAAATTTGGGAAGTTTGGGATTATATAGCTAAAAAATAAACCGGAAGGAAAGATTATGTTAAATTGGGAGACAATTACTCATCATACATCATACAATTTTCAAAAAGTATTTTCACATTTGATTTTTACAGCAACTCCCTAAAGTAGGAATCTCTTTCCAATGATGACTATGAGACTCAGAGATTTAACTCTCTGGCTGAAAATCACAGAGCTATTAAATTTTAGTAACTTTCAACAGAGTACAATGTAGAAACTTGCAATTATTAAATAGTTCCTTCTTTTTGTCCAAACTCTAACTCCTCATGTTAGAGACAATAGGTCATGCGGTCTAAGTATACCAGAATTTATGAGATTAATAACTAGCGATTATATGGATTTCTTTCCCAAAATTTTCCAATCACACTATGAACTTGACTCATGGTTTCCAACCTCCATCTTTTATATGTCACAAAATTTCTAAGGCACAATCTAAAAGCAGTTTTTTAATACTTCTCTGTCATCAAGAATCAGAAGAAATCACTGGGCTTTCCATTCTCTAAGTTTCCACGATGTCCAAACTAGCTGGCACAAGGTCATGAACAGCCCAGTTGCCCATCTCTCATCTCTGCCTACAGACCTCAGGCTAGTTGTTCCAGGGAAATAGTCCCAGCCCTACAAGGCAGCAAACCAGACTCCCAGAGAAGAATCTGACTTAATAGCAGATCCTCTCTCTCAAGTCATGCCCCATAGTAATAACCTGGTCCTTATTGCTCAGACCTTGAGCTTGATCTTCTCTTCCTGCCTCTCTTCCCTGCAGACACACACACAAATACACATGCTTCTAGAATCTAGGGCCTCTGAGTTTCATTTCAGACCCTTCTAGTCAAAGAACAGCTGTACCACAGTGGGACTCTCACTGGATTTGACATCAGAAGACCCACATTTATATCCCAGTCCTTCTTCATACAATCAGCACAATCTTTAGCTAATATTTGTTGAGGCTTACTATATTTCACACACTATTTTTAGCACTTTATATGCATAACTCATTTTTTTCTCACAGCATCAATATGAGCTAAGTATTATTATTATTATCATCTACATTGTACCTCTATAGAGCCTGAGACACTGACAGGAAAGGTTACTTGCTCAAGCTGGTTAGTAGCAGAGTTAGGACACTGGCAATTCATTAATCCTCTCTAAACTTTCTTCTTCATCAGGAAAATGGGGATAATAACACGCTTCTTATAGAGCTGGGCCTGGATTGCACAAGAAAATGTGCATGAAAATACCTATTAAACTATAAAAAGCTCTATAAATCACAATATTGTTGCTGTTGACTGATGCCTTGATACCACATCTAGCCAGACCCTAAATAATCTGTCCAGCTCTGATCTATGGCTTTCTCAGACTTTCTAGTTACTTTTATCCTGGGCATTTACTTCCATCTGCGTAGCCTGTACGTACATATACATTGACATTACAAACAAGAGGCTCCATTCTCTGAATCAAATAAACAATTTTCTTCCACTTTATCTAGTCAGCCAATATCAGTGTACTGAGCTTATGCATTCCTTAAATGAGGACTGTCCAAATGGCTCCAAACAATAATTCCATGATATAGACTATCCTAAAAGCTATTATATAATATTTACCATTCTTATGAGTATGAGAATTAGCATAAAAAATGTAGTCCATACAGCACAGAATCATCCCTTTGCCAGTGAGAGCGGAAATGAAAAAGTAATCAAAGGCAGGCAAGGTGTGGCCAGCAGAGTGTCATTTGACCTTGTGGTGTGTGTCCTTTATGTGACTATAATGTCATGCTGTCCTCACATTGAAAGAAGCTTTGGATCCATAAATCGATCTATGGATCCAAGAGCACATTGTTTGTCTTAGTGTTTTCACTCTAAGTGTTTCACCTGAACATGGTGTCCTTTTGATCCAGCCTTACTTTACATTTTTACTAAACCCTTTACTTGTTTGCAAACTGTGTTGTAAAGCTTTAGTTCTGTTCTATAGGACTTGAGCTTCTGGACCAATATAGTTTAAATGGTAACTTGGAGAAGAATGGAGTCCTTTCATTCTTGTATTAAAGAGGAGGACATCGTTATCTCTTACAGCAAGGCTGCTGCAGCACTGCAGCCCTCGTCCACAAGCTGCCGCATCAGGCTATTTTGGGGCAGCTGGAGAAGCCATATTGACACCAGGCAGAATGGGTCTGCATGGCTCTGCTTTGGGGCACAGCATCCCTTCAAGTTGTGAGACCCAAGGGAGAAAGAAAACAAGACTTATAAGCTATCTTAGAAGTTTCTTTCCAAGTTTGCCTCCTGCATTCTTTCTTTGTTAAATTGTGCACTATCATATACACAAAGAAGTAGGCCCCAAGGGATTGATTTGTCCCACATTGTACAAATGTTAGGAACACAACTGGAACTGAAACCCAAATCTTCTGCCTTGGATTCATAGCCGTTTATAGTCTACCAGCACAAATGAAACTTAACAAATATTTACTGACCACTTTTTGTGTTAACATGTGTAAGACATGTTCCTTGATCAAAAGGACTTTACATTCTATTTTTAAAGCTAGGTGTAAATATGTGGAACTTTTACACACACATACACATAAGTTATTGACAAGCTAAAATACAAGGCTATCATAAATCAATATGGAGTGAATTTATAAGTTTCAGGTACACGTGATAAGTTCTATATATTTGGATGAAGGTAAGGTTTCTAGGTAGGAACAATTTGGAAGGTTTTATCAATTGTCAGGTTTATATTTAATTTATTTTTAATATTTATATGTGGTTCAAACAAGTATAAGCGGAGAGGAAGAAAGGAAGGGAAGAAGCAAGGAAGAAGGAACAGAGAGGAAGGGCAGAGAAAGAGAAGGAGGGAGGAAAGAGGCATTGTAATAGACCAGTTGAAGTAAAGAAATATGTAACCATAGGAAAGCTTAAGTATAATTACACACTTAGAATTTGTTAAATTATCATTACCTGATCACCCTCCACCCTTTAATGCACCAGAGTCAGCTAAGGAGGAAGATACACACATTCATACTTACATTAGCACATATCACACTTAGTGGATCCATTCTTCTCTGACAAAGTTTATGAGCCTTCACATTTTTAATAGGTTTCTCTGTTCATCAGACAAGTGGCAATCACTCCAGAGGCAGGTCCATCCTACCAGCTCTCTAGATGAGCATGGGTGTGTCTGAAGCCACAGTGTCTAAGCAACTTGGGCCTTCTTTCTCTGTTTACAAGTTTGTGTGTCTGTGTGTGTTTATGCATATGATAACATACACCACCATGGCACATGGAAATTTATCACAAATTTTCTCTAAGTAACTAAATCTGGAACTCAACTGCCACATTCACAAAAGCTATAAACATCTCAAACCAATTGATAAGTTGATTATAATTTCCTAGGAAAATATAAGCTGTATTGTTGTATTTTTATGTGGACAATTAGGTATTTAAAAGTCTTTTTTCTTGGCAGCATTTGCTAACTGCTATTCTTTTGTAATGCATATGGGCTAGTGTTGGTGAGTATACAATATGTCATCCAAAACAAGACATCTTTTACAGTTAAAGGGAGTCACTGGGACAACCAGTATAAACCAGGTCTGATATGGCAAACAGTACTCTATGTGTGGTCAATCAAGCTAATGATCACAGTATTAGAAAGTTCATGTGCCCACCTGAACTTTAATATAAAGTGATGTGGAAACCGGAGGAGATGCTTAGGTGGGAGGTATTAATGGCAATACTTCATTTTTTATTATTTATTTATTTATTTATTTGCTGAGGAAGATTAGCCCTGAGCTAACATCTTTCACCAATCTTCCTCTTTCTTTTTCTCCCCAAAGCCCTGGTACACAGTTGTATATTCCAGTTGTAAGTCCTTCTAGTTCTTCTATGTAAGCCACTGCCACAGCATGGCTACTGACAGACGAGTGGTATGGTTCCACGACTGGGAACAGAACCCAGGCTGCCAAAGTGAAGAGCACCAAACTTTAACCACTAGGCCATCAGGTCTGGCTCAATACTTCGTTTTCTTATTTCTTAATTGACTGCTGCCTTTTTGGAATTTTACAAAATAATAGTAGTCCTATTTCCATTTCAGAAATGAACACCAGGATCTTTCGCTGTCAATTTTCGCTGGCTTTTCCCTCTTCATCTACTCATACTTCCCATTGCATATGGAATACATTGCATGAATCTGATACAGCATTCATAGCCAACTTTCCAATCCATGAAGAAAATGTGCAGCTCTGACCAGCAGTTATCAAGTTGGTCGAGGGAAGAAATCACTAAAATAGATCTATTCAAGACTACTGAGTATCATCTTTTAAACGCTCTTGTAAATGCTTCAATGCCCAGTAACAGATAACTATTCCGTGCTTAATTTAAGTTTTAATTGTTCTATCTTTATAGTGTATAATTCAGAATCTGAAATATTTGGTAGACACATAAAATTGTAGAAGTATGAAAATGTCTTATTACTCTATAAATATTTAATAGAGAGAAGCTAGACTTTACCTGCCAGTTACAGGCTTTTTAAATCATCATGGCAATAATTAGTGTGTTGCTCTATGTACAGATATTAATGGGGTTTTGGGGCCTTCTGCATTGATGTAGTATACAATTTTAATCTGTGCAGTGGATGTTAAGCTTACTCTTGAAAATAAGGATAAATTTAGTTTTTATATGTCATGCAAGTGTTTGCCCCATTTGCTTTCATTAGAATTATTTTGTTCTCATAAAATATAATTTACGTACCTACATTTTCATGGTACAGTAAGCAAATACACATCCTGCCTTCAAGGGCAATCATAAGGTTATAATATTTTCTCTCTAAATTATACTAATAGAGTTAACCTAGCTGAAGAATTCAGTTTGATAATGGTCAAAATGGATGTAAGTTATCCATGGGTGGATATATCACTTTACACAACACCATTAAGTCTGTTGAATATGATCAGAATTACCAAATCATCTTCCGATATTATGAGAACATTATCAATGCTTTCAATTATCCATTCATTCAACAAATATCTACTGAGCTTCTACATTGTCCTGGTACTAGGAATTCAAGAATGAACTAGAACTATAGGTTCCTGTTTTTTTCACAGCTTACATCTTATTGAGGGAGATAAATGATATAAAAACACAAAAAATGTTATTTCATATAATTCCAGAGAGTGTTAAGTTCTATGAAGACAAGCAATAAAAGTGAAGTCTACAGAGTTTGATCTGTGTGTGGAGGGTTGTTTTGTCTGTGTTTTTCATGTTTTCATTCAGCGTGGTTAGGGAATTTGTCTCTAAGGAAGTGACGGTTGAATAGAGCCCTGATAAGTCATGAACAGGTTCAAGGAAATGCTGGAGAAGAAGGATAAAGCTAGAGGAAATCTCTGAGAAGTGATTATTGAGAATTAGAGCATTCTGAAGTAGCAGGAATGGAGTCAGAGCAGGGTGGAATCATAGAAAAAGAGTTCGAAGAGTTAGAGAAGGACCAGATCATGAAAATTGTTTAGATGATGGAAGTGATCAGAGGGCTGTGGTGATCAAAATAATGACCCCCAAGATGTCCGCGTCCTAAGCCCCAGAGCCTGTGAATATGTTCCCTTAAATGGAAAAAGGGGCTTTGTAAATATGATTAAATTAAATGTCTTGAGATGGGGAGATTATTCTGGATTATCTGAGTGGGCCCAATCTAATCACATGAGATCTTAAAGTCAAAGAACTTTCTTGACATGATGACATGATGACATGATGACAAAACCTGGGTCAAAATGATGATTTGTTATTGGCTTTGAAAATGGAGGGAGGAGGTCACAAGTCAAGAAATGTGGGTGGCTTCTAGAAGCAAAAGACAAGGAAATGGATTCTTTCCTAGAGATTCCAGAAAGTAATGCAGCCCTACTGGCACCTAGATCATAGCCTAGTGAGACCTATGTCAGATTTCTGACTTACAGATGTAAGAGAATGGATTTGTGTTGTTTTAAGTCACTAAGTTTGTGGTCATTTTTATGGTAGCAATACAAAACCAATATGAGGGTTTTGAGCGGGGGAGTGATATGATATCTATGACCTATGTTTTAAGCAATCCCTCTGGCAACTAAGTGGAGAATAAAGTGTCAGAAGAGCAAGATGGCAGCAGGAAGACTAGTTAGGATGCTATCCTGAAAGCAACTATAGTTGCTTGGACTAGGGTAACCAAGGTGATGGTAATAAGAAGTGGTAATATTTGGAATAAAATTTAAATGTAAAATCAGCCTAAAGGTGGTTTTCAAAGCCATGGGATTATATGAGACCATCCTGCTGCACTGTCCAATATGGTAGCTACATGTGGCTATAAATTAGGTGCTCTAGTCACATCATGTGTTCTCAATGGCCATGTACGGTTAATGGTTACCATATTGGACAGCACAGACAGAGAACCTTTCCATCACTACAGAATATTCTTTGGGGCAGGGTTGATGATAGTGAGACAAGATAGAGAAGAAAAATAAAAAAGATCAAGGACAGATCCCTAGGTTATTCTAACTCTCAGACTCAGAGATAGGAAAAGAAGCCAGCAAAGGAGGAGTGGTCAGTGCTTATCTTTTCCAAGACTTAAAATATCATAGCACAAATTAGGACACTACACTTATAATAGAAAATGAGATTCTATGTGTGGTTAACATAGATGTTGTTTCTGCATAGATTTAGTCATTGAATCAGCTAACAAGCTGGAGGTATGAACTTTCTCTGAGAGTCTAGCTGTTGTCAAGTCCCATCCAAAATGGAGCCTGGGCTCTTAGGGACAGAGTGAGAAAAGGAGAAAGGCAGTGAGGGAAGTGGCGGCATGTCACAGAGTAACGCTTGCTTCCTTCAGGATTTTTTATTGGACCATCTTTGAAGGAGAAAGGAAGAAGACATGAGAAGAGGGGCTGATGAAAAAGGAAAACAAAGTTAACTTTAGCAACAGAACCAACACATTATTTTCTCTGACCATTCCCGGACTCAGACAGAGAAGCTTAAATTACAGCTGTCTCATTTTACTTTTCTACTTGATTGGTAACTAATCATTTATGTTGCTAACAGATGATCAGTGGCTGAGGATTTATCAAATGTTTCCTGTTCCTCAGCTGCAATAAAGCACTCAAAGTCTTACAAGCACTTGACCTCTGATACCATATTATTTGATGGTTTTGATGTGTTCTTATAAAGGTCAGAAAAAAGTAAGAATCTTAGAAGGAGCCAGACCTGAGGTGAGAGACAACTGGGACTCTGAAACCAGAGAAGAATTTTAAGAGTTGGAGATTCTGAGTGGGATGGAAAATAATACAGGCAAGGCGAGGGCAGCCACTGTTTTGATTGCCACAATACAGTATATATAGTAATTATCTAACAAGTATTATCCAACTTATTCAATTCTTTGAAGTGGTTTTTCTGTTATGGAATAATGAACAAAAATAGACTCAAGTTCAGCTTCCCTTCTGCCTTGCTGACACGAAATAAGGTAAATTGAAAAAATAATTGAATAAAACTAAGTAGGAAATACAAAATTTGCAGAAAGAGAAGAGAAAAGAATAAGTCAGATATGAGCTTTCATTCATTCAATACAAATTTATTGAGCACTTACTCTCGTCAATCCCTGTCCTGGTGAAAGGAATACAATGAGTGTAAGACACAACACTTTTCCCCAAGAAACCTGCATTCCACTCTACATAGAAGATTTAATGGTACAAATTCTGGGCTTTATTTTATCCAGAGGATTTCTTTCCATTGCATTCTTTGTTTTTTTGATGAGGAAGATTGGCCCTGAGCTAACATCTGTTGCCAATTCTCCTCTTTTTGCTTGAGGAAGACTGTCGTGGAGCTAACATCCATGCCAATCTTCCTCTCTTTTGTATGTGGGATGCCGCCACAGCATGGTTTGATGAGCAGTGTGTAAGTCCACACCTGGGATCTGAAGTCACAATCCAACGCTGCCAAAAGTGGAGCACATGAACTTAACCACTATGACACCAGGCCGGCCCCTCAATTGCATTCTTAAAGAGATCAAAATTTAAGCCAAAGAATGACTACTTCATTTGTCATGATCTCTAAACTAGTGCATGGTAGTTTTTACATGAGTTTTATTAAGATATTCTTGGATAAATCCCAGGGATAAGGGTAACTCTCTGTACTTTCAACAAGATTTAGCCACCGCCTCTAGGTAGTGTATATAGCAAGTTCTCCTCTTAAGGTCAGAGCATAGAGAACATTGTCATGTAGCTTAATCCATCACTGAATCACCAGCAGTCTTATTCTCCCTCGAATTTCAGAATACAAGCGACTACATTTTCCACAGATAAGAATCTAAGGATCAAGGTTTACATATATGTAAACCAAGAAATAACATAGGTACATAGCCAAATTTTTCTCAGGTTATAAAATAAGAATTTTCTTTGTTTCTTCCACCTCTAACACAAGGCAACTAGAAACAGAGAGAATTTTCTCTCATTCCCTATCTACAGTAACCTTAGAAGTTTCCTCTGCAGACCCTCTTGTTGAATACTTGTGGATGTTCACTATGAAATATAAATTATCATGCTGACAGAACTGAAAGGAGATTGGGTTTTGTATTTGGAATGGTGTAGATGCCATAGGTTAGACATTATGACATAAATAAATTATACTGAAATTTTGAGGCTCAAACTGATATCTATAATTATCCTGGGATCACGGCACGGAAGGGAGACCTCTAGTACCAATAACTACAACCAGCTTCTCAAGTCCTCCTATTGGAGAGTACATGTTTTAGAGAAAAGGCCACTGACCTGAGATCAGGAGAGTTACATTCTAGTCCAGATTAGTCAAAATAGCTCTATAAAATTTAGGATAATTCTATACCTTCGCATTTGACATTATGTTCCTTATTTTTTTATCCTAACTTTCTTAACATCATCAGAAGAGATAGCGGTGGAAGGCCATACAAATTATTACCTGGTCCAGCCCCTAGTTAATTAAAATTTGTAAGTGTTCAAGATATGTTCAGTGCATTTTCAATTTTGTCTTTCCTTGTATGTAGGGGTCTATGTGGGATTCTTCTCTTGGGGACAGGAAATTCCAAAACATGTATAAGACAGCATCGATTACTCAAGAGTACATCTGGGAAGTCTTGGCAGTGTCTTATTCTCCAGATAACTTCTGCCTAGGTAAGGGACCTTCCAGATCATCCCGTTGACTTCTTTTCTATTGCAACTAGATAGTCTCTCTCATGACAAGCACTAGTTTTTGCAATGAGGTGCTGACTGTAGAAAGGATTTGAGGATCATAAAAATGTGAATCGAGATCTTGATTACTCATTTACTAATGGTATGACCGTGGTCAGTTGCTTAACCTTCTTGAGCATAAGATTCCCCTATGTAATAGAATAATGCCAACTGCGTAGCAGAATTGTTCTGAGTATTTTTTCCCCAGCTTTATTGAGATGCAGTTGACATATAACACTGTGTAAGTTTAAGGTGTACAACGTGATGATTTGAGATACATGAATATCGCAAAATAATTACCATAATGTTAGTTAACACATCCATCACCTCACATAATTATCATTTTTTTGTGTAGTGAAAACTTTTAAGATCTACTGTATCAGCAACTGTCAACTATATAATACAGTGTTGTTAAGTATAGTCTCCAAGCATTTATATCTCCAAAAATTATTCACCTTATAACTGGAAGTTTTTACCCTTTGATCACCTTCTTCTATTTCCCCCAAACCATGGCTCTTGGCAACCTCCAATGTACTCTATGTTTCTATTTCACTTAGCATCATACCTTCAAATTTCATCCAAGTTGTTGCAAATGACAGGATTTTCTTATTTCTTATGGCTGAATAATATTATATTGCCTATATGTACCAAATTTTCTTTATTCATCCATCTGTCATTGGCTGCTTATGTTTTTTCCCTGTCTTGGCTATTGTGAATAAATGCTGCAATTTACATGAGGGGGGACAGACATCTCTTCAACAGAGTGATATCATTTCCTTTGGATATATACCAAAAAGTGGAATGGCTAGATCATTTGGTAGTTCTATTTTGAATTTTTTGAGGAACCTCCACACTCTTTTCCATAGTGGCTGCATCAACTTACATTCCCACCAACAGTGCACAAGGGGTCTCTTTTGTCCACATCCCTGTCAGCATTTTCTGTCTCTTATCTTTTTGATAATAAATATCTTAACAGGTGTGAGGTGATACCTCATTTTGGTTTTGATTTGCATTTCCCTGATGATTACTGATGTTGAGCACTTTCTCATGTACCTATTGGCCATTTGAGTATCTTTTCCAGAAAAATGTCTATTCAGGGCCTTTGCCCATTTTTAAATTGGATTATTTTCTTTTTTGCTATTGAGTTGCATGAGTTGCTTGTGTTTTGGATATTAACTCCATATCAGATATACGGTTTACACCATCTTCTTCCATTCCATAGGTTGCTTTTTCATTTTGTTGATGATTTCTTTTGCTGTGCAGAAGCTTTTTAGTCTGATGAAGTCCCACTTAGATATCTTTGCTTTTGTAGCTTATGCTTTTGGTTTCATATCCAAAAAATCTTTGCCAAGACAAGCTTATTCCCTATATTTTCTTCTAGGAATTTTATGGTTTAAGGTCTTACATTTAATTCTTCCATCCAATTTGAGTTAATTTTTGTGAGTGGCATGAGATAGGGGTCCAGTTGCATTCTTTTCCATGTGGATATCCAGTGTTTGTAGCACCTCGGTTGGCTTGTACTGTAGGCTGGGCTCTAAGGCTCTCCAGTGTCTCTGTTTAGGATCCCTTGTTATGCAAGGGCAGAGGCTATGCTCAGCAGTAGGATAGGCTCCCTACCTGAGCAGGCCTGTAGGATGGGCTCTCTGGTTGCCCAGGTTCTCTGGCGAGGCTTCTTGGTGGGTTGGGACTAAAGACTATGCTCAGCAGTTGAGTGGGGCTGCAATTTTTCTCCCTGACACGGGTAGGCTATAGGATGTGCTCCTTGGCTGCCAGGCATCTGTGGCCTGCTTCTGGTAGAGCAGACTGGAGGTTATGTTCAACAGTTGGTTGGGGCTTTGCGTCTACTTCCTTGCCCAGATGGGTCATAGAATGGGCTCCACAGCCAGTACAGCCTGTTGGATGGGGACCCAAATCAGGCAGAACTGCCAACCAATATCCCTGACCAGATGGGGCCATCAGCTCGGTTCTGCAGATGGGCAGAGCCACTGACTGGAATATCTGCTTGGGTGCAGCTGCAAGCAGGAATGCAATCTGCCAAGATCTGAGCCCTGGTTGCTCTAAGCCCCACCTCCCTTCTTCATCTCTATCTGATCCCCAGTGGTTAAGCCTTGTAGATTCCCCATTGATCTTCATGAGGTGAGACCTGAGGGGCCTCCTGGGAAGTGTCCTGTAACACTGAGGAAGCTGGATGTCCCCCTGGGCTCTCTCTTTCTGCTGGAGAAGCCATAGGCCCTGGGGTGCCCATTTGCTGGGCGCTGTACTGGCCTGAGGGAGAGGTGATGAAGTCAACACAAAACCCCTCTCCTTACCCTTCTAATGTGGTCCATTTCAGTCTCTATGTTCCAGGGGTGTTCTTCAGCCTCACCTCTGGGCTCTGGGACTTTCATAATGATGTCTTATTTATGAAGAGTTGCTAGTTGTTTTTTGTGAGGAGGACTGAAGTCGACAATGACCTATACTACCATCTTGATGACGCTACTCTGTTCTGAGTATTAAAATTAATATTTCAGTAAAGCACTTAGTGGAGTAATCAGCACGTAATATGCCATATTATTCTTATATGTAAATTCTCCCCTTATGGGCTCACTGTGGAACAAATGCTCCTGAAATAGCTTCTGCTCCACTCATTCCAATAAAGAAATAACACCCTGTTGGTATTTCAACGTGTTTTAACATGATTTCATTTGTTCATGCTACTAATAAAGAAGTTAAAATATTATAAATGTGGGTAGTTATGAAGTTATAATTGGTTTAAACTATAAGTGGTCTTAAAAATTTAGGCTAAGATATACCTATTTTCTCTTTTGGCAAGCAAGCAGAGCAGAACAAGAAGAGCTTGGTCCTTCACTGACTTTTCTCTTGGATGTTCTAGAAGCCAGTCTTTCCTAACTCATGTTCTTATTCCTCTATCTCACTCTACTTCTCTCCCTCCTGCCAGCCTCCCTACCACATGCAGATACTCACACACAGTGACCAAATGCCCATGTGCACACTGCATGGAGTATGTATAGATAAAATAAAATAGGTTCATAGCAAGGACGTTAAACTGAGAACCTAAGTAAACCTATGTTCCAGTGGAACTTGTTGAATGCAATACTGTAAGTGAACAGAACTGAGGCCATCTTGTTACACCAAATAACCCTTTCCTAGTTAAAACCCTTCTAGCATGTGATCATTATAAATTGCTGCACACTTTCATGATTTTCTGGACTTGATCCTGTGCACATACCCCAGCTGAGAGTTTTCTTCCTAACAATCTTAATGAATTTTCCCCAAGGAATAAGAAGGCCTAAAGAAAGAACACCTGTAGGATATTCATCATCACTTACAGAAGAAAAGAACAATGAGAGATCCTGGAGTCCATCATGTACATTTCTAACCCCCCTCCTTACTGCCCATTTTCCCTATATAACTGCCTCAAGATTCTGTGATCCTCGAAGATGGGATTTTTTAGACATTAGTCACCTGTCTTCTGATTTGCTGGCTAATCTAATCGGATTAAAACTTCCTTTCTTGATTCCAAATTCATTGTGATTAATTGACTCAGATCATGATGAGCAGAGCAAGCCCATTGCTTGGTATCAATAAATGGATAAAAATAATAATGAATAAAAAGTAGCATGGAGAGCATCTTCCAGTGCCAGAAAGTAAGGAAGAGCTTAAAAAAAAAAAATTGGCCAGCCCTGGTGGCCTAGTGGTTAAATTCAGCACATTCCACTTCAGGGGCCTTGGTTTGGTTCCTGGGCATCGACATACAACATTCATCTGTTAGTGGCCATGTTGTGGCAGTAACTCACAAACAAAAAAAAAAACCAGAAAGATTGGCAGCAAATGTTAGCTGAGGGTGAATTTTCCTCAGCAAAAAAAAAAAAAAGGTACAAAAAACACAAATGCCAAAGGGACACAAGAACCAATGGAAAAGCTCCCACTGGCCAAAGATGAAAAAATTTTAGCAATAAAATAAATAGCATAGTATCAGATTATAACCTAAAATATAAAATAAATATCCATGACTCTCTAAATATGGATATAAATAAATGGTTGAAGAAATAAATACTTGAGAGAGTAGACAAGTCTCCCACACAGAAGAATTCCAAATAATATATCCATGTGCACTTCCCTCAAGGAGAGAGAGCCTAAGTCCCCACTCCTTAGATGTGGGCTGCACATAGTGACTTCCTTCTAAAGAGCACAGTATGAAAAGAGCACGAAAAGAGTAACTTTACAGTGGAGAAACCTGACAAACACTACGTCGCCTAGGTGAGCAAGGTCAACACCATCAATGATGAGTCATGTTGATATCACGTAACTTTGATGCGATGTGATGAGAACCGCCCTTTATCTCCGTGAACTGCCTCAAAAACTCATGACCCTGGTGTAATGAAGAGAACATCAGATGAATCCCAATTAGGACACATTCTACAAAATACCTGACCAGTACTCCTCCAAGTTGTTAAGGTCATTCAGAACAAGGAAAATCCTAGAAATTGTCACAACAAAGAGGAGCCTAAGGAGACATGACAATCGAATGTAATGTGGTGTCTTAGATGAGATCCTGGAACAGAAGAAAGACATGAGGTTAAAAAACTAAGGAAATCTGAATAAAGTGAGGACTTTAGTTAGTAAATAACTGTATCAATATTGGTTCATTAATTGTAACAAATGTACCACACTAAGGTAAGATGTTAATCATAGGGAAAATTGGGTGCAGAATTTATAGGAATCTATGTACTATCTTTGCAATTTTTCTGTACATCTAAGACTGCTTTGAATAATAAAGTTTATTTAAAAAAGTAGAGGTAACAAAGTCTGGCTGGTTGCAGAAGATGAAAGGGAATCTCATAGAATCAGAGGTAAGACTCATGGCCATGCCCAGGAAAACCAGAGCTGGGGACCAGGCAACAATAAGGAGCAAGGTCGTCCTTGCAGTCTTTGAGCAGCTCCAAGGTCTCTCATCTGTGCTTCCTTTGTCATATTGACTTCTGTTTCACCACCTGCTTCCTCTAACTATGAACTAACCATGCATGTGGTCCACTATGGATGCCGTCCCTAACCTCGCAATCACTACCTCAGCTTCAGCAAGCACCTCAGCTGCCTTAATTCAAATTCCTTTCGTCAGATTAGATACGGAATCTGCTAAGCTGCCAGCCAGCTTTTCTGTCCTTGAGACAGGTGTGTAACCTTAGTCCAAACAGTCATGCTGGCAGAAGGAGGCTGAAGGGCTATGTGGTAGCCTCTTCTAGGTTCTCGAAGAGAATGTTCTTTAAATAAAACTGGTGGATAGGAGGGGCTGGCCCTGTGGCCAAGAGGTTAAAGTTCCACACTCTCCGCTTTGGCGGCCCAGGTTCACAGGTTCGGATCCCAGACGTGGACCTACTCCGCTCATTAGCCATGCTGTGGCCGCATCCCATGTACAAAGTGGAGGAACACTGGCACGAATGTTAGCTCAGGGCTTATCTTCCTCAAGCAAAAAAAAAGAGGAAGATTGGCGACAGATGTTAGCTCAAAGTGAAACTTCCTCACCAAAAAAAAACAGAAAAGAAAAAAAAAGCTAGTGCATATGGAAGAAGATATTGGAATAGGTTTAGTATATGTGACAAAAGCATAATATAAATATGTATTTATAGTATAAATTACAAAGCATATAAATATAAAGAAACAATATGAATTGTTACTGATTATATGTTGTTACAATACAGTTGTGTACCAAACACAAAATCTCGGTGCCATCAGATGAGGTTAACTTATGAGTCTGCAGGGTTCGGCAGATACTGGCTGGGCTTGGCAGGCTGGTCATGCATCTGTAGTCATCTGTGGGGTTTTGCCATAATAACAACGTCTGGTGGTTGGCTGGCTGTCAGCTGGAGCAATAGAGCATCTGGGGCCACATATCTCTTATCCTCCAGTAGGCTAGCCTAGACATTTTCTAATGGCAAAGTCAGAGGAACGAAAGAGGAGATAGAAATGTCTGGGACTTTTATAAGTCTGTACTCACATTACAGCTGTGAATATGCATTGGCCAAATCACATCACGTGGTCCAACTCAGAACCAAGGGTCAGGGAAATCGACTTCCTGAATGCCAAGAACTGCTGTGTCACGTTGCAGAGGCTGGGGATGTGGGGTGGGGGGTGTGTGTGTGAAGAATGGGGATCATTAATAAAGTCAAAGTACCACGTAAATGAAATATTAAAGTAATCAGATGGCAGGATTAATTTGAGAAGCCCACCCAGAGAAAGGGATTTTGAGTAAGTGTTTAAACCAAACGATAGGAGAGCACGTATAGACGTATTCATCATTTGGTCTGATTCGAAAGTATTTCTGCTTTTGCTATTATGGAGAAAGGGATCAAAAGAGGACAGGATGTAGCAGCTTCTATGTCCTGGAGTGAAATTATGATTCAGTTATTAACTCTGCTGCTCAGTAGCCCACAAGAAGTAATGCTGCATCCTTCGATTTGGCCTTATCTATTGTGACAGGGCTCCAGGGAGCTGATGCGCATGAAATTCATTTCATGTCTCATTCACAGAAGGCCTGAGTTTTGAAAATACCTTTATGATATTTCAGGTTTCAGTTACCTAGTGTGTGATCTCGCAAACTCACAGTCTTCAAAAGAAAGAACATTAACTTCTCCTCAGAAGCTTGAGGTCCTTTGTTACGGGAAACCCAGGAGGCATTATTCCAGGAGAAACATACAGGAGCACATAGGTCACTTTTGATAAAATGTCATGTATTCGAAGGTCAATAGAAATACGTATTTTATGCAAACTCAAAGTTGAATAGATAAAACGGATTCAAACTGTACTTATGTATAATACATTAACAAATGGATAATAGTCTTCCCATATCTCAGGTTTCTAGAAATACTTCATATGAATAGGAAAGATGGCATTGTGACCAAGGCAACAAATAGATAAATAAATGTGCAAATAAGAACAGTGACATTTTTAGAATCTCACAGGAAAAATAAAATTACATCTTTATTTGATTAAATGAGAAGAGAGAATACACAAAAGACATAGATAAATGTATAACTTCCTCCTGTTAATTCTGCAGTATATTTCCAATGTTGTAATTTGTCAGGTTTTCTTCTTTCCATGCTTACCACAAGTCACAATAATCATACCCGAATTTTTCTGTTTCTTTCACTTTGAACAATCCATTGAGAACAGGGCTAATGTAGCAAATGCTTGACATTCTCCTCACACCCAAGGCAGACATCACAGTTAGATTTGTGGCTCTTGTTAACAGAGGCTGGATCAGGTCTCTAAATCCACCTGAATTTATTTCTTTGTTAACTCCACCGTGGGATTAGAATGAGCAACGTGAGGAAACCAATTTGCCCTCCCTGACCCATGCACCCTCCTTCCCTCTCTGCACACATTAGTGAATCTAGCCAACTCCTACTCATCCGTCAAATTTCAGCCCACTTACCGCCTCTCCCGGAAGCCTTCCCTAGCTAATCATTCTCATTTTGATGCATCTCTTTTGCATTCTCATAAAAGCCTGGGCATACCTCAATGAAAGAGCTGTTTGCATTGTATCATCTTCTATATTTAGTTCTTTCTCGGTTCCATTCACTGGTATATGAAAGAGATCTAAGTAAACTAAGAAGAGAGAACACCTAAATTTTGATTTGTCTGTGGCTGGCAACTAAATCTTACCGCACAGCGCTTAGAATGCGGTGCCTACAATTTTGGTAATGTGTACTTGCCTGCAGAGTGAGCAAGTGAGTGAGTGACTCAGAAAGCAAATGAACCCGGAAAGAAGAGGCCCATGTTTGCATGTTTTCTTTACCCATGCTCCTCACCCAGAAAATTACCAAATCTTGGTGACATTTTTCAGAGTTTATTTGCGGCAAAAATAGTTCTGCAGAAAAATATCAGTCTTATATGATTTGTCTCCAAAATTCTTGGGCTGGGATGAGGGGGTGGAGAAGCAGGGAGGTGCTGACGGAAGGGGGTTTAGTTTTGGCTCCATGGAGAGCACTGAGGATGGAAGCTCTTTGATACAGGCAGCTCCGTGGCACAACCAGAGGCAACGGGACTTGGAATCATCAGGAGACCACAGCTTACCTGGAGCAGGTTACTTAAAATTTCTGAGTCTCAGTTCCTGTCCTTGTAAACTAAGGATAACAAGAACTACCTTCATAGAACGCTCCGGGGGGCCGTTGTGACAAGCCAGCCAGATCACTGCATTTCTCCTACCCTGGAGGACAGCCTAGCGGTATTGACAAAACCCCTACAGCTACTGGAGACCACAGAATAGAGCTGGTATTTCTTCTAGCATCATTTTATTCAAGGTGATGTAGGACATATTTATTTTGTATTGAAATAAACATGTATATTATATGTATAGCATGCTAAATACTTATGAATATTTATGAGAAAGCACAGGACTTCAAAGAAATTTCATTCTTGGATCAGGGAGCAGCAGACTATACGCTGAATACCCAAGGATTCCTATTTACTTTTCTCTGCTGCTAAATTAGAAAAGTTGGAAAAGCCTTGATTATGGTCAAGCATTTCAAACACCTTCAAACATCATATAACTGTGTAAATGGTCACAGTTTTAAATTTTAAAATTATTTATTTACAATTTTTCCTTAAAAATGAGCCCTGTGATTGGGTACTGCTTACAGAGCCAACCCGGTAGTGCCCAAGTGTTCTTATTTTATAGCCCATGTATGGAATTCTCAAAGTATATTTACATAATTATTTCCCCAAGCATCTAATTAATTTATTTTTTGCCACTCGTGAGTGCAAACTGCCTCTCTTTTTGGCAGATCCCTAGACGTAAACAACAGGAACGAGAAGGAGTGTTAGACTTTCCGCTCAGGCAAACTCCAATACATACAATAGTGCTGGCAACCCAGCTTGCAGAAAAAATAAATTGCAATTCAGCCAGTGTGGAGGAATTTTCAAACACAGCATGCACAAGATGTTATTCTATGTTTGCTTTTAGGATTTGAGAAGAAATTCCATGTGGGTACACTGTGAGAATGAGAAATTGCCACCACCGGTTAATTTCAGATAGTCAACAGACTCCTGTAATACGTGATCACATTAATATTGCTGCTTAAAAGACATCAACATGTTTTCACCTACTCACACCCACATCCGAATGTCCACACAAACACACACACAAGACTATTAAGTCGATCTTCGAAACAAGTAGTATGATATTTAAAGCCATCAAGGCGAGTATAAAAGAGAAATTGAAGTTTAGAAGTAATGCAAATATAGAAGAGAAATCAAGGATAGAAGATAAATTACAAAGAGAGAAGGTAGAACTAAAATTTTGACTATGAAAAATACCTGACAGGAGGTGTTGTTATAAGAAGATTAAAAGTATATTTGCATTTTCCCAGATTCTATTGGCACCTGCTTCTACTTTGGTTTATAATCGTCAAATATCTGCTTCATATTCCTTGTGAGAGAAGTTTTTGGTTGTTTGGAGAGTCATTTGTGTTCTGTGTCTTAGGGCTGTTTACCATTAAAAGAAAAATATGGAGAGAATAGGAAGACCTTAGGTTGTCAGAGTCTGGAAAAGTTTTAAGCATCATTAGCGCACTTTGTCGAAGTTCTGAAAGTGAAAAATAGATCCTAGAACCAAAACTTCCATTTTTACATAATTGTTTCAGGCATCTAACTACCCTTTGTCATCTACAAAAGTCCTATCTTCTGATTCACCTAGAGGCCCTAATTTGGCCACATTTTATCATAAGAAAGCCTTTCCTTTCTGCTCAAAACCCCAAGGACAAAAGATGCTTTTTTTTACCCCCCTAGCAATTTATTTTACAGGCTCATCCTGATTCAGTGACAAAAGAATACTCATGATAGGTAAGTACTTTGGGCCTGATGATAAATGCTGTGGTTGGGTATTATTTCTATTCAAGTGTGCAAAACCCTAGAGACTTGATTGACAGCTATGAGACTGCATTATGTGAATAAGGCTGCTCGTGCAACTTCAGTGGTCTGCCTGATGAGCTGGCTTGATCAAACTGTCAACCAGATACCTGCAATTCCAATACCAAAGACCGTTTGGTCGTTGAGAGATTCTTAACCTTTACTATGACTTCTAGATGAATAATCTAATGTCAGAGCCCAAAGATACTGAAATTATATCCTGTACTCTGGTCCTCTTCAGCTCTCAGGACAGATTGCCACCAATATTCTACAGGAAGAGAGAAAGAATATTACAGACGGAGCACTTCACCTGAGCTGCATGTTTCTAAAGAAGTCTCTTTTGAACTCTTAGGAGTATGAGAAAAGCATACTGAGTCAAACTATCTAGGAAATTAATATTGGCCAGTATACTCAAAAACATCTAATTCAGGGGGCAAACAATGCTAAAATAATCTGCATGGGTTTTAAGTTGCCAATGCATTAACTATTTTCAAAGAGATGAACACTGAAAATGGAGTCAAACCTGCATTCAGATTAATATTGGAATCCTTGAGGGATTAAACCAAGAATAAAACCACCATCTTCAATGAAGATCTAGTGTAGGCTGAACTTGTATCATATATACCCCTTAAGAGATGTGTGTGGGTTTTTTTTAAGGTTTTAGATTGATCTGCTCTGCCTTACATGACGCTGAAAGGAGGCATTCAAAACAATCAAGAACTTCAGGTATAATTCAGATGTAGGTGTCATTGAAATGATAACCATAAACTCAGCATGCTGTCTCTGTAGTATAGCTATACTCATTTCTTCCCAAATAAACATGCATCTTTTTCAGGTTCTTGTAAGAAGACACAAATTCAGGTGCTTCCTCAGGTAAACAAATGTTACCACGATGTTTCCACTTGCACAGAATTGTTGTCATGGTGAGGATTTGTGGGGTTTAAAAGAAAAATATCCTTTTAGCAGAAAAACAACTTGCACTGCTGGAAGGCAGGGGAAGGAAAGGCCCCTACAGCAAGAGACTTTCCCTTATCTTCCTCTGAGAAGCAGGAAGAAGATGAGCAGATGTGCACGAGATGCTGAGACTCGTCGCCTGCAAGCTATGTCAGCGTGCCCTCGCTCCCAGGCACTTCATCATCACTTCTTTCTGCTGGTCTCCTCCTGCCACTGAAATATATCCACTTCTGATTTTCCAAACTGTTAGTCCTTGCTACCCTTTGTCGTTCTTCTCAGACTGTTTTTTTCTCCACTGTTAAAGAAAAAATTATTCATGGCACTTTGTTAAAGAGGGTAAGGCAGACTTTATTCAGGGGGACCACTGTAATGGGGGGTTTGCTATAGAGGAGAGAGATTGGGCTCAACTCCCAATACGAAAAGGACGATTGGAGGTTTATAACCAAGGAGCAGCGTGGGGTCAGTGGATGGAAAATTATTAAAAGGAAACATCAAGCTAGGGAGATTCTTTCTAGACCAACTCGACAGGATTCTTGCTGAAGGCAAGCCAGAGGATAAGATTTCAAGGGTTAGGGGATGCAGGAATTTGGTCAGATATTAAGAGTGGGGAATTTTTGCTCAACTGACCCAGCATGATTCTTGCTAAAATTCTACTAAACAAGCCAAAAGTAGAGGCCAAGGTTGAGGCCTTGAGGATTTAGAGGAGCCTGACTAGAGTTAGGTCAAGAAGAGAGTCTTTATCACCATCTGAAATAAAGCAAATGTTCCCTAAAGCTCTGCTTTCTGGTCCTCACAGGAAAGGCGCTCTCCATCGAAGTCTCTTGCCTATATAGTCTCTAGTGTCAGCCTCAATGCCAGAGAAATAAATATGAACAATTGTACTCTACAGACTGGTCAGAGTCCTGGGTAAAATTGCTGTTCCCAAAATAAGGAGCAGGTTGTCTTGTCTTGTTTCCATTTTCTGCCACATTATTTCAGCAGAAACCTAGAGTCATCTTTTTCTCTTTATTGCCTCCCACATCCAATGTATTAGCCATTTCTCCACATTCCACCTCCAAACTACATCCAGATATTTTGCTTATTTCCCACCTCTCACCATCTTAAGTCATCTCACCATTTTCTTTTCCAGGATTCCTGCAACAGTCTCTTGACTGGTATCCCCTGTTTTTTTTTTTTTTTTCTTGTTTCCTTCTATCCTTTCCAAACGTTTCTACTCACAGGTGAGAAAAACGGCATTTTTAAGTAAAACTGGGATTATGTCATTAGAAAAAAGCAAAACTTTTATTAGACTTGCCATTGTACTCAGTGTATAATCCAAACTCCTTGCTTGGGTCTATAAATCTGTGCGTATTTCCCGTCTTTCTCTTTAACCTCATCTTGTTCCAGTCTCCCTCTAGTCCATTTTGTCCATCCCACCACACATCTCCCTTCTTTTCTCTCTTTCTCTCTTTCTTTCTTTCTTTCTTTTTTTTTTTTTTTGCTGAGGAAGATTCACCCTGAGCTAACATCTGTGCCAATCTTCTTCTATTTTTTTTAGTATACGGGCCACCAGCACAGCATGGATGCTAACAAAATGGTGTAGCTCTGTGCCTAGGAACTGAACCCAGCCTGCCGAAGCAGAATGCACCAAACTTAAGCACTAGGCCACCAGGGCTGGCCCTTTCTGTCTATCTTTTAACTTGTTTTTTGGCTGCCTCTCCCGGAAACAATGAGCTCCATAACCATAAAGAGTAGCATCTATCTATCTTATTCATCATTGTACTCCTAGTGCATAAAAAATTGTCTGATACATGGTAGATACTCAATGACTATTTTTAGAACAAAAGAATGTCTCTGAGAAGCTTCCTGGAAGTCCCTTAAACAGAAATTTCTAGTAAGAGTACAGTAGTCTTATTTAAAAACTTTATTGTCTTTGGTTTTAGAAAAATATAAAATTATTTTTAACAAATATCAAGTTCTCCACTCAACTTCTTCAACCATATTCAAACTAAGTTCGTTAATGAGTACTGATCGTTAATGAGGTACGGATGGCATGAGTAAATGGAGAAGAAGTGTGTGTGCAAAGCGAATAATTTTTACAAGATGATTTAAGCCTGCTTCCTATGTTGTGGCACAGTCTTTCCAACAAATAAACAGATGATAATTTGGGCAAATAAAATAGAAATCTTGTGTTTATTGTTATGAGCAGAGTGCTCCAGAGTTCCCTAGATTGTAAGAGTGACACAAGGTGAAGTACACATGCATTTCCACAACCTCAGATGTTATGAGAAGTGAGCCTGCCCCGAGGTCATGTCTGTTCCCACACAGTTTCTGCCAGAGGTGATGATCAGTAGTGAGGTATGGCCAGGGCAAGGCTCAAAATGCTTTGGAAGGCCAAGACAGCTGGCTGAAGCAATTTGACCTCTGACTGAAGAATTGGCAGGTAACTGAGACACACACAGTGGATTACTTTTCCTTTCCCAAAATAAATTAAATGCTGATCAGCATTTCTCTTGGGATAATCATGAAACTGGACCTGTGATCGTGTCCTCAAATATCCATTTCAAGAGAATCCAAATTACGCAAGGTGCACTGCTCTGGAAGGGTCAGTCACGTCCACTTTCATGGCAAACTTTTTGGATGAACTTCAGCAGCTGCTTGTCCAAAAGAGCTGAACACAAAATTCATAGCCAGGTTTTTGTGTCCGCTCTTGAAGGTCACACAAGAATTTCTGTTATTAACGAAGAATTGTGTGCAGCATTGTTGGGAGGGGTGTTGGTACGAATGTGGCTAAACTATGCTCTCACTGTAAGATTTTATTTCCATTTGCAATCAGTCACCTTTTGAAAATGAAAGCCTGATTTGAATTAATTGTAACAAAATTACCACCAAACGGTTTATGTAACAACAAGGTTAGTGAATGAAGTTTATACTTCCAAACACTTTATAAAGAGGAAGTACATTAAAGTACTTTCTGTAGGGATATCTCTAATAAAAAATGCATGCACTAATTTTCCCCATTTGCTCAGTTTGTGTTTTTCTTTCAGATTAATACCCCCGGTTATTATACTGGTTTCTTACATTTGATTTTTAAGGGCTTTATCTTCCTTTAACTCCAGCTTAGTGAAGTCTTTTTCAAAATAAAATGCCACAAATGGAATAGGATTATACAGATTTAGTCATATCAACATAAACTAAAATAAGACTATAACCCAGAAAAATGGAGGGAAAATTGGACATAAAAGTCAGAGCTATATTCCTATTCAATGAAATCTCTAGGTCTTTGCCAGGCCTCTAGGCTACTATTGATGGAGAGAGTGGTCTTTCCATTCACTTAACACCGTGGTGGGTTTGGGAAATCCTGGGACCGAGTTTAAGACTGGAAGCAAAGGGAAGATCAAGTTATTCTGCCAAATAGACTGAAAAAAGTTTAGGTGGGGGGGTACTCTAGAGAAATTGAAGAAGAGAGATGAGAGGGAAGAGGAAGAAAGAAACAAATAGAGAATAAATGATGAGCCATTAGGGAAAAATCTAAAGTGCTAAGGTAGTTAAAAGACCTTCTAAGAGGAATATTTAATACACGATTTCAAGCTTTTAAATTTCTGCAAAGTAAACTTCTTCCATCTTCCAAGTCTTTAGCAAAGTGTGCTATATTCTCTCTCTCTCTCTCTCAGTATAAATCAAAGGAGGGTCCAACTCTACCCACAATTCACGTATCGTAACAAGGAGCAAGAGCAGCATGCTCATGACAGCAAAATGATCCATTAGCTGGGTTAATTAAGTTGAAGTAACTCCCGGAGCCAGAGGTGACCACAAGAACATAATCCCTCCTTGATTTTACAATCATTTCTAAATCATGCCCAACTTGGAGAAAATTTAAAGACAAAGAAATACCTTCTAAAACTACAGTTAAGCTGTGAAAGAGCTGCTGGCAAGCAGAGAGAAAGCCATCTCTAGAACTTTCTCAGTAACTAAAAGCTGGCAATATTTAAGGAAGTATAGCGCAAAGTGGAAACTTCACAGACGCATAGGTAAGAAAGAGATCCTTGCAGGAAGGGAGATTAATGAATTTCTGCAAATAGCATTAAAAGTCCAGACATAAGCAAGAAGCCATTTTAATAGAGACTGGTATGGAATGTAGGCAGGAAGAATATAGCAACTGAATAATGAAAGCAGAGGACCTGAACAGGAATAGGATGGAGACAAAGGCCCTAGAAACATCTGACTACGGGATTCAAGGTCTTCCTGAGTTCTTTTGTGTTGAGTAATTGGGATTTAATTTGACTGATTGAGGTATATTATTTGAGTGTGTTGTATTCAATAAGGTAAAATATAGAGCAATCCCAGAGTGTGAGCTCATTAGTGATCAACTAATTGTATGTCTCTTTTTTTGTAGTTCTGACTCTCTACATTCTTTTCAATGTGATGTAGAAACTATCCGGACTGGGTGGCCCCTATCTGACAATTGTTTGCCTGATTCTGGAACCCAGAACAGGCCACCCAGGTTAATTACATCCCTCACAATGCCCTGCACCAATACAGTTCATTTTTCACATGTGATACCAAGTAGGTACAAACAGTGCAAGAAACAGAAGACAGAGAAGGTGCATCAGTAGCACTTATCTAACAGTTTCCCTGCCTCTGAAACAATAAAAAAGATTATATGGTGACATTTGGCAATACAAAGGGAATTTTAGATATTGATTGATGCATTATATAAAACCCTTTGCACCTAAAAAGTGTTTCATTATTAAAATCTTCACAAAAAGCAGAATTAGGATGTTTCTTTTAAAGCATTAGCTCATGAAAAAGAATGATTGACCAGCAAGATATAAAAAAGGATGAGATTCGATAATTGCCCTACATTTTGTAAAAAAGCCTTTTTCCTTCTCAGGTGATGAAACAATAATAACAAAAACCAGAGAACTCTTGACACAAAGAGACCAACTCAGTGTTTCACAATAATTCAGACGAATGTACTTGTTATGGTTCTAAGTGGTGTTCTTTTCTATCACCATGGAAATTGACATCAAATTATTTTTCAACATATTTTTGAAAAAAGAACGAGAGCTTCTAGCACATAATGGAGGTATTCATACCATGTAATGAAACTGACCACTGTGCTAATGGAAATCTACTTGAGGATGAAAGGTATTTTAAAAGATCTTTCTTTATTCCCTAAAAGCAAAATACATTGCCTTGCTTTGTAAGAAAACCTACTCAACAACTCCACGAGAAGTTACGAGTGGCAGAAAAGCTAGTTGAAGCCTAGCTCTCACAGTCGAGGGAAAGGGAGAGAGATGAAAGATTTCTTTTCAGTTTTAGTTTCTTTTCATTTAAAAGGAAAGGGGGACAGGATACGCTGGCTTTAAATGTGACTGAATAGAGTAGATGAATTAATAAACGTTGTACACACTTGTAGTCAAAAGGGAGCTTATGAAAAGGAAAAGCAAGATGCCACTGGTTGATGAGCGCCGGAGACTTTTTGAATAAAGAAAACATTAATATTCAGTTGTAGTCCTAACCAAGTAGCCACTTAAATGGGACAATTATCTCGTGCTGTTCTGGAAGGGCCATGGATGGGCAGAGTAACTGAGTCTCAGTCGACTATGTTACCCTGCCCCCTCCTTCCAGTCGGAGTACACATGCCCTGAAATTGTATGTTTTCTATATTTATTCCACCATTTCTTGAAGGCTGATGGAGAGTGGCTTTCTCAATGGCCCTTTTATCACATGTAATAGATTGCAGATTAATAACCCAAGAACCTTCTCCTCTTTGGACGTTTACCTCACTCATTATACACAGAATATTCTATCTCCCTGCGTTACTGCCGTGGCTAGACTTGCTGCACTGAAACTTCAAATAGGGCTCATGATGCGGAAAAAAATCCATTGCAGAAGTTCCTGTCTGCGGCAAGACTGGAGGTAATGAACCCAGAACACAGATGTTGAGACCAGGTGAGGCGAGGCAGTGTAGATCACTGGACCACGTCCTGCTTCACCTTAAAACTATTTTAAATGAATCTGAGCTCTTTTGATGAGGTGGGCTCCTTATTCCATGCCGGCTCCTGGGGCCACAGGAGGTCCAGCAATCCTCCTCACAAGACAAGGGAGACCCTGAGGAAAGGGTCCCCTTGCATCTGTAATTTCATGCGTATTATTTGCACTGTGTATTTGCTTGTTCAATAGCAGAACAAAGTGAAAAGATAATCCCAGCCAAGTCCAAGGGGTCACTTTCACCAAATTTTAAGCAGAGAGGCACCTATAAGGCCTGGCCTGGCTCGCCCACCAACTATCCCTTTTCCTCCTGTTGTGGCCTGCAGGTGAACTGGCAGAAATTACTACCCCACTTCGGGTCTGGGCAAGGACATGGTAGACAGGCCACGAGAGCCAATGCAGCAACCCTGTCTGTTTTGATGGCAGGAATTTAGAGATTGGTCTAGCACTCCTCAAGAGGCATGTGTTCTAGTTTTGTAGGGAGAGCAGGGGAATACTTGTGAGATTTTTTAAAGAAAGGAATGTGTTAGACCCCAAAATCAGTCTAGCATATTGCAGTGGATTTCAACGAGCATATCTGGGAGTGTTTCAGTGAATACTGATATCAAAGTATTATGTTATTTTTCTGGAAGACTCTTGATCAAATTCTCCTTTATGGATCTGACATGACCTCCATCACTCCCTTTTACAATTAATAATTTTTTTAACGAGAAATACGTAGAATTAGCATGTGTGGTTGTAGTTAGGTATGTCAGCTTGAGATCTGTGTGTGATCTTCCCCAAAGATAAATTCATAAATTGCCACCAGTAGTACTTCAATATTTACAAAGTTCCTTTGAGGAGTTTCTCTCTAAAGAGACCTATTGTCTGAAGTTGCTACTACAAAACAGAGATTGAACCTATCAATTAAACCCACATCAAATGTGGTAGTGGATTCACGATTAACTCGCAATACTGAGAACAATTTCTGCTCAAAATAGCTTTTTAAAAGGCACCAAAACAACCTCTCCTTTTAAACAGACACTAGGGTAAAGGAAAAAGGTGTGGGTGGTGTAGAGGTAAGCTCTGCCAGGACATTTTTTTCTCTCTAAACAAAGAGAGAAGAAGCATATAAGCAGAGGGCTTAAGCCAATGCAGACAATGTAATTAGTTGTTATTTGTGGTAGAAAATAAATATCCTGTAGAAAAGATCTTAGATCTTGAACCTCTTAGCATCTCTTAAATCTTGAAGTTTGTTCCTTTTTACTTGTATTTAAAATACAACAATTAAACCCAGCCTAGAAAAATCAATGATCCTTGACTTTTACATCACACATACACACACACACAGTATTAACGTGTGAACGGAAAAGGAACTCTCCTTGTTGTCTACCTTGTGCTAAGCTTCCACTCTTTCCATGAGGTATCTATTGCTCTCCTTTCTACAGTGAGGCTCACAAGGCTTAGGGACCCAACCTGGAATCCAGAAGTCACTGAGTGTCTGAACAGCAGAGCTCAGGTTCAGACAGGGGAGGAGCCTATGGTGTTTTCACTACTTCTCTCTGAAATGCCTAGATACTTCTAAACTTTCCATTGTGTAGTCATTAATATATATAAATGTCACCTGGTTTTATAATGCTAAGAAGTACTTGTGTGATATTAAGAACATTTTGAAGTTGTTAAGAACAGTAGCATCTTTCTTTTGTATGTTGCTCTAAATTTTGATAATGGCTTAAACATATTTTATTCCTTTACTGTTCAAGACCATCTTGTGATGTATCATGTACAAATGGAGAAAAAATAAGATTCTGAGAATGAAGATCCACAGCTAGGATACGTTGGAGAAGGAACTCAAATCTCTCTCTAAGTCCGATATGTTTTGGACTACATTATGACTGTCTCAGTTTCCCTAGGAATTCATTAAGTCGTTCATTCCACAAATATTTCAGAGCACTACTCTGTGTTGGGCACTGCACTAGTATTGAGGTTATGGTGAGGAATACCCAGACTTGCTTCCTTCTCATAGAACTCAGCTAACAGTGAACAAATAAATTACGTCCTGCCATATGTGCTACAAAGGAAATTATATGGTGCTAGTGTAGTGCGTAATGCTGGGGGCAGAGGAGTGCAATCTAGTCATGGGAGTCAGGGAAGGAATTCCTGGGAAAGTGACATTGGAGCTAAAATCTGAGGAATATATACAAACTGATCAACAGAATGGAGGTGAGAGCATTCCAGGAACAGACAACAGCAAACACCTTGAGGTTCAAGAAAATATGATGAGTTCTAGAAACTAATACGTCTATTATGGCTAGAGTTCAGAAAACGAGGAGGCGAATGACAAGAGAGAAAGCTAGAGAGGTAATCAACTCCAGATTACTCATGAATATGTAGGCCACTGTCTTAGTCAGCTCAGGCTGCTATAACAAATTACCATGGACTGAGAGGTTTAAGCAACAAACATTTATTTCCCACAGTTTTGAAGGCAAGGAAGTCCAAGGTCAAGGTACCGGCAGATTCAGTGCTGGTGAGGACCCACTTCCTGGTTTGCAGATGGCCATCTTCTTGCTGTGTTCTTACATGGCTGAGAACAGAGACAGAGAGAGAGCTCTGTGTCTCTTCTTATCCGGGCAATAATCTCATTCATGAGGGCTCCACCCTCATGACCTAATTACCTCCCAAAAGTTCCACCTTCTAATACCATCACATTGAGGGTTAGGATTTCAAGATCTGAATTTGGGGAAGACACAAATATTCAGTCCATAACACCATGTTAAAGATTCTGATTTCATACAAAAGCAAGGGAGAAGCCCCACAGAGAAGGTTTCAGCAAAGTAGATGTGATTTATATACATATTATATATATATAATATTAAGGAAATATCTATCAATTTCTATTTTGAGTGTTTTTTACTATGAGTGAGAGTTGAGTTTTGACACAAGGTCTTTTTATCTATGGACCTCATAGCATGCTTTTTCCTATAAGAGTTGTTAATATAATTAACTCCACTTGGTCATGATATGATATATGTTATTTTTATAAGAATGTTGGATTCTCCTGCTAATTTGTTTAAGTTTTTGTGTTGATATTCATAGGTGAGATTGTGCTACAGTATTTTGTACATTTTTTGCTAGTTTTGGTATCAATGTAAACTTGTTTCATAAAACAATTTGGAGATTTTTCTTACTTTGCAATGTTCTGGAATGGTGAAATATGCTTAAGAATACCCAGTCTTTTTAGGTTCGAGAGCATTTCACATTAAGCCACTGGGTCATCAGGTTAATTTTTTTGTAGAGAACTCTTTTACAACTTTCTCTAACTCCTACATGAAAATTTGTTAGGAGAAAATTTCTATCTCTATTAGAGTAAATTTTGATAAATTGTATTTTTCCAGAAAGTTAAACATTTCATATAGATTTTCAAATTTATTTATGTACAGTGGTACTAAGAAGTCTCATTTTATTTTGAGTTTTCTTCTCTTTTGATGGCTATTTAAACTTTCTCATTTTATGAGTTTTTGTTTTCTTCTTTGATAAAAGTTCAGTTTGCTAGAGATTCATACTTTATAGATTTTTCCCCAAAGAACAAGCCTCTAGATTTATTAATAATACTTTTTTTCTTCTTTTTTAACTAATCCTTGTTTTGTTTTTGTTTTTCTGGAGTCTGAGATGCCTGTGCACTTCCCAGTGGAGTTGTCAGGTAGGCAATTAGAGCTTCATGTCTGGACCTCAAATAGAAGTTTGAAATGGAAATACAAATTTGAATGTCACTGGGCATTCCAGTTTCACTACGTAACAAACCACCCAAAACTTAGTGGGAAAGGAAGAATCATTCTATTATGCTCATGGATTCTCTGAGTCCAGAATATAGAAAGGGTACAGCAGAGATGGCTTGCCTCTGTTCTATGAGGTACAGGCCACAGCTGGGGAGACTTGAAGGCAGGATGGTGACTAGAGAAATGGGAGCTAGAATCATGTCACAGCTCATGCACTTACATGTCTGGCTCCTGAGCAGGAAGGGTTCAAAGTCTAGGATAGCAGCTACAGCAGACAGCCTTTCTATGTGGCTGCCTTCCGTACAGCATGGCAACCTCAGGGCAGTCAGTCTTCTTATTTGGTGGCTCAAGACCTCAAGCGTGGATGTTCTAGTAAACAAGATAGAGGACGTCGCCTTTTATGGCTTATCCCTGGAAGTTATTCAGACTGAATCCCGCTGCACACTACTGGTTACAAAAGTCACAATTCTGCCCAGATTCAAGAGGAGGGTAATCGGATTCCACCTGATGGTTGCAAGGTTCTAAAAGGGCTTATGAGACAGGAGATATGTTGGTGGCCATCTTTGGAAACTATGGTCTCTCACAGTACATACATCGCACCTGAAGCCCCTTTTCATGGGTCAGAAAGCCTCAGAAGAGAGCAGAGATTCTCAAACTTGAGTGTGCATTCAGAATCTTCTGGAGGGTTTGCTAAAGCATATGTTGTTGCTGAGTCCTACCTCCAGAGTTTCTGATTTAGTAAATAGAACTTGAGATTTGGGAGTGAGGCCTGAAGTTTGCCTTTTTAACAGGTGTCAGTTTATGCTGATGCTGCCGATTCAGAGACCTCAGGTGGACGGCCATTAGAACAGAGCAAGAAGGAAGAGGGGCTGGGATAAAGCCTTGAAGAGACCCAAGGAAGACAGAATGAGCCAGTAAAGTTTACTGCGAATAAGCATACAAGAGGTGGTATCACAGATGCCAAAGGAGAGAGTGTTCCAAGAGAGGTCAAATGGGGAGGAGGTCCCTCCTCGTTAATTCGATTACCCAAACTTCATTATCTTTCTTTCATCCTGTTGTTCTGAGAGTTTCTAACTTAATTCACTTGAGAAGCTAGGACTTACTTTTACTTTATTTTGACCTGAATCCTATATGTAGACCCTTCTTGTGGCAGACACATTTCAAAGTCAAATTTATATGAATCAGATATATAAATCAAATAATATGCCATAGGTACAGGGATTGAAAGCTCCTAATTTTCTACTTTCACAAAGGGAGGTAATAATCCATTATTACATGGAATCTAAGATCGTCTGTACTCTAAATGACGTGGCATTGTACTTGCATTTGAATTTGACTACAACTAATTCTTTGGGAATCTACATGTAAAATAAAATAGTGAAGTCAAGCTAATATTCTGACTAAAAATTAACTAAGAAATTTTCTGGCTTTCCTGTATCCACCTGTCTTTGTTCGCCATGTTGTCACTCCTTGTTGAGTACGAGATATAGAGCCTAGTCTAAGCAAAGGCAACCTTTCCAGGCAAAACCATTGGAACTACACCTCCCTGGGCAGAATGGAGAAGACTGTTAGGATTTTCTGGCAGGTATTTCATTTGGCATTTAAAGGCTCCTATTAGTTAAAAAATATGGAAGAGAAAATAAAGGGATGGAGATGACGTCAATGAAAGACTTGAAGTCAACAAATTTCCTCGTAGATGCCTCTATCTCAAAGTTAAGAACTTAGGTTGTCTTCACGGAATGGAAAAGGCTATCTCACGATCAATTAAGACATAGCAGTCGCCCACTTTGCACTCTGACAGTTTCTGTTTTCTCTTGGTGTTATCTATTCTCTTATTTGATACTAAAATTTTAACAGAAGTTTCTATAAGGAAATTTATGTGTAACCTCTCTTGTCTGCCTTTTGCTCCTATGTACATTTCCAGAGATGGGTCAAGATGGAATGAGAGGGGCTGGCCTGGCGCCATAGTGATTAAGTTCGCCCACTCTGCTTTGCCAGTCCAGGGTTCAGGGGTTTGGATCCTGGGTGTGCGCCTATGTATCATTCATCAAGCCATGCTGAGACAGCATCCCACATACAAATAGAGGAAGATTGGCATAGATGTTAGCTCAGTGACAATCTTCCTTAAGCAAAAAGAGAAGGATTGGCAACACATGTTATCTCAGGGCCAATCTTACTCACCAAAAGAAGAAGAAGAAGAAGAAGAAGAAGAAGAAGAAGAAGAAGAAGAAATCTAGTGGCATTTAAAAAAAAAAAGAATAAGAGGCATATGGCAGTGACTAAAAATAAGGCTTTATCGTCCACTACAATTCTATAATAATATTTTCTTTATTGATAACATCCCTTTTTAGATCTCCTTCTAAATTAATTTGTACTTTATTTTAATAAGAAAACCCATCTCCATGCCTCACAAGTAAGAGCTAGTTGTTCAGGGACAACTGTGTGGTAAGAAAGGTGAAGAAGCTGGAAGACTCCCTACTGCCTGGGTCATCCGTTAGCATTCAATCATGCTGACTAAATCCATACCCCTCACCACCGGCAGGGTACAGATGAGATCTGGGGCCCCTCATACTCAGCCTGCCCTCTTCCAGATTGGCTCAGAAGCTCACACAGGGCAGGCCATTTATACAGCAGCCGGCAATCATGGCCAGCCATGGACTGAGAGTGGGGACGGGGACCGTGGGAGTTGGAGACAGGCAGTGGAGGGGAAGCAGGGCTAGACAGGCACTTACAGTTCAGTAAGGGTGGCGATATGTACGTAAAATAGTTGTAATACAAGATTGAAGTAAGCATTCCCTACATGTTCATAAATACCGAGGAGATTAAAAGGAGCATTAGCTACCAAGGTGCATGATATAAGAAAATCAAAAGCAGAGACTTTTGCCAAAAAAAAAAAAGACTTCCTGAAAAACTTTTGATAGTACTATATCCCAGTTAAACTGATCCATATTATTTCCTTTTAGCCACTAAATTATTTTCCTTTCTCTCTTTTTAAAAATAATATGACATGATAATTATCGTTTGTTCTTGTATATATCACACAAGGCTGGGAAACTTTAATCTTCCGGTGTCCCTCAGTGGCAGGGCAAGCACTTTTGTGCGAGCCAAAGATGAATGCTATGCAGTTTTCTCTCCTCAGCGTGCCATTGTGCAATTACTCAACTCTTACAAGAAGGCAAGAAAGCAGCTAAACAAGTAGTATAGAAGTCTCAAGAGGAAGAAAGAGATCAGGCTCGTCTTAATGTTCCCAAGTACCACATAGAAAAGAGTTTTCAGACTCCCAAACCATTTCATCCACTTTATAAAAGCAATAAGGTAGACAACGATATGCTCGCTTCTATTTTGATAATAATATGTGTCAGGATCATTTTGCATGAAGGTTAGCAGAATCATCCATCATTTCAGCCGAACGGCGTATTTTCTTGTTCAGCATTGATAGATTTTTTTTTTAACCTTAGAAGTTCCTCTCGAGGGACTCTATTAGGGATGCTGTCATTTTTTATTCTGCTCTGTTACCTCTCCTTTGTAAACTTTGATGTATGCAGACAACACATTTCCGGCTAGGGAAATTTAATTAGGTAAGTCTACAAATTAATTGTTGCAATTAGACTGCTTCTAACTGCTTGGCGTTACGAATTTATTTATGCAGTAATTATTATCAGATGTCTGCGATGAAAGCCTGAGAGGTGAAGGTGCTACCTTTCAGATGTATGCACAGCACTCCACATTAATTAGCCGTAGAAAATATAAAAGCATGTATTAAAAAAAATGAAGAAGAAAGAAAAAAACTTGCCTCCATGGTCATACGCACATACAGATTTTGACGAGCAACTTGTTAACAAAGGCTAAAGAGAATTGTTTTTTTGTATATTGGCAAAATTCAAAATGTTAGACATCACATAAATTATCATAAAACAATGTGCTAGTGTATAAACTAGATGAAAACACAAACTCTGAGTCTATCCTATGAAAGGCATCTAGTTTTTTTTTGTTTATGGGAATGGTTGCAAGGGCGTATCTGAAGAAACTGATGAATTTTTAGTAATTTTTTTTTAATCTTTAAGATCATTTACCATGACAAATTTTATGGAGAACTCCTAAGGACTATAACAACGGTGCTTCAAGTTGTTTTCGCAAATCTTTTCTTCTGTAGCAAGGGGTATTGTGGCTTTTAGTAGGGAAAAACAAATCTAATACCATCATTTGAAAGAAAGACAGCAGAGGGAGGCCAGTAGTGGTGGAGACAGAGGCTACGAACAGAAGTTTGAAAGTCAAACGGTACAGGGAGAATGAATCATTGGTAGAATTGTAAATTACCATAATCTTCCTGAAGAGCATTTTTTAAATGGATTTCTAGTCTCTTTAGAATATTCATTATCTTTGACTCAGTCATTTTAAAAAATGAGATTGAATCTTAAATAAATAATACCAAATTTAAAAATAACAAAGATATTCATCTCAGCATCAATACTAATAATCCTCAAATTGTAGCAATTTATATAGTCACCATTATTATTATTATATATTCAAAATCTGGAATAAGCAACTATTCCATTCACTTATTACCACATTCACTTAACAAATATTTATTAATCACTTACGGTATGCAAGGCATTTTTTCAGGCACTGGGGCCACGAACAGAAAAATTCCTACCCCCAGAGAGCTTATATTCCTTTGAGAAAAGACACGCAATAAACAGATTAAAAAACAAATAATATAATCTCAGATCCCTGTCTAAGTGGTAGGAAAATTATGCAGTGGGAGGTACTAAGAGGGCCTGATGGGGAAGTTTGGAGTCGACTGTTCAGCCAGAGTCATGAGAAAGGCCTTTCCGAGATGGTGACATTTCATAAGCCATCCAATTGATGCAGTGATTAGGGAATGCAGTACTGAAAACAGAAGGACATACTAATAGGGGCCAGCCTGGCGGCACAGAGGTTAAGTTCACATGTTCCACTTCGATGGCCTGGGGTTTGCCGGTTTGGATCCTGGGTGCGGACCTAGGCACTGCTTGGCAAGCCATGCTGTGACAGGCATCCCACATATAAAGTAGAGGAAGATGAGCATGGATGTTAGCTCAGGGCCAGTCTTCCTCAGCAAAAAAAAAAAAAAAAAAGGAGGATTAGCAGCAGATTTTAGCTAAGGGCTAATCTTTCTCAAAAAAAAAAAACGAAAAAGGACTTACTGATATTTCATCATTTATTTTACAAAATACTGACCTACTGGTATTTTGCAAAAAAATAAATAAATAAGTTCAGATTTCACAAAATACAAATCCATGAAGCTAAATATTTAATAATTTCAAACCTAAAGACGTATGAATAAATTATGACATCAATTAACCCACACATTCATAAATTCAGAGGTCAAACAAGCATGATCATTATAATACAAAATATTAGCTGGAATTGTCAGAAGAAAATTATTGCTTAAAAACAAACTAAACATTCCACAAAATGAGAAAATTTTAATTAATTCTTAAAATTTCAAAGGTAGCACTGTTTAGCATATTTCCTAAAAAAGAAAGTTTATTAATGCTGTCATCATTTTGTAGCAAAGATCATAATAAGCATATTTTTAACCAAGTGTATTCTGTCTGTCCAGTAGTGAAGAAGACGGTGAGCAGGGATTTTGTGCTAACTACAAATACTTTCTTCTCACTCTTCTTATAATCCCATCTCCGATCAGAAATCTTTGAAGAGATCTTTTGAAAACCACTTTATATGTTTATTTTGGTATTTTTGAAGAAACTGTAGTGTTTTATTAATTATTAATTGTATATTAATAATTTCAATAAACAAAATTATTTATTACATTAAATTTATATTTAATAATACTAAATTAAAATTAAATTAATTAAAAATAATTTTTAATTAATATCATAAACAGAAATTGCAGGTTTTGCTTAAAAAAACACCTGTAGCTTGTCATTTCTTGAGTTTTATCTTGTTTAGATAAAACTGCCTGAATCAACATCAATACTCTCATCTTTATATTCCACTCATTTGAAATATCTTTGAACTGAAGATATCTTTGAAGTGCAAATTATTGTTGCAATAGAAGCTCTGTAATGCCACCATCCATGGTCACCTATAGGCGTCCACCACACCAGATGTACCCACTGAGCTTTGTCTTCTTTTCATGTAAATTAGGTAACTGAAGTTTTAGTCTTGATCTCCAAAAATCAATGAATCCAATTTTAGGTTTTTTAAAATTGGTACAATGACAGTGTAATACTAAGAAAAATACCAGAATTTCACTTCTTAAGAATAGCAAATATGCTGTGTACAGAGTCTAGCATTAAAGCTCTGAAATGGGAACTAGCAAGGACACAGTGGGCCTGAAGGGTCATTAAAAAGAAGAAGGTTAGGATCCTCCACCGGAGCTGCAAACAGGAGACAAGACATTGAGGGCCCGATGGGCTTAAGTAAATAATTTGGATCTTATTCTATCAAGTTTGCACAGAGTTTGTAATCTAACTAAAATCTGATAATAATATGATGTAAAGTTGAAATAAAGATACAAAATTATTATATAGCATGATTATAATTATGACTTTTACAACATCAGATAGGAATTTTTAAAAATAGAAGAAATTAAACTAAAATGCAAACGTTTTCTGTAGGTGTGAGATTATGTATGTTCATAATCGTCTATACTATTCTCACATTAGAATCTTTTCTGTGATCAGCATATATTGTTTTATAATGGAAAAACAATCTTTAAAAAAATCCATGACACTTTTACTCAAATTACATGGAAAATTTTTAAACAGATAAACTACCACCTGGCAGGGTTCTTCTACTAATAGTTTGCCATGAAAAAGTAAGTGGGAAATGCAAAAAAAGAAAAATGAGGCAACAGAAAGAACCCAAATCAGAAGTTTGTTGGATGATGCCCCCCAGCAGCATCCCCTACGTGTGTCCTGCAGAGCCCCAGTTCCACGAGATGGTGACATAGGCTCGGTGAAAGGGGGTTCTCAAGGCCAATTCTCTTTGAGAAATGCAGCATCGTAATACAGCCCACTTTTGGAAATGCCTAAGATACATTTGCATATATAAGTTGTTGAGCAATCCAGAAGTAAAAAACACTGAGAAATTTTATTTAATCCAATTTTTCCTAAACTTTTTTCAGCCAGAGGAAACTTTTCCATTTGTCTTTCAAAACACTTTGCGGGACTGGTTTGGAGGAACACAAGTTTGGGAAGCATTGTCCTGGAGAAAGATCACATCCTCTTGAAACCGTTCTTTGTATTTACCCTGTGGAGTGTAACCAAATGGAGATCAAAAGTTTGATTATAGACATTAGCTTGATCAGTAATGGAGGCAAGTCTGTACTAAAACTAGATCTTTTTTCTTTTTCTTTCTCTCTCCCATTTTTTTTTTGCTGAGGAACATTTACCCTGAGCTAACGTCTGCTGCCAATCTTCCTCTTTTTGTACGTGAGCCACCACCACAGCATGGTCAGTGACAGACAAATAGTGTAGGTCTGCTCCTGGGAACCAGGCCTGGGCTCCTGAAATGGAGCATGCTGAATTTAACCACTAAGCCACCAGGGGTGGCCCTAGATCTTTATCTTTAGGCTCTTAAAACATTAAGAGGTATCTAAATTCGAGGTGATTAAAATATTTGAGTTGGATTCCCCCTTCACAATACTGAGAACCCAATACAATATTGGAAATAAGAGAAAGGGGAGTGGATTCAATCAAGGAAATGGAGATTGGAAATAAGAGAAAGGGGAGTGGATTCAATCAAGGAAATGGAGATTGGAAATGGAAGAGTACCTGAATCAGTGTGTGCTTTAGTCATCTTACATCAACAACTGCTTTTCCTTTCCTCTCAATCTCCCTGAAGTCATAACCCTCCCTTCACCGTCCATCCAATTTTGGTTAAGCTCCACAGGTGGCAGTGATGTTTATGCTGCCCTCCATAATGTCAATGAATTACCATCAATCCTTCACTGTCTGGTGGTCTTTGCCATCTGTTTTCTCTGCTTTGAGCTATGCTCCATGCCACCTACGCCCCCACCCAGTTCCCACACATGTCCTTTCATTTTAATATTCACAGAGATGCTCATCTTCTGTTGCTTTGAGGCAGGGCCACTAACATTTGCTCATCCTTTATCGGCTTTAGGTGTGTCAAAACTCCTAGTCAAAGATAAAACACACGGCAGAAATTGAGGTCAGGACAAAACAAATAGTACACAGTACAGAACAGTCAGTTCTGAACAGCACTTTAGAAGGGTTACTGGCTGAGAGAATTTGCACTAAAACTCATTGGCCAAGAATGTACAAAACAGTCTGCCCTAGCTGTTCTAATTCTTTGGCTCAGAGCATAAGATAGCACTCAAAGCACGGGGGTGGGGGAATATGTATATATATTCATACTATGAGTGTACTGAGATGGATGGCTTTATATGTATATAGCACAAAGGCATTCAGAGAAAAGAGATTTATACTGAATGAGCACTGTGCAAGGATAATATAAAAAGGGGTCTGCATATTCTTCAAAATGGCTTTACAGTGGAGTATTTCCAAGGCTGATTTTCTTCTCCCTGCACCCTCATAGAATGATATGTACTGAAATTCAGCTCTTGATCAGAAGGAGAACACAATTTGGAAGAAATGCAGTTTATTACATTGTGCCGACCTAACTTGAATATTGTAATCCTGAGAATTAAAACATGCTACTAGCCAAAATATTGATAGAAGTTCAGACAATAGTGCGTGGTCAGGCAGACCAGATCTCCCATGTACTGGTTGTATGACCTTGAGCCTGTCAATCATCGCTCAGGGCATCAGTTTTCTCATCTGCAAAATAAGGATGATTATAGGAACGGCCTCACCTCACAGAACTGCTATTAGGATCAAATATATTTGTCAGTCTTTTAAAAAAATATCTAGCAATAATGTGCACCAAATAACTTGAAACAAATAAAAACAAGTAATTAAAGGTTACTTAACATAGTTTTAAATAACAACATAGAGGTCGATATGGATATCAAAAAACTTATTTTTGATCAGTTTGTTCAATTCTAATCATTCAGAATTATCAGCAGCATTTTGCTTTACATTTCTATACTGGCACACATCTATGAGTCCTTCTTTATGATACATTCATGGACGTGGAAGGGCTGTGCCCTGGGGTTTGCACACGTGTAAGGCAAAGAGCATATTGCTCAGTTGCTCACTAGCTCATGAAAATATACACCTTTCATACTAACAATGAAAATCTTTTTGGGCCATTTTTGCTAGTGTTTATGTAAAAGTTCATATCTCTTTTGCCTTCAATTGAGTTACTAGTAATACTATAATATGTTGCTCTCAATTGGTCATTTCATTTCCTGTTTAGGAGTTGCCCAGTTTTAGAGATGTTTGTCTTATTTCCATTGGCCAAGACAAGCTATTTATAATTGGGAATATGAATATATTGCCAATTTGCAATTACATATTTATTTGCAATTATATATTGCAATTGCGATATATATTTCTAAGCTTCTCTTTGCCTTTTTTAATGGCTTTTTAAGACCCAGAAATAGTTGTGTGTGTGCATGTGTGTGAGCATGCACACCTGTGTGTACTTAAGGTACTTACCTCTGTCGCTCTTTTTCGCTATGATTTCTCCCTTTTCTGTGTGCTTATGATGATCTGCCCACCCAGAACTATGTAAGTAAGCACCTACACTTTCTTGTAGGAAACGGTTTTGCAACTTCATTTTTTATCTTTAAATGTCAAATCCACGTGGAACTTATGTTGACTGGATGTGAGTCAGGGGTGGAACTCTAGTTACTTCCAAATACTCTTGGTTCTCATTTAATTCTCACGTTTTACTAACGCCGCCCAGAGTATGCATTGCATCACTATTTTATTTCTCTTATGATTTAATGGTGGAACTAAGGATGCTGAAAGAAATATGATCAGTCAAGTGGAGAGCAGGCCACCTTTCCTAGGTGGCTTCCCCGTGTTGCTTATAGCAAGTGGACTTGTAGGGACTGAGTCTATCAACAGAATACTGCTTTTCAAAGAACAGCTGGTTTTTGTTTTAGGAGGGTGGGGGACTTTGGGCTTTTTTTTAGTCTAAAAGGAAATTTTATTTTTAAGATGCAGTTTCTGACTAGGATTAATAAAAACTCTCATCACCTTCAAATCCAAATAGAAAATAACTACTTGCTCTTCTATGATAGCCTGAGAGAAAAGACTTGAAGTGCTTTCTGTCATAGCTATAATTATGAGAAGAGATGTGCCTTTCAGACGAGCCCACTCAGACAATACGCTATTGAGTATGCATGGGCACACCTGTTCACCTACACTCTTTGTGTGGGTGTTTGCATGGTGCCAAAATATTCAGACAGTTTTTTAAGTTCAGTTAAATATCCTGAGGTCTTAACAATGTCATTGCAGACATCTGGATCATTGAAAATATCTTGGGTCTCAGTATAGGGTCTCATTCACATTTCTCTGATACAGAATAGTTAGAAGGAAGTTGATAACCTTATGCTGGGCAAAGAAACCAGCTTGTCGCCTGATGCTTCAGAAAGTTCTCTCCACAGATATGCTTACCGCTAAGATAAATAATATGTCCTATAGAAAGTTAAATACCTGAAGTTATACTGTGTTAGTCTGTTTGGGCTGCTGTGACAAAACACAACAGAATGGGTATCTTACGAACAATCGAAATTTATTTCTCACAGTTATGGAGGCTGGGTGAGACCAGGATGTCAGCACAGACACGTGAGGGCCCTCTTTCAGGCTGCAGACTTCTGGTTGAATCCTCACATGGCAGAGGTGGGTAGGGATCTCTCTGGGTCCTCTTTTCTAAGGCACTGATCCTATTCTTGAGGGTTCCAACCTCAAGATTTATTTGTTTCTTAGAAAGGATAGAAGTAATCTTTTTGAGTCTGTGGGTTCCATCTATTTAAAAATAACTAGGTATATATTTGGCGACCTTTTTTTGAAGACCATATTAAATTCACAACAACTTTACATTCAACAAAATTTACTTGTATTTTTGCCTATTATTATTTCAATAATAGGTCTAAGTCTTTTATAGTTCATATGTAATGGTCATTTACTATCTCTCAAGAGAGCTTCCTGCCCACATAGATAAAACAACTTAAAAGATACTATAAAGTGAAACCCCCAAATTCTTTACTCCTTGAGCTACCACAGTCAATGGAATTTCTCCATGTGGTCGCATTTGTTCTAGAAAGTGTTTCTTCTTATTAAAATCCAAACCTATTATTTGATGAAAATAGTATTTTCACACATAATCTCACTTTGACTTTCTAACTCTAACAGAAAGCAAGACCCACTTGGAACTGGCGTGTGTGTTATTTTTGATAAAAAGGACTACCTGACAAAGTCAGCCAAGTTGGAGGGCAGTTTTTGTCACAGGCTGCAGAAGGGAGTTCTGGACACACAGAAGTCCTGGACACTAAGCAGAAAAAAAGAAGTCTAGGTGTTACTTTCGAACTTGGTCTAGACCAGCGTGTGCCAGCCCCACATTCATAGGTAGCTAAACCTACCCATGGCTTCCAGACTCATTTCCTGACATTTTGGGGAAGCAGCTTTTGAATATTTTAACTCATATAATAATTCCTTACAATTTTTAAAAAATGATGTTCCTCTGACCCATTGTAAGTTGCTTTGGAAATTTTACAAAGTGAGTTCAAACACATTTACTTTTTTATTGTTTTTCGGAAGGAAAAAATTAGATTTAGTAGGGTAAAACATGATGAAAATTTATTCTAATAAATAAATATTTCATGTTTTGGTAAAAATAGGTTTGACTACTTTATTAAATAACGTTATAATTTTATTTAAAATGGATTTTAACTACTTTATTAAATAACGTTCACAGAATTTGAGAAAAAGTCATGTTAAGTATTTTATCAATGGTATTCTAATGTGTTCTTGCAAAATGCAGGGAACCCCAGCAAGCATTCCAGTTATATTTTGAAAAGTCAACATCATGACGTATACTCCTTTGTTTTTTCTGAATTCTGAACAACCTCTGCCTTAACAGACATGAGTAAAAGGGAAGGACAGAAAGCTGTGTAGGTTTAGGATATCTTAATTAATCAATAATGGAGGTATCTTTGAAACCAGCATTTCAAATTATGACTATTCTGATGTCTAGGAAGTTTTAATAACCTACAACTGGAGGGCTGGCCCCTGGCCGAGTGGTTTTCGCACACTCTGCTTGGGCGGCCCAGGGTTTCACCGGTTTGGGTCCTGGGCGCTGAAAACGTACCGTTCTTCAGGCCATGCTGAGGCAGCATCCCACATGCTACAACCAGAGGCACTCACAACCAGAATATACAACTATGTACTGGGGGGCTTTGGGGAGGAGAAGAAAAAAAAAAGATCGGCAACAGATGTTAGCTCAGGTGCCAATCTTTGAAACAAAACAAAGCCCAGAACTAACCACTCTAGTACAATTTGGAGAGGATGATGTTTCCTTTTCTTTTCTGAAGTGGGGAAAGGGCAGTATGAACACAAGCCTGTTCTCAGGCAGCCTCATTTTTGGGAAAAGTATATGGAAGTTGAGAATCTATAAATTAAAACCCTTAGAACCCTCTACTCCAAGTACCCTGTGAAATGTTTTCTTCACACGCTCAGGCTTATGTGCCCACTTTCAAGACCCCAGTGTGGGAGTGAATTTGAAAAATTCATGAGCAAACAATGAACTCAGAACAACAAAGTAGACTACAGAGCTAAACTTACAAGTTTAGTCAAAAGTCAATACCTAAGCACCGAGAGTGAATGAGTTCCTCAAATGAGAGAGGAGAACCCAAAATAGTATGCTGAGGACTGAGCTTTGGAACCACTATATTTTCATGAGGAGAGGAATGACATAATGGTGAGAGAATGGGTGGAATTTTTCTCCTCCTTGTCTAACTTGTGTTCACTCTTTTGTTACTTTCCCCTGGAGGTCCACCTCTCCCCCAATTTGTGCACTTTCTTTGGAGTTAATACTCTGCTAGCTCTGGGAGAAGGCACGTGATCCAAGTCTTGCCACTCATACCTTTACATGCTTGAATATGTGACCCAATCAGAGCCATCAGGTCGCAATGGTATTTTTCCTGGGTCTTCTGGAAGAGATTCATGTTTTTCGCCTTTGCTTCTTAATCTATAAGCACGTGAATTCAGAATTACTGGTAAGCCTCTTGAAACCATGATTCCACCAGGAAAGCAACACCAAGAAACGAGGAAGGAGAAACGAGTCCAGATTACATCCTGTGAGCTATAACCCTTAGACAAAGCTTCACCTTTAGTTCCAATTACATCTAGAATGTTCAGTTTTGTTAACAGCTAAATTTTTATTCCCCCATTAGGGAAATTTGGGATTTGGGCTTTCTGCTATCTGAGACGAACTAAAATTGATACAGAACACATGTAAACTGTTTTTATTTTCTAGAATTAGGTGTGAAAAGCTATAAGGAATCATTGTTTGCTTCCTTTAAATCACTCTTTCTGAAATTTTAATAATTGTCTCATGGTGGGCATTGGTGGCCAGTTACACCTGTATTCTTCAAATGATTAATTGCTTATCAACATGATTAACTTATTCTCATAGTGTCTAGTGTCACACTAGGTGTACGGATGAATGTATGCGTATACACATATGCACACGTACACAAGAATATACATATTGTGCTTTTTCTGAAACAACAAACTCAAAATAATAATACATGAAAACTGTTAACTATTAATTATAAAAAGTGACATATATCTTAGGCTGAGTTTTAAAAAAATATAAGCTTTTAAGTATAATTCAGTACTTTTTTACTTACAAAGTATTTGCTTAAACTTTTCTGAGTATTATCATCAAGAATGAGTAAACCAGTTCATGACGTTATTTCATTTAACATTAGAAGCCACTCAGCCAAGTGCTTCAAAACACTAGAGGAATTTGATATAAAAAACCATTTCGAAAACTTTCATTTGTGCTTTCATCATTTTATGAGTGAAATAGATGATCAAACAGTGGATAACAATTCTTCCAATTAAATATTCCCATTTTGTAATATTACTTCACTTATTTTTCTCGTTTGCTTCCTTTTTCTTGTAGAGAGCAGAAAAAATAGACTATCGTAATCATAGTATGTACAAATTAACAGCAGGGGATTTCCTTTTTGGAAAATATTCTCTTTAAAGTCAGGGGTTAGATATTATGAAGAAACAGACAAACAAACATACTCACAAAGTTGAGATTAAAAATTATGATGCTGACTATAACATTAGTGAAACATCGACCTCAAGGTATTTTTGTTTCCCACTATGTTTAACTACTTTAAATATACAAATATATCACTAGGAAAAGCCGAAAAGGCTCAGTTTGGGCTCTGATAATTTTACTGGTTTTTCCATTGACAATACACATTTAGGGTGTCTCGAAATTTCTATTTGAAAGAAAAGGAAAACTTTGATGTTAGGGAGAGACAGTCGCAGAGCCTCTGGAAATGCAAAGAGAAATCTGTTATCATATTTTGCTTTCACAGATGATTAAAAGATATTTTATTAAGAGCTATATCTCAGCTACTGATGGATTCTGTTCAAAGATTAGGGTCTCCAACCATGGAGCAGAAGTCTCCAGAAAAGGGCCTCAGATGAAAAAAACCAAACGGATTTAGAGGTGGAGGGGTCTTAGAGATCATCTGACCCAATCCTCTAATTTTACAGTTGAAGAAACTGAAGGCAAAAGAGGTTAAATAACTTACTCCAGGTCACACTGCTAATTATTAGCAGAGTTAGAAGCCAACAGCTCTCTATTCTTAATTTTACTTCTGATAAGCTCCGTGACATAAACCAAATACTGAATTTCTTAGTGCTTTAGCTGCCTCTGTTATAAAATGGCGTTCATACCCCCTGGATCCTCTATATTTTATAAGCATATTGTTAGAGCTTGTGCGTCATGACATGAGCAATGTACTTCAGCTTCTGTGAAAAGCAAATTATTTAATACGGTTCAATCAGTTAGGATTCTTTGATGCCAAGCAACAGAAAACGCATACTGCTTACCTAAGCAAAAAGTGAACTGATCAGAATAATACGAGGGGGCTCAGAGATTGAAAGGGGATATTAAATGACTGGCTTGGCATGGATGAGAATGAGGGTGCTAGACAGAGTATTGGAAGTGGGAAGAGTAGCACAGTGTTACCTAGTACCAGCGCTGGAATGATTCTCCTCCAGCCATTCCTTCCATCAGTCTGACCCTCTACTGGGGATCCAAAATGGTGGAAGGGAGAACTGATTGGCTCAGATGAGATCACAAATGTACCCCTACTGCCGCAACAGAGCAGCAAGAGAGATCTATCATAAAGAGCAACCCAAGTCCTATCAGCTTCCTTAGCAAGAAGAAAGGGCACCTCAATCACTGGCCTTCCAAGACGACAAGGAGGAAAAGGTAAGTTCCCCAGAGGAAAGGGAGATGCTGTTAGGAAGAGGAAATCAGGTACTGACTAACCAGAAAATAACAAATGTCTACTACCACCACCATATTTAAGTCAACTGATGAATTTTGCGTTTGATGATATAGCTCTAGAAATAAAAACTATAAACTTAGGCCATGTGTACTTGATATAAAAAAGCAACCTGATATTGTTCTGATGACCAATTCGGGACACTCAACAAATCAATCAAGGTTTGCCACATAAGAAAGCCAGAGTCACTGAACGAACTTTTAAATGGTCAAGTTTGCTGATTACATAGGCACAAACAACTTTCATGATTCTTTTAATACAGCTACCAATGTTAGCTAGGATTTCAGGGAAAAAGAAAAATGTTCCCATTTGGATTAAGATCTAGACAGTAAACTCAGCACCTGTTGATCAAGAAACCAGTACCGTCTGATCTATCAACTTAATTGGACTTAGCATATACATATCTCAAAGTACCTCCTGGACCTGGAAGATGCAGGATACTGAATCAATTCCTCCACATTAAGTTCAGAGAGTTCGTTTTTCTAGGGCTGCAGAAGCAATCATTTTATTAGGAAGACTGAGGATCTTATGCAAAATCTTCTTTCCTATCTGGCTTAAATTTTTTCACTTTCTGGGGGAAAAAAAGATATTTCTAAAAATATTAATGATAGTGTGAATGAATTTTTTAATAAAACATGTATGTACAAATTTGAAAATACTAAACTATCTAATAGACAAAAGGGGGGAGGGTCAAAGGTATATTTATCTTTAAAGGTCATATATGGTTTCCTTCACTATTTGTCCCCAACTCACCTCCAAATCTAGCTATAGTTGGGCCACCGTCCACTTCAAGGGCAGTGTGATCTTTTAAAATAGATAAGATCATGTTACTCCTCCAGATGAAATTCTTCACTGGCTTCTTATAACCTTCAGATCAGCATGCAACTTCTTTCGCATCAAGGCTTCCAGAGCCCTTCAGGGTCAGCTCTCTGCTGGCCTGGCATCCTGGCCTGTAATGGTGCTCTATAATCACCCAGGCCCAACCATTCAATGTTTCCAAAACATGTCACTTAATCTCTCACTTATGTTTCCTCCCCTTGGAGCTCTTTTCCTCCTTGTTGTATTACTCCACCCCTCCTTCCCATCTCCACTCCAGTTACTTTTCCCCAATCCAAATCCCTTCTTCGATTAACCTTGTTCATGATGGTTTTGCCCTCAAGAAACTTTTTCTGAACCTCCCAGTTTTGAGTCGGAGACCCTGGGTACGTCCTCCTAATAATGCCCTCTGCATGGCTGCCATCATCAAGCTCTCATAATGCGGCACTGTCTCATGTGTTTATGAATCTAGCTCCCTTGTTACACTGTGAGCCCCTTGAACAACAAGAGGTGTGTTGTATTCCTCTTTGTGTTTCCAGTATCTGACACAGTATCTGGCACAAACTATGTGATAAATACATGTTTATTGAAGACAACAGAAACACTAATACTGTGGCTAAGGAGATGTCATTATTATGTGTGTCCTCATCTTCTTCCATGACTGGAAGTAGGTATTATCATCCTTCTATTATCGCCATGCAGAGAAAAGGACAACTACATCTTCTTTGCTCAAAGAAAAATCACAAGGGGGTGTTCTGCCATCATTGCATATAAAAATTAGGCTTGAGTGTGGTTATCCAGTCATCTGGCCTCCTACCTGGAACGGGTGATGACTCTAAGCTTCTCATTCGGTGTGAAAACCTCAGAAGACTGATTTCACAGGCAGTCAGGGGATGATTTGAAAAGCATTGGCTTGGATTCTTATAATGTCTATTTGATAGAGGAACCGGAGGGTGCAAAAACAGAAAGTCTGGCCTGCTCTCATTGTGATTTGATGTGATTGTTTCCAAGTGAAAAGCAAAGGGCAGCCACGAGGGCAGGCAGTGCCTGGTACTTTTCAGTAGCATAGAAGCTGTGGCCCCCTACGCACTAAGGGCTTCAAAAGAACACCTATAAAGGAGCACGATGCCTGTGATACATGCAATGGATGAGGAGAGGGAACTGATGGACTGGAACAGAAGGCAGGAGCAGTATTGCAATTTTAAAGGCTACTAACATTTAGATCTATTTTGTCTACCTTGGGTTTACTGACTAGCATTGGTGAGGTTGAAGAAAGATGAGATTAGACGAATAATCAGGTTTCTGGGTCTTGACTAGTATGACTTCCAATATCCCTGTTAGGAGCTGGGGGCACTTTTGTTTGCCTTTTACACAAAAGCCTTTCTCCATTCTAGTCACAAGCAGCTGGTCCAGAGCTTCACACAATATAAAATATTTTTAAAAGCTGGCATCATTTGGATTTTCCACCCATAGCAAATTTGAAAAGTTGGCATTTACATTCCCTAAAGGATCCATCTCTAATGAAAACAATGTCAGAGCCTTAAGCACTTTGGCATTTTCTGGACACACTATAAATATACAGGATCTATTTTATCATGTACTGTGTGTTAGAGCACAAGGATAAAGAACAAGCACCAGGGAAAATGGTTTGAGGCAATACTTTCAACACATTTTCCAAGGCTGTTTCAAATGGCTCCCCAGGCCTTGGACTCCTTGGTGATCATTTGAATAGCAACGAGAACCATTTGGTAACAGGCACGGACTGCATTTGGCTTTAGCTGATATAAAATCTACTGTCTTTTGTTACTAAGGAGACAGTACTCTAGCCTATTACAAAGATGTTTAAAGCTTTCCTAGCACCATAGCCCTAAAACTTCTTTTTTTTCTTTTGTAGCACCTATCGAACTTCTGATGTTCCTCATACATATATATGTTTTTTAGCTGGGGAAGATTCACCCTGAGCTAACATCTGTGCCTATTCTCCTCTATTTTGCATGTGGGTCACTGCCACGGCATGGCTGCTAAAGAGTGGTGTAGGTCCACATGGGGGAACCGAACCTGAGCCACCCAAGCAGAGTGTGCCAAACTTAACAACTAGGCCATGGGGCCGGCCCCTCATATTCGTTATATTTAACCACCCTTGACTGTTGACTTGATAACAGAAGTTTTGTGCTGAAACCTTGGTCGACTAAAGGCATCTGTCAGGACTAGGGAAATACAGAGGGTGCTCCAGATGAATGCTGCTCCATCTCCTCACCCACTAGGCTCCATCTTACTGCAACTCACTTCATTATCTGCTTGGGTGATTTCTGGAACCAGAGAAAACAGGGCAAGAGTCCTGGGGGCAGACACATAATTTGTCAACATAAATTTTAGTCTCACCACTGATCTTTCCTCCCCTTTTGGAAACTTCAGAGAGAGTTGAGCAGGCTAGTGATATTCCAGGCTGGATGGTTGCCATTTATAAATAGCATTACAAGAACGCTACCCAGAGTTCTTTTGATTTGCCAGCATCTATCAGTTGGATACAATGATCAGACAGATAATGGAGTTGCTACTTGGAGAATGTCCCTTTGTGTAGCAGAGAAGGCTGAGTTTGCCCAGGATATATTTATTGGCTGAGTGACAGCTCTGCATGCCCTGAATCAAGGTGTGGCACTGCCGGCGGATGCTATGGAGAACTCAGCTGGAACAGTGTCACATCACATGTTGCCACGGAAGCAGCGTCTTGACCGAGTGGTACCTGTAAAAGGGAAATGTTTAACGATGAATAACTTTGTTTGAAGCTCTTCTCACTCCACATTTCCATGCAAAATGAAACCACAGGAGGCATGAAAATCTCCAAAGGGCCTTTATACATAGATTAATGTGGTAATTCTCTCATTACTATGTTCTGAAGAAGAGCTTCTTACACCAGGCTCTGTGCTTTGCCTTCAGTTATAACATGGCTTTGCATTAAGTGTTTTAATAAAATGTGAAATTAAATGATCATCCCTGGTGATATGCAGCTTTTGGTTGAAGTAAGGAAAAATGTAACTTCTACAGTGCATGAAAGCCAAAGAGATTATTTTGCCTCCAATGAAGAGATCATTGGTCAAATGACGTGGTTTCCCACGGGTCTGCCCCTCTCCATTAATTGGGAATTTGTTATTACTCTCTCTTTCACTTTTAGAATTACAAACAATGTAACCAATTTATAGCGATGGAATAGGCATGCCGTTAGAAGCGAACCAGTTTAATTTATTCTTTTTTGTACATTTAGCCAGGTATTGGGGAAAGCAATTGTTGCTAGTGATAGTTCATGCCATTTTCAACTATCTGAGCTTCTTTCTGTTGTAACAGTACCAGGAGAGAAATAGAAACTTCCTCAGCAGCATTAATCTATTGACTGGTAGACACATTAGTAATAAGAAACATGAACAAATGGAATATGATTCTTTGGTAGAGAAAATGATGACACATCTTTTCATTTGACTCATTCTAAAATAATGAAACAGCCCTTCAAAACCGTTGTGGTTTTTGTTTGTTTTTAAAGCAAGTAGTATTGACTAAAGAGCAAAGAGCCTTCCCACTAATGATGTCAGAGATGGCTGCAGCAAGAGTTGCTGAAAATTGATTGTTCTCTTTGGATATTAATATTCTAATTCTTCCTTAAAGAGACAAAGTAATGCTGAGATTGACAAACCTAAAAAAGAACCGCTACATATTAATTGCATTAATTCTCTGGTTTTTGTTGAGGAAGATTAGCCCCAAGCTAACATCTGCTGCCAATCCTCCTCTTTTTGCTGAGGAAGCCTGGCCCTGAGCTAACATCCGTGCCCATCTTCCTCTACTTTATATGTAGGATGCCTACCACAGCATGGCTTGCCTAGTGGTGCCATGTCTACACCCAGGATCTGAACTGGAGAACCCTGGGCCGTCAAAGCAGAACTTGTGCACTTAACCGCTGCACCACCCGGCTGGCCCTAATTGCATTAATTCTTTAAGAGTTTTTCTTCCCGATGCTTCACAGCAGAAGACTCGGCTCTAAGACTGATAACTGGAAGTGATAGTTTAGAACATGGGCTCAGAACTAAAACTTCCTGGGCTCGAATCTTGGTTCTGCCACTAATTACCTTGGGCATGTTTCTTAACTTTCCTCCAGTTTAGTTTCCTCATCTATAAATTGATCATATAAATTTCATATTTCCACGTGAAGCTTGAATGAGATACTATAGATAAAGCACTTAGAACAGAGTTTGGAACATGGGAGATGCTCAATAAACGTTACTTGTTGTCAGACGTAGAGCTCTTAAGTCCTCCCAGAAACTCATAAACTCCAGTCTGCCCATCCTCAATTTCATGACGTGTCATAACCATGATTTAACTTGACAATGGTGTCCTTCCCCTAGCTAACACATCTTTCTAACAAAGGAAGACCTGAAAGTTGCCACATTGAGCTCACCATTTCTGAGAATATCATGGAGTCCAATTTGTGTGACGAACACTGAATAGGTTCAATCTCATCAGCCGTGTCTCTCTGGGACTCAAGGACATTCTCCATTTTAGCAGAATCAGAAGTCCCTGAGCTAAGACCTAATGACTTTAGTGAAATTGCTCCCTGTGGTAGATTTCAAGGAAAGGTGCTCAATTTGCACCTGGTAAGAGAGAGTAAAGAAACTAATGATGAAAAATGCAAATAATTCTCTGTGGTTGTAACAAAATCACTTGTTATTGTCCCCTTTATCTTCTCCTGGCTACAACATTATACAGTGACTTGCACAATGTTCTCAAAAGCTATTTGTAAAGTAAGTTAATACACACAGCGCAGTCCTGCACAAGAAGCTGTGAGTTTAACACCAAGGTCAATCCTCTAGTATACACACGCACATAAATTTTTCATATTATATGCCAAATACATATACCAACTGATCATTGGGCAAAGAAATTGGAATCTGTTGATCACAACATCAGATGAGAATATAGAAATCATCTAAAACAACATACATAGTTTACATATTTAAAAATGAACAATTGACATCTAGGATTGCTACGTTATTCACTCAAGGTCACGAAATAAATTAGAGGCAGGCTAGAACTAAAATTCAGACTCTGTCTAGACCTCCTTCCGCCACATCCTCCTGGCTCTGTTGGCAACGTTATTCTGAACTTGTTTTCAACTGTTCAAATTTAAATGCTGAGTAAAACCTTGCTAGAATCTGAGAAAATACCCGATTTTTATTTCTTGACTCAACATGCCAGACTAAAGTCAGATTGTTAATCTTGTATTATTTCTTGATTCAAAAATTGACACACAATTTAGTTCTTTCCAGAAGGATTAATAGGTTTCTCTCGCGTTAAAATATATTTACACCAGAGTCTTAAAAAAACACTGAGTAGCAACAGAAAATAAATCAACGAAAGTTCAAGTTACCTTTCAAATATCAATCATCTGTTTGCAAGTCTGTCCCTTTCACATTACAGATTGCTGAGAACTGTCTAGCTGGTAGCAAACGCTAGTGTTTTAAATGCAAGTCTTCTGTGAAACCACTGCTTCTCCTAAAGTAATAGTTTATTTTCTGCAAGAGGAAGCCTTTTAATTTTATGTGTGTTGTTTTCAGTTTTCATAGACTGCAATCACACCATTCCTGATACTCCCTTGTAGGGCAAATTTGCTTTCAATCATGGTAACTTCTGCCCACCGGAAAAAGGAGAGTGCTTTGGCTAAAAACCCACTGCTGCCACCTAGTGTTACTGGACAAGCACTGCCTCCACTTGATCCCTTGTCTTTGTGTCAGAGACACCAGCTTTCGTATGGAAAAAGAGACAGAGAGAGAAAGAAAAAGAGAAGGATCAGTTACTTTAGCAACAATCTTAGTAATTAATTATTTAGGAAACTTTTGTCTCTTTCTATTGACTCTTGTATATTTGAATAGTCTGGGTTCCAGACATGCTTTCTTAACATGCCTGGCCTTTGAATTCTTTGAATGTTTTAAATTAATGAATCGCTAAAGACAATGTGGTAGCTTGAGGCAATCATCCATACGGATGAAGTTCACTATGAATAGATATATGCTGCCATAACCCATGTGTAAGAGCAACATGTCCTTTTTATTCTATTCATGTCAATTCCAAACCTCCTAAGGATGTTATTGTCAATAGCTGAGCCAAAGATATCAGAGAAATCCACACACCACCAAGTCATTTTGCATTACAGGGAAAAGACAAATTCAACAAAGAAATTCACTAATGTATTCCAAATGAATTGATCAAACAATGGACAATAATTTCCTTGTATGAGATATTATTTTACTGAATAGGAACTACCTGTCCAAGGGTCTAAAATAATGAGATTTAAATGACTTTGAAGATTCATATCCATTTTATGGGGGTGTTTATATGCCATTCAATAGAAGCTATTCAGGAAAGTGTTGCTAGAAACATGAAAGGCTAGAGTTCCAGGGTGAAGAACAAGCTAGAGTGGCAAGTGTCTGAGGACATGAGAAGTAGGTGTCAGGAGAGGGAGGATGTTGTGATTACCTCCTGCCTTGTCGAGGTAGAGCAGATGTGTGTCTAGAGATCCAGGAAGCTCTCTGGGAGAGAGCCTGGTAGAGAGGAGAGCTCTGTCTCAGACACAGAGGAAGCACAAAGTAGTGGCAAGAGCACAGGACTCAAGCTCTTTAGATGTGGATTTTTCCATTAAGCTGATGTGGATTTTTGAGCCATAATGTAACTTTGTTAGATCTTTCCTTCTTTTACTCATTTCCACAGAACACACCTGCACAACATGAAATCAGGAAAGTTTCCTTTGTTGATGCAACCAAATACATCTCTAGGACATTCTCTTCTGAAAATGTAAGTAGAATGAGCTACTCCTTGGTAACTTCAGCTTTGAGATACATACAAATGAACCCCCAAATCTCAGTGGTTTATGCCATAAAAAATTCATTTCTCATTTATGTAATAGTTAAACACGAATGTTCTGTAGGCAGTCTTCCATGCTGAGATGTGGGGACCCTTCATCCACTAAGACCTTGGAGCTGTTCGTTCCAGCCAGGGGATGCAGAATCAGTGACTGTGGACAATTGCACAAGACGTTTTTATGACTAGACCTGGAGTTGCCTTATATCATGCTCACCCTCATTCCACTGCTCAGAATTCAGACACATGGCCACACATATACATCATATGCTGGGAAATATTGCCTCGATTTGTGCTTAGGAAGTAGAGGTCATAGATTTTGATGAAGAGTTTCAAGATGATGAATATATGACATACGCATTTCCAAGATACCATACATTTGTCAAATGCAGGAGTCAGCAAACTAAGGCTCATGTGTCAAATTGAGCATAACACTTATTTTTGTACAGCCCATGAGCTAAAAATGGTTACTACATTTTTAAGTGGATGGGGGAACATAAGAGAGAGAGAATATGCAACAGAAACCATTTGTGGCTTGCAAAGCTTTAAATATTTACTATCTGGGCTTTTCAAAAAAATGATTGCTAACTCCTGGTTTATCTGTATTACTTAGTGTCCTGGAAAGAAACAGCTGTCACCCTCAAAAGAGCATTTAATGAAGGGATTTGTGTTAGTTTTCTGTTGCTACATAACAAATTACCACAAACTTAGTGGCTTAAAAAACACGCAAGTATTATCTCATAGTTTCTGTGGTTCAGGAGTCTGAGCACAGCTTATCTGAGTCCTCTGCTTAAGGTCTCAGCAGTTTACAATCCAGGTGTTGGCTGGGGCTGTGGTCTCATCAGAGGCTTGACTGGGGAAAGAGTCCTTTCCAAGTGCCGTCAGGTTATTGGTAGAATTCATCTCCTTAAGGTTATAGGACTGAGGTTCTGATTTTCATGTTGACCAGAGGCTGCCCTCAGTTTCTAAAGGCCATCCACAGTTCTCTGCCATGTAACACTCTCCATGAGCAGTTTGCAATATGATTGCTTTTTCAAGGCCAACAGAGCCTCACATAATACAACTTAATCAAGGGAGTGGCAACCCATTGCCTTTGCCATATTCTATTGATTAGAAACAAATCACAGATTCTACCTCTGCTCAAGGAGAGGGGATTACACATGAGCCTGACCCATTTGGTGGAGGGAGGGTGTCATCCTAGGATGTGTCTGCCACAAGACTACTTACAAAGGTTTAGCAGAATTGAGGGAAACCCACAGGGATGGAGAAATCCTAGGCTCTGGGAAGCCACTGCCATTCGTAAACCTGAGTGGAAAGGAGAGGAGCAGTTACCAGAACTGAGTGAGACTTCCAGTCATCAGAGCAGACCACCACAATGGGATCCATGACCTTCAGTACAGAATGCAGCTATTGCCAACTCATAGCCTAGCAGGAGGACCCAGGAATACATACCAGAGCTCCTGTTCCTTCCAGTTCTCTGTCTGCTGCCTGACCCTCCCCCCAGCTAATCCAGAAAGGCAGAAGGCAATGGAAACTGATTGGTGCAATGCACCGAAGTCAGCTTCCTAGGGCAGAGAACAAGGTGGAGACAGATGAAGAATGAATGTAGAGGGGCAAGTAAAAGCAATTCCAAATATCTGGCTTTTCACTTTCTCAAAGTTCAAGGAAAACAGCAAATCTCCTTCAGATTAAATTATGTCTAATGTTTGTCTACATCAGAAACAAGGATGACCAGAGTCTACAGCTATTCAGAGAACCACTAAGACTATTCAAAATCATCTGAAGAGCCAACATGTCTGAGCTAGCCTCAGGGGTTAAGTTGATCTCAGAGGACACGATGCTTATCCAGCTCCTAGAAAGGAAAATGCAGCAGCGTATATCTCACTCTAACCAAGTGATGCAGTTGGAGAATATTCTTTATGGAAAAGATGAATGCAGCTCCACCCAACACTGGGAGCAGATGACACCTGCTAGTACTTCCCATTTGAATCTCCAGCTTAGTGTCTGTTTTTAAATGAATTATGAGCTTTCTTCCACTGAGTCAGGCCTGCTATAGAAACAGGCATGCTCCAGCTGGGAAAAAGTGGTACTTAAAAAACTAGCTTTTCAGTACGTAAATTTCTAAATGGTAGAGCCATTTCACTACTGGGTCGGCTTCCCCAGCCAACTGCTTAACTCCATCAATTGCAGCTAGGAGAGGATGTCTTTAAAAAGCAGAAGCATGTTGGAAGTGGAACTGCTGATGGATCATAAAGGAGAGAAATGGAAAAAGAATTAAGACATATTTTTGGCACGTTTCTGGGTGTTTTTGTTTTGTTTTCGGTATGTAAGAGAATAGGTAGTGATCATCCAAAAGTGAATTTGGAATTAATATCATTCTCGAATAATATATTCATAGGATTTAAATGTCTTGTATGTAATAATGCCAAAAGTCCTAGAGATGCAGAAAGTGAGAACAGATTTCAGAAAGGGATTTGAGCAGAAATCTACTGCTAACAAAATTTCAGTAAATTCTTTGGTTAATATAGGAGACTTTCCTTCATATCACTTCCGCCCACACCCTAGCACCCAATAAGATATTGCTGCCTAACGGAAAAGTCTTCTGATTAGAGGTTAGGTATAATGAATTTTAAAGAACTTATTAGCTAAATATGATAACATGGCAGGCTTTCCGCAGCAACTGTATTGGTTCTCTATAAATAGAAAATTAATTAATAATGAAGAAAATAAAGTAGCAACCATAACAGAGTGTGAAAGGTAGCATTTTTAAAAAATTTCTATTAACAGTTCATTACAATAAATTACAATGGCCATGGAAATTTTGTCTGAATGGCAAATTCACCCATGATTCGTGCTACTGGAATCAGATACCATATGAGCTGATAACACTGGAGATATTTTAACATCTTAATATAAAACATGTAGCCCAAAAAATAATCAGCAGTAAAATTTTGCTATTTTCCTGGGCTATAAAAATACATACTTAAAAATGGGAATTCTTGCAAGTTGGTTACAAGGGAATATTTTTAACTGTTTTTCTACTTTTTGAACCTTTTCTATCAAATATGACTGTAATAATACAAAAAGTAAAATTCACTAAAAAACAAAACTGATATAAAGTAGATAAAATGTAGGCAGAAATTTGTTTTATACCAACAAAATATAATGAAGAATTTTGTTTCTGAAGGGGCGTGAACGGCAGATATTGGAGAAGGAGAATTGTTTTAATTATCTTATTCAAGAGATGCTTGCAAAATTTCTTACTCTCAAATTCACTTTAATGTCGTAGAGCCAGTATATGGTGACATAACACAGTCTTATGTGGAATCAGTAGTTATCCACTTAATTTGGCCATCAATTAGAAGACTTAAGAAAATATCACATAGGGCATGGATTTTCTAGAGTAAAATTGGTATTTATATGGATGATTTTTCCCTTGCTATAATTGATTCTCCCTGTATATTGAACAGGATAGAACCAGAACAAGAGTCATGGACTTAAAATATCATCCCTCAATAGTTTCCCCCATCTTTCTCTCCATATAAACGTTGTACACGTCATACAGAGTGCAGACTCCTTATGCAGACAAGTTAGCCCCTTCCTAACTCTATCTTTCACGTCCCGGACTTAACTCACAGCACTACCTGGATACTGTTCCTGATCGACATATGGAACTGGGTGCTGTGCCTTGGTCTTCCGCGTTTCTCTATCTGCACGTCTTTGTGCATGAGATTTTCTCAATTTGGAATGTCCCTCCCTTTTTTTCAGTCATGTAAACCCTTTCTCATCTTGTAGCGCATGCACACATACCTCTGTGAAACCTCTTTGTCATACTCATGCAAAAATTAGTCATTCTTTCTGAGATTCCGTAACACTTTGTAAATATCATAGCTTTATCAAACTGGATGGCAGTTATTTGTTCACACGCCCATCTCCATCACTGAACTGTGAGGTAACTGTTTCTTCCTTATTCCTACCCACTATTAGCATGGTGGTGCAAAATAGAGTCTAATGACTCTTTGTTTAATGAATGAATGATTAAATAAATGGTTGAATATTAAAGTTGCCCTATTGAGAATCAACAGTCTGTTTTCTATAGAGCAGGAAAGAACAATGGATTCAAAGGTTTACGTAGCAGTCATCTGTAATATGGGGCAATATTAAGAGCAAATAACAGGGACTAATGCATCCGTGACCCGAGCCTGTATACCAGTTTCTAATATCCTGGATTTACTTTTATGCGGACACAGCTTTAGTTTTTCTAGATGCTTCTGCTAAACCTTACATATATTAATAGGAAAGGCATAGCCGGATGAGATTAGCAGAGAAGAGAAATGAAGTTCATAAGTTTATTCTGGGAGAAAATATGATAGAAAGAACCCAGACCCACTGGAAAACTCTGATATCTCGCAGGAGAGTTGAATCTTCACATTCTTGGTTTTTAGAAACCGCACTGAGCCTACACAAAACATGATGTAGCATTTTCTGTGTGCCAGTAGAGGGCAGCACACACTTCATTAACTGGGAGAGCAGGTTGCGCTGAATTCCTGCTTTAGCAGCCAGAGCTTGGAATAAGTGCTCTAGCAGCAAAGATCCTACATTCTTCGACCTCAACCAAAAGTCTCCTGAAAAAGTTTTATTCTTTAAATATTTTTGTGTTGACATCATTTCGTTAATTTCTACCACACATTTCCAACTGCGATTTTATTTATGCCTTGAGGGGCAGTGTGGCAAAGTAGAAAGAACAGAGGCTGTGGGGCTAGACAGAACAGGTTTATACATCTGGAATCCACTGCTTACTAGCTGTGTGGTTTGGTAACGTTACTTGATCTTTCCAATCTTCCTTTTGCTCCTGTTTAAAAGAGATAATAAGATCTACCTCATGGAGTTAACATAAGATCAAATAAAAATATGGGTATCAGCTTGATGTTTTGTAGTTGTCTTCCCCCTCTCTCCCCCCGCCCCTTCTCTGTTATTTCCCATGTAGAAAAACAAATATCTACAAATGTCTATCATATGCAAGTGAATTGCAAGGCACCATGGCAGAACAAAAAAGTGCCCAGCTAGAACCAGCATTGGGTAAATTTGCCAAGTGAGCAAAATTTCTCTGCCAGGAGCTCTAGCAAAAAGTATTAAAATATTAGGAATAATATTAATAATAATGTAAAGTTTCTTGGAAATAATAAACACGTTACACACAATGGATTTATGGAAATATGGAAGACCAAGCCACTTGATAAAGTGCAATACAGCTCTGCTTCAAGTCCCAGAATCTGGTAGGAACCCAAGGGATGTTAGTCCTCATTCACAATAGCCTAGGCATGGGAACAACCGAAGTGTCTGCTGATGGATGAGTGGATAAAGAAAATTTGGGGTATGTGTACAACAGAATATTATGCAGCCATGAAAAAGAAGGAAATCCTGCCATTTGTGACAACATGGGTGAAACTTGAGGGTATCATGCTAAGCAAAGGTGATCAAAGAGTACACACTTCCAGTTATTAGATGAATAAGTTCTGGGCATCTAATGTACAACATGGTGACTATAGTTAACAATACTCTATTGTATACTTGAAAATTGTTAAGAGAATGGATCTTAAAAGTTCTCACTATACACACAAAAAGAATGGTAACTATGTGAGGTGATGGATGTGTTAACTAACCTTATTGTGGTAATCATTTTGCAATATATGTGTATATCAAATCATCACATTGTACACCTTAAACTTACACATCGTTATATGTCAATTATATCTCAGTAAAGCCGGCTTTATCACATCCCTCAAGATGCTGTTTAATATCTATCTTAGTATGTTTTCTATTTAAAAAATGTTTGATCCCCAGTTTTAACATAATAATATTTCATATATGTGAAATTAAATAAAATTATATTCTGATTTTCCAGTCTTGTCCAAATCTCATAGATTTTATTACTCAAAATGTTTATCATTCATTTTTAGTTGCTTTTAATTTAAAGAGTCCAACTTTATTCCTAGTGTTTTAATACAGCTCTGCCGAGTATTGGGAATTTGTCTTTTAATATGATATATTGTATTACTGCATTTTCTAGAATAAGCTCCCCTTGGTTAGGAGGCATTATTCTTAAAGTAGTGGTGGTGAATTTTGTTTGTTATTATTTTACTTATAGTTTGTGCATTGATAATTGTAATTGTGGTTGCTTGGTTGTTTTCCTTTTTTGTCATATTTTTTAAGCTTGGATATCAGTGTTATATTTCATTCTAAAGTGAACTTGGAAGATTATCCTTTTTTCTGCTCTCTAAAATAGTTTAAATGGCTTTGAGATTACCTGATTTTGAAGTTTTAGTAGCGTTTCCCTGGGAAACTGAGTGTCATCACTTTATGCTGGCTGCTCCTTGATAACTCTATTTCTTTTACTAAAATTAGTCTGTTTAGACTTTCTATCTCTTTTGGAGTTGTTTTTGGTAAACAGGTTTTTACAAAGTTGTTCAATTTTCAGGGTTTTCAAATTTAATTTCATATAATGCTCGAGACTATATTTTAGGATAATTTTTTATCTTCTCCCTTATGTTTTTTTTCTCTTTGCTATTTTTAATTTTGTGTATTTGTGCTCCCACTATCCCTCTCTTTTTTTAATTTGGCTAGTTAGTAGTTTACTATTTTGTTTATTTTTCCAAAGCACCAGTTTTTTACTTATTTGTTATTTATGTTACTCTTTTCTTATTCATTAATTTCTGGCTTTATCGTTATTAATTCTTCCTTTGGCTTTCTTGTGGTTTACTTTTCACTTCTCCTTCTAGCTTTCTGAATCATGTTTAATTTATTTGAGTTTTTTAGCATTTTTATTGATATACATATTTAACGATATAAATTTTACTCTGAGCACCACTTTTGCAATAGCCAATAGAATCTGATGAGTTGAGTTTTTGCTATTTTCAAGGAGCTTTACGACCTTGATTTTATGTCCCTTTTGATTCAAATCTCCAACTCTCCTTTGAATATAGCATTCAAAAACATTCGAGCTATCAGGGCCCTTTCGTTTGTGATTTTGTTTTATTGCAATGTGGTGTGAGAATTTTATTCGTCTTCCATCTCTATTTTAGAATTACGAGTCTTCCTTTGAGGTCTAATATGTGATTAATTTATGTGAAATGTTCCAAGTTCTTTGGTAACAAAAGGTGTGCACTCTACGACTGAGGTGTTGAATTCCACGTGGAGACAAAGACCTCCTCTGCGATTTTCTTGTTAGATCCTGTCCGTCCTCACTTATTTTTTGTTAATTGATCTGGTCTTAGATTGTGAGACATACAGGAATGTATGTTAGAATTAGTGTTGGTTTTGTCTATTTTTTCTTGAATCTCTTGTAGATTCTCATTTATAAAAGTCATTTCTGAGTGTTTGGGTGTGTAAATATAATAACTACTATATATTTTTTATAAATTATAGTATTTAGCCTGATAATCTTTGTTCCTTGTTCTATTTAAGTCTTTTTGGCCTGAATTATACCTTGTCCAATATCAGTATTGCAATCCTTCCATCTTTTTGTTTGTATTTCCCTTAAAAAAAATTGTTCTAAATTCATTTGGTTTGTGTGTGTGACTTGTATACAGCACAGAATTGAGTTCTGTTTTATTAGCCAATTAGAAATCTTCATTTTTCAATGAGTGAATTACACACCTTTGCATTTATTGTTATGACCAATATGTTTGGTGTTGATTCTGACCTGTGGTCCATTGTATTTATTTGCTTTATCTTTTTTACTATTTATTTGCAATTTTTGAAGTTTGTATTTCTTCTCTGATGGGTATCTTTATACTAATTCCTTTTAAAATACTCCTAGTCTTCTCATTTGTAAATGGTGACTTTTGATTCCCTACTATGAGCAAAATTTAAATTACTTAGTAATCTCTTTTTCACCTTCCTCTCCTTGCTTAGCATATGACTTAAGGTAGCAACCTTTTATACCCAGTTAATACCTACAAGGCAATCAATGAGCATATTCTACTTTTCATATCCTCTCTCATTTCCTCCCATTTAAAACTATACACTGCTCTATTTCTGTTATCATCATTTACTTCATTTTAACTTTAAGCAAGTGTGAAATATTTTCCAGGTGTTTCTTAGTTGTCTGAAGCTCATCCTCTAATAGGGAGAATGTTCTCTCTGGATCAAAGTCAAGCTTTCAGGACAGAAAAAAAATAGAACTAGAAGGAGACTCTCATCCGGTTTTATTGGTGACCCACAGCAAAGTTTGTCCACGTCGATGCCAGTCCAGTGAGAACCCCAAACTCACCAGTCTGTGAGGTTAGCTCTAATAACAGACTTAGAGGGTCTATGCCTGTGTTTCCATTGTGATTCTCCTTCTTATGACAAAACATACTTTTAGATAGCACGACGTAAAACAGTAGCAAAAAGGACAGCAAAAAGGGATGAAAAAGCCTAATTCCACCAAAGATGCCAAACAAGTGGGAACTAAGAACAAAACCTAGGTACCAAACTGAGAATAAATAGCTGAGAAATTCAATGCAAAGACAGCTGTTCAGGTTCTTTACTGACTTACCAGGTTAGCGTGGATTCAACAAGCTGTGAGCCGCTAGACACAAGGGGTATCCGTGTCTTCTCTGGTTGCCCCTGGTCAAAGGCTGGGGTCTGCAGCAATGGGCAGTGTGTACCATGTCTCAATGGGACATCCATGAGAACTATGGAAATAAGTGAAGCCCACCCAAATGAGAGCAAGAAGAGGCTATTTATTCAAAGCTTGCTATAGCAAGGAAGTCAACTACCATCACTTGTCTTTGGCAGAAACTCAAAGGCAAGTAGAGGAGTGGGTAAGCTTCCTAGTAGAAGAAGGGACGGCTTCAGGTGTGCTGTGATTGGAGGCTGTTGGCATGGAGACACTGCAGGTGGGGCAAATAGGAGTAGAGAATCCTATGTGATTGGTTAGGCGTGCATATTTGGCTTTCTCTGGTTGGTCCTTAAAAGAAAGATAAGGCAAAAATTAGGGGAGTCATCAATTATTAATCATGTCCTAGCCATTTTGGACCAATTCTCACATGGTTGTGTTTGGCCTCCTGGACTGTTTGCTACAGAGAGCAGTCTGACTTCTTGGCTCGGTTGTTATAGGCAGTAGGTTGGCTCCGAGGGCTGGTTGCTGCAGGTTGTGGGTCAGAATTGTATTTTCATATGTGGTCTGGCCATTGCCTCTTTGTATATTTAGTCTCTCACTATAAGACAAACAAATACTAGGCCAGTAAGATGTCTTCAATCTCTTAGATCTCCTAGTCTCTGACTTCCAAGATCTCTAATTCCCTATCTCCATCATCTTGGGTAAGTCACTTATTCTCTGTAGATCTCAGATTTCTTATCTGAAAAATGACAGAGTTCATCTAGAAAACAGTTCCCAGCCTCACGTTGTGAGTGTGCAAATGGATGGGAGAAATGGCTCCAGGAGAGGGGCACTTGGATAGTGATTGGGAATTACACAGAATCCGTAGGCTATGTTACCTAATGCAGCAAACTCAGCTGAGTGATGTGTGTAGCTCAGGTAAATGCTTCCCGGTAGGTATCTTGCTGTAGGGGAAAAATAGTTGAAAACTGCTGGTCCAGTTAATCTGTCAGGTTCATTTCACTCTAATTGCAATAAGAACCAATTCTCAGCTCCAGACTACCCACTTCTCAGTCTGTGCACGACTATCACTAGCATTTATGAGATTGGGAGCAAAAAGTAAACACTGTCCTAATGATCTTCATGGGGTCAACTGGCAGGTACATGTTGATTAGAGGCCAAGATCAAATAGTGATATTGATTTAGTCATTAAGTTCCTCTCAGTTTTCCAGTCTCACTAATTTTAATCCTCTTCTCTTTTTCAGGTGCTCAGTTGTCCTTGTGGAACCACTGCCTTTGCTAAAAACTAAATTATTATTAATGTTTCTTTCTGAACAAAATGTGAGGTGAAATGCCGTGCGTTGCCCTCTTTGGATTATTGAAATAGGCCACTCTCAGTCATTTTGAGTAGTTTTGACAGAAATTGTGGTGAATTTCTTATGTTTTTTAAAAAAATCTCGCTTACATAGTTCTATATGCACAACGTTAACTGTCTATTCAGTAAATATTTATTGTTCCTAGTAGATCAAGGTACTCATCTAGACCCAAGGAAGTTATCAACAAATAAAAACAGATAAGTCCTAGCCCTCACTGGAGCTTACATTGTAATGCTATAAATTGGACTTAAATACATAATGTTCCTAAGGTGATAAAAGTACTAGGAAGTAAGACAAGGAGATACAGAATGACAGGGGGGTGTTACTGACATGAAGTTGTGGTAAAAGACTTCTATGATAAATCGATGTTTGAACAGAGACCTGAAGAAAGTGAAGGAAGAAAACAATAAAGGTTTCTGGGCAAATAAAAAAAGTACAAAGGCCCTGGGACTATAGCATACTTGGCATGTTCCAGACACAGGAAGGAGGCCACTGTGGTCAGAGCTGAGTGAGTGAGGGAAGGACGGTAGCAGGTAAGCATGGTCTGAAAGGGGCAGAGAAGTAAGACCACAGAAGGTCTTGGGGCCATAGTAAGTATTTTGGGGGTTTACTCTGAGCGAAATGAGAAGGCCTTAAGGGCTTTAAATGGAAGAATGACGTAATCTTACTTATATTTTAAAGGATCTCTCTGGCTGTTATGTTGAGAAAAGCCCAAAGGACAAAGACTGAGGCAGAGAGATAAGATAGGAAACCACCGAAATGGGGTAAATGTGGGAATAACTTGACTTAGATTAGGAAAGCAGCAGTGAGGAGGGTAAGAAGTTGCCTCACTGGATGTGGGTGTGAGCAAAAAAGAAAGTCAAAGATGCCTCCATAGTTTTTGGCCTGAATGATAGAAAATAGAGTTGACAATAACTGAGATGGAAAGGCTACAGGTAGAGCATATTTAACAATGACGGAGAGACAGAGCTCCAGTTTGAACATGTAAGAAGCCTATTAGACATCCAGGTGAAATCTCAAGTAGGCAATTGCACAATGTGTCTGAAGTTCAGGAACAAGGTCACGGCCAGAGGTAAAAATTTGGAAGTCAGTTTAAGTAAGGAATTTATAGCAATGAGAACAGATGAGATCAACTACGGAATGAATGCAAGCAGAGAAGACCTGGAAGTTTGAGCCCTCAGGCATTCAAATGTTTGGAATCTGGAAGATCATGAGGAACTAGTGAAGGCTCTTGAGAAAGAAAGGAGAAGATTCAAGACAGAATGGTAGCCTGGAGTCCAGGTGAAGAAATTGTTTCAGAATTAAAGAGATTACTTTTGTTGAATGATGCTAATAGAGTAAGATGAAAACCAAAATGACCTTGAATGATGACGTAAAAGTCATACTTAATGTTGACAGACGAGATTTTAGTGGATTGCTGGGGAAGAAAAATTGATTACAGTGAAATCAAGGGAGAAGGGGAGGAAGTAGTGGCCTTGAGTATAAGCAATTTTTTGAATGAGTTCTGCTGAAAAGATGAATTAAAAAATGGAGTATTGCCTCTTACAGGAGATAGAAAAAGTAGTTTTTTTTTAAAAAATGAGGTATTTTAGCATGTGTATATGGTGAAGGGAATTATCCAGTAGAAAGAGAATAATTTATGACACAAGTGAGAGAAAGGATGCCTGCGGAAGTGTTGTCTTTGAGTAGCCAAGAGGGGATGACACTCAGTGTCCCCGTGAAGGGACCGAATAATGCATGTAAAATTCATTTTAACAGGAAGGAAGATGGAGGTATGCACATAAATGTAAGTAGGTTAGTGGATATGGTGATGGCATAGCAGGGAAATTTTCTTCTCCATTTTTTAAGGTGAGGAAAGATTGAGAAGAAAGGAGGAGAAAGGGTTAAAAGTTCGACGGCACCTAGCACCTGGCAATTTATGAAGAAGAATTGAATTTTGTTCCCAGGTCAAATTATATAGGGTGCAAGAGGACTCAAGCCATGAAACTGGTATATTTTTATAAACAACTGAAACAAGGTGTTCATTTTTTTCACTCATGCATTCACCACTCGTTTCTTAACAAACTTTTATTGAGCACCTAGAATGTGGCAACTGTGATCAACTCTGGGAAAATTACTACCTGAATCAGTTTTAGTCACTATGATTACAGAGGAGCTTACAGTCGAGTTGGGGAAACAGACATGGAAGAAAAAAGTAACACTACACTTCCCTTTATTTGAATATGATACATATCTTTCCAGTGACCATTCTTACTGAATATCTTGGGACATGGCCCACTTCAGAGATTCTGTCATGTTCTACTAATAAGTTCAACCATAGTAGTAAGGCCTAATGCTCCCATTTTTGCTTAAGAAAATATGGTCCCCATCACTAATACTGAAGCACGTTCAAAGCACTAAGATAGCATAGAGTAAGAAGGGATTCACTCTAGCTAGAGAGTTAGAACGACATTTGTTTGAGCAAAATCTTGAAGGGTGAGTCGAAAAAGCAAACATATGCCATATACCAGAAAGAAAATGTGTAAAATCCTAGATGTGTGAATCTGAGAATAACTTGCTAATGAAGACAGTCTTTATTCTTTACATAAGTGTGAATTATTGAGTTTTTATTTGTTTTTTGGTTTTTAACTAGAAAAAGAATTCCATAGTTGGATTTTGTTTTAGATAGACCACTTAGGTGGCTGTGCAAAAGGTAGATGGAAGGAAGAAGAGACTAGTAAAGTGTTGGATTAACAGTTAATAGGCTGATGAGAACCTGCACCAGAACATGGACAGTGGTGGTGAAAGGAATGGATGGATTAAAGAAACATTTTTGAAAGGGCAATTGACAAGGCTTACTGACTGATTTGTTATGGAGAATAAAGGAGAATAAAAGAGTCAAAGATTCTCTTAAATTTTCTGCCTTATCTGATTGGGCGAAAAGTGATTTAAGTAACTGAAACAGGAATTATAAAAGAAATGGCAAATTTCTTCTCTTGGAAAGCTAATGAGGTTTGAATTTTGGCATTATGTTTGATTTTTATGTGTCTGTTGGACAGTGGAAATGCATGGCAATGCTCTGGAGATAAGCATTTAGAAGTTATCATTGCATAACTGCCAGTTAAAGCCTTGGGAGATGATGATCTCATTGAGTGTTTATGTCTGCAATGAGAAAAGAAGACTGAAGACTGAGAGGAAATACTAGTAATACTAGTAAATCACTAAATACTAGTAATTAAGAGGCAAATCGAGATGAGCCTGTGAAGAAGGTTGTGATCAACTTATCCAGTGCTCCAAGGAAACCTGAAACCCGGCTTCAGAGTTAAGCCATGAGTCAGCCAATGGTGACTTTGGAGAATACAGCTTCTGTTAACACGGCCACATGAAAGAGAATGGACATTTAACAACAAGGGTGATAATCCCACATGTGTAAAAAAAAGGGCTCACAAATATTATGTACCGTCAATTATGTGAGTAATGATTAGGACATATCACTCTGATGTAGGGAAGAATGCATTGGATTGGAGAATTTATGCTCTAATTCAAATAGCTATCCAACTCAGGTCTCAGTTTTATGCCACATAGAAGTTCTGCTCATGGGGAAATAAGAAGATGGGAGAGGAGGTGGCAGAATGAAGGCCAATAAAGTGTAACTCAGGAGGTCCTGGCCACTTTGTTAAGGACAATATGTTTTAAAATGTAAAAAGCATCCCATCAGCCCTATCCAAGTCCTTTCTCGAAAACCTAGCAAACAAATAAAACCCAAATATGCAGCTTTACCTAGATCCCTAGACTCCTAACTAGGCAAGCACAAGAAGGAAACACGTGCAAGAAGGGACATCTCCATTCCTTAGTGGCTCTTTCTAGAATGCTCTCTGCTAAGACAGTATGAGCAACTCATAGGAAGAAACCATTTTAGATATAATTATTCAAACTCATTACATTGCTTTATTCTTCAAATTGCACATTTAAAAAAATAGGAACAATATTTAGAAGGCACTTTTCCATACAAGTGATTTATTTTAGTGAATTTCTTATTCAACTTCCCAATAATTCGATGGACTTGATAATATTATGATCATCCTTATTAAGATGTGGAAACCAAGCCTCAGGACAAGGTAATGAGTTTAGCTTCAGGTTGTCTGGGTAGGAAAATGCAGAGCCAGGATTTAATTGAATCCAGGCAGTCTGACCCCTATGCTCTTTCCACTATATTAATTCACTTGTTCAGCCGATGACGCCTGAGATTTCCTTTAATCCTACAAGAAGCAAATTGCTGTTTTAACTGGGCTAGGTCCTTATAATTTGACAAATCAAAGTTGAGAAAGATCATACCATTTTGTATAGGTTAGTGTTCAAAGTTTAAATTAAACAAGAAGCTTTTGCTGTTTCATGTCCTAAAGTATATAATAATATCGTAAAAGCATTGAGAAAGAAAGGAAAGTAGCATTTTAAACAGTATAGGAAGTTCCCTCTAAAATACCACTTGAGTGCCTGTATACTGCAAGCAATGAATGTAATCAAGCTTTAAACAGTTGTTGTACACCCGTGAAATGTATGAAAGTAATGTATGAATAATTATAACAGTTTTCTGACCATTTACAAAGATGCCCAGGTATGTGGGTGATGATGACTTCTTTAAATCCTGGAGAAAGTATTAAATGATTAGTTGAGGGTCACAGAGAAAGCCTGACTAACAGAACAACGTTTAAAAATGTCTGCAGGTTATACATGCAAAATTAAGCGTGTTGCGCTGCTCCTCATCAAATATTTGTGTGATTTTTCAGGACGACTTTGACAACACTTTAGATTTTTAATGTTTATGCAGACCTAGAACATACCACTTGGGAGAAATTGGATACTGTTAACATTTCAAACTGGAGTTTTTGGAATGGTGGTTGAAGGACACATGGGCTTCAGAAAGACATAGGATGATTTAAGAGAGGAAAGTTAGGAGGACAAAATGAAAAGAAGTGATATACACATCCCATAAAACAAAGACAGAGGACTTGGGTCAAAAAGCTCATTGTTGGAGAAAGTTCCTTCCTAGTGGCTTTTCTTCTAAGTGGAAGGAACTCAAGCCTGGTGACTATTTCCATTCATACGATCCACATTCAGCTGCCAATGCAAATTCCCAGGCCTGAAGGCTTGCAGCATACTCATGCAAATGTCTAGACTAATCCCTGATTTCTGTAAGGCTACCATTGTCTTTACACTGGGGGTTCCAGCCTGGGCTGTGCTCTTCGAAAATATTTGGGCGCTTGTCTACTTCTTATGTACTTTTTTTCTGGGGAACTTTTACCGTATATGGAAAGGGATCTCTTTAGAGCCTCAGGCTACCTTCCACATATGGAAAAGTAAGGGACTTGTGGTTGGTGCCGTTGTTGTCGTTTTCCTAACTGGATTTCTAATTTCCTATATCTAATATCCAATTTCCTTACTGGACGTCTAATTACGATTCCCATAGGATGAGGCAAGGTGACTCTGAACTTTATCCAGAATAAAACACCTCTGAAAGTCCAAACTTTATTCTTTCATTGTAATTGTTGACTAAAATGGTAGCCAAGGGCAAATCAGAGACTGAGAATTTTTGTCACCCACAGAGCTGAGACGACGTTACTTGAATAAATGACATGTTAAGCCATGCTTGGACATTATACTTCCTACTGAGAGTTGTGACAAATCACAGACTTTGAAATGCCATCATGGGGGAAAAGTGAGTTCTTCAGGAAAGAACAGTATTTGTCTTCCTCAAGTATAACTCGTCATTAAGAACAAGTGTCTGGAAAAGAAAATAGTTCCTCAGTTGCCACTGTAACTTTGCCTCTTTTATTAATGTTATAATAGAAATTTTTAAAGGAAAATCTGCATGCTCTTATTAGTTCTCCTGATCACTTGCCAATCTGTAATTAGTGAAGTAGCAACCTGTGTCAAAGATTTTTTTTTTTTTAAAGATTTTTTTTTTTAATTTTTCTCCTTTTTCTCCCCAAAGCCCCCCGGTACATAGTTGTATATTTCATTGTGGGTCCTTCTAGTTGTGGCATGTGGGACGCTGCCTCAGCGTGGTCTGACGAGCAGTGCCATGTCCGCGCCCAGGATTCGAACCAACGAAACACTGGGCCGCCTGCAGCGGAGCGCGTGAACTTAACCACTCGGCCACGGGGCCAGCCCCCTGTGTCAAAGATTTTTAAAATGCATAATGCAAATAGGAGAAAATCATGCCTCTTAGAAGATAATCAATGTCTTTAAAAATTTTCTAAATACATTTTTTAAGCTATGCTGTCCAAAAATATTTGTGTGTATATATATAATATTATACATATACATATTATATATATACATAATATACATGTTATATATATACATGTTAAAAATCCGTTATTAGTAGACATGAGTAAAAGGAGAAGATGTAAATAGCAAGTTTACTATTTAAAGCTTTGCATCCTACATAGAAGATGTTGATTATCAAGGATGTATTAAATAATAATTATGCTTATCATTATTTAAGAAGGTATATTTCAACTGTGTTTTCCCATTGAAAAGCAAAATAAAAGCAAAGTGAAAACAAAATATAGTTAATATATTTCAAACTAATAAATGAAATGCTGATCTGCTCTATGACATTGACTTGTAGACTCTTTCTCCGTTCTAGCCAAAAATCACCTAGCATCTCTCAGATGGAGGACTTGCTAAAGTTGACTTTTGTTAACTGCACTAGTTTGCTTCATTAACTATAAGATCAGGAAAAAACTGACATACAGAATACTTAGCCTGAAGATGAGGGATTTTTTTTCCCTGGAACAATCAATTTCATTTTACTTATATTACCTCACTGATCTCTAACATTGTTCAAGGATGGTGTTATCTACATTTGCAGATAAGCTCCCTGCCCCCTCAAAAAGACTTGAGTCCATCTTAAGATTCAATTAACTGTTAATGTGTGTGTCTGCTATGTGATAATCATTAGAGCAAAATTTGAATTTGTACCTCCTAAATTCCTAACAGGATTATTCTGTATTGGCTGCCGCCTGGGATAGCATGGCTCATTCATCAGTTTTCTCTTATTCTAATCTAGGTGTCCTTGTGGTACCACATGTAAACAGCTTCAGTTATGTTTTACCTGGGCGTAAACCTCAGGATAACTTTGATCTGGCTAGGTACGCAGAACTTCATTGCTGAATAGAAAGTATGGTTGATTGATAAAACATCTAGACTTTCCAATTTTTTGTAAAAGCTAATCTTCAGATAGATTTCTCACTGAAGGTAATAGCTTGCCTTGACAACTTGGTGAGCATAGTATCATCATTTCACACAAAATATATGGCAGTCATTAATTTTCAGTGTCAGATCAATTCATTGACCACAACTATCAAGAGTACAAAGAGACCGGACAATTAATTCCTTTTTGTCATGAAATTACTGTATAATAGAACTGCAACCTTCACTCTTTCTCCAACCAATTGTCTGATACTGTGCTTTCAGAGGTCGTTGAAAGCCTGGCGCATAAAACCTTTGACCAACGCCCTTGCTGTGTTTCTATACTTTGTTGCTGATTGATTTGTATCAAATCATTGTTTTCTTTTCAAATGTTCCCCCCATCCCTCCAAAAGTGCTATTGCTAGAGTAGACATCCCAGAAATCCATGAATTTAATTTAACATTCCTCAGCCCTCCCCTGTAATTTGGTTGGTCAATTTTTCTTTTACGTGGAGCGTGTCTCCATTATTTGTACACAATATCTAAAGTGATATATATTCTTTATGTATAATATATATGGGTGTGTATATATACATACACTTTTTTAAATTTGTTTTTTGCTGGTTCTTATCAGAGGTAGGCAGCCTCCTGAGGCCTGGAATTTGGTACTCTAAAGGTTATCCCTGGGGTGAATTTGACACCTGATAATTCAGAATATTTCAACTTTAAGACATTGAATCTATATTTTCAGAAGTGTCACCAAGGAGTCAGACGAGGCTATTGAATGGCCTTTACCACACCACACACCCCTATATATCTAGCTTACTGCCTGCCATGTAGGGGGCATTCAATGAGTGCTTGTTAAGTTAATGAATGAATTCCTTTTAAAGACATTGTGGTAATGTCTAATTTACGTGAATTGATTCCATCAAGTTGAGAGCAGATTGCATTTGTCAATGTTAGTCATGTTCACTTCCAGTTAACAAAAGTAGTTTTGATACGTCCTGGGAATGCTGGCGAAGCAAGGCAGTAGGCAACATTCTAGTCTGTGGAAACTAAGTGGCAGTAAGAACAAAGGAGATATAAGCAAAGGGGAGTTCGGCAGAGGGCTTGAGAGTGCGGACTCCAGAGCTACAGGGCCTGGGTTTGAGTCCTGGTTTTGCTCTGGAACCTTGGACAAATTATTTAAACTCTCTGTTTAACGGCAGTGGTAATAGTAGTATCAACTTCATAAGGTTAAAATGAGAGCATTAAAACAACTAGAACAGTGCCTGACAAAAAGTTAGTCTGTGTACCAGGAAAGGTAGAGTACCCCTATCATTGGTCTCCAATTTCAAGATGAGTTTTCAATTCTTTTGTAATTGCTCCTCTTCCGTCTCCCAGCTTATTGAGCTTCAATGCAAATATCAAAATAAATCAAAGTATTTTTAAGCATATTTGCCCTCCTATTTTATATTTAAAAGTAAATGACAGTCAGTTTCCCACTACAACAGATCTCCTGGGAAAGTCTTTAGGACACCCTGCACTGAATGCTCAGCTCTGATCTCTTCATGACTTTGCAGGATGCTCAGATACAGGATGCTCAGATGCCTGCTGGGAATCATGAAGTCTCTCCAATCATACTCATCCTGAGAAGAGTAAGCTTCCCTGACTTCCTATGACATGACAGACACTGTGCTGATTGCTTTGCGTGCACACCACCACCACAGACCCTGTCCAAGATGGAGAAGTGTAGCCTGACAGGACCCAGTAAAATCTCAAGGTCCTGGCACACCCGACCACTCTGCCTGCAGCAAAATGTCGGAGGCCATTAAGGGGCTGAAGGGTAGGAAAGTAAACTAGCTTCAATAGTCCATACTAGGCTGGTGATAATTCCAGGTATGGCCAGTTTCCCACAGGTCTCATGACTTCTGATGCAGGCCTCTCAATGGAGCTCCTTGGTTCTCAGCGCCCCAGGAATTCCGTCCTTCCAAATCTCAGCTTCTTAGGCTCAGACCCAGCCTCCGCTTCTGAACTGACCTTTAGCTTCAACTCTCCAATTAATATATCAACCATCCTTGGTCTGAGTCCATCAGCCACTGGGCTTTTAGACCCCTATCCTAGAAACAGGTGACGCTGCTCACAGCCCACAATAAGGGAAATTACTGATTTACATAGCATTTAGACCAGAATTCAAATTCAGAATATTTAACCCAAACTGGTAAGTTTTGAACAGCAGTAGACAGGTCTCCTAAAAAATGTCTTCCTTCTTGTCCATCTTGCACAGTCCAAAAATTTCACCGTTTAAGATTTAATTCCTAAGGTCTTAAAAGTGTTCTGTTTTTTCTATCTGAAAGACTCTAAGTGTCTTGAAATGCAGATCCCTCAGACTATTTGTACAGCCGTCAATATCATTTGTGTAGATCACCAACCGTGTAAATGTAAGACTCCAGGACTTTATTATATTTAACCTTACTATCTATTACATTTAATCTTCAAATTAAATCTGCAGGTCACACTCATTACAACAATCTCAAGATGAAGAAACAGGTTCAGAGAAGATCACATAGCTTTCGGGTAGCTAAGAAGTAGCTGTGACTGACCCAAAAGGCCATTCTCATTGTGTTTCCATACTGCCTGCTCAAACTTGGTTGACTTAAATTGACTGATTTTAAATTAAAAGTTTGAATTCACCCAAGTAACCTTTAATACTTACTTTTCCTCTCCCCACCTACATGTTTTGATTCTGTATAAACATCAATCCTGTTCACCAGTTAATTTCAAAGCCTTTTTAAATGTCAGGAGTTGAGCTGAGATTTCACGACTCTCCAGTCTCTGAACAGGTCGTTAGCCCAAAGCACAGTTTTAGGCCAACCCATCGGCCCAAGGTGACTCCAGATGCCAGTTAAACAGATGCCCACCCTTGATAATATCTACTTAAAACCCAAAGAGTAAATCTTATAAGTAGCTCTGCAGATTTGACTATTGAAAGACTAATGGGTCCATATAAAATAATCTTCTTCCAACTTCTGGGTTTAGGAAAGCCCTAAAAACAAATTAACTTTAATGTTTTTCCAAGGTTTGTTAACCTTGCTCACTCAACAGCTGCTCCGCTTTCATAATGAAAGAGAAATGAAGCCATAATGGCCCTAAGGTTGCCCGAATTTGGGGGTGAACAAGCTTTCTGTGCTCTTCAGAACATTCCATCTCCGTGAAGTATGACTATCAGATTCCAGCCGTCTCAGGGCATTTACATCTCAGCAGTGACGAATGCCGCAGATAGACAGCAAATAGGGCCGCCGTGAAATTTAATGTTCACTTTAGACGCTCCAGCTCTTATTAGAAAAGGTCACCCATTGTCCCACTCAGATGATTAATGCAGACTCTTGCATCTTTATGGGATATTTCTGCAAGATGTGCTGTCTAAATGACTGTTTGTTCCTCACTTCAGACTCTACCAGTGCTTAATCCTCGACAGGAATTTAGATGGGTGGAAAAACGCCACTTTGCAGCTTCAGGCTTTTGTAGATTGCCCTGTTAAAAGGAAGCTTAAATCATGGGGTCCAAAGAAAGCTTTAAGCCCATTTTCATCAAATTTCCCATAGCAGTTTTCTTTAAATGTATGCTGATAGCATAATTACTATAATAAACAAGCCCCTTTTCAGTGGTACTTGGAAAATGCAAACCAGAACTTTCTTTCAGAAGCTGATTAGTTAAATCCTGCCAGACCAGTGGTAGTAGCAATAATCTGTTCTCATTTCCTGTGTTAGAAAAAGCAAAATTTCTTAAAACATAAATCCTCTGTACTTTACCTGCTAATGAGTTATAACATGGACACACAACACGGCTTGTAATACTTTTTGAGCTTAGGAAACTTGTTTTGTCATTTTCTGGGGTCAAAGAGAATAACAGATTTTAGATTCTCTGCCTACACCTCTCCAAAGAATCCTTGGAGGACAGAACTTTTCAGCATCAACCGCACAAATTTAAACACCTGCATTTTGATTTCTCCTGTCTTTGCTATTCTTGCTTCTATTTTTGGTCTTATTGTGTATTTCCCCCAGCTGAGGAATCCTGGGAATACTGAATGCTTAAAGCCCATTTTTATGTAACTTTCACTTATAAAACATTCACCTGACTGTGCAAATTCATTACCAAGTTTCTACTCTTGCCCTGGAAAATTTTTATGGAACTCTGGATTTTGGTGGAGAAATAATATCTTCCAAATGGAGTTGGCCTGAAAGAATTTGCCCCATCACTCAAATGGCTTTTTCTCTGTGGCATTTTCCTTCCCCAGAAGACTAACGGGTTTGTTGTTGAACTGTTATATGGCTGCTTCGTGTGAGTTACGTTTCATAACACTACCAAGTTCAATATTTGTGGTCCAAATTGTTTTGGGTTGTGTCACTAATGTTGGTTACAGAGAACCAATCAAATTGTCAACAGTCGATGTGAAAAAATCAATTAGAGAGATCCAGCCCAGAGTCGGTAGAAATGTAGGTAGTAAAATAAGATTTCCTTTTCTTTTTAAAAACCAGTCCTGTTTGCCAAAGCAGTTAAATCAGCTCATTTTAAATGTCGTTGCCTGAATTTGAAACTGGTCATATGGAGGAGCCAAGATCTGGTGAGAAGATAAAAATAGCAGGTACTAGTGAGTACTTACTATAATTTGTCCTTTTGTTTAAAACACCAGTAATATCGAAGCCTCTCTTCTTACAATTATGTGTAAGGTTTCAAGCAGAACTTCAAAACTGAAATGAATGTGTGAACAATTATTCCATTTTTACCACAAGAAACTCTGGCTTAAAAATGAATGTTTAGGCACCCAAATTGGAAAGGAAAAATTAAAATCATCTTTGTTTGTGTATGACAATATCTTATATGTAGAAAATCCTAAAGATTCCACACACACGAAAAATCCCTGTAAGAAGTAATAAATGAATTCAGTAAAGTTATGGGATAAAAAATCAGCACACAAAAATTAGTTGCATTTCTATACAATAACAATGAAAAATTCAAAAAGGAAATTAAGAAAACAATAGCATCGTTATTTAAAATAGTATCTGTTTTAGTCAGCCAGGTTGCTATAACAAAAATACCATAGACTGGGTGGCTGAAACAACAAATATTTATTTCTTGTAATTCTGGAGGCTGGGAAGTCTGAGATCAGGCTGCCAGCTTGGTTGAGTTCTAGTGAGGGCCCTCTTTTCTTTTTGCAGATGGCTGTCTTCCCGCGGTGTCCTCACGTGGTAGCGATCAGAAAGACAGGAAGAAAGCTTTCTTGTTTCTCCTTTTAAGGGAACTAATTCCATCATGAGGGTTCCCACCCTCCCGACCTAATGACCCCTCGAAAGCCCCATCTCAATTACCATCGCACTGGGGATTAGGGTTTCAACATATGAATTTTGGGGTGACACAAACACTAAGTCCATGGCAACATCAAAAAGAATAAGATTCTCAGGAATAAACTTAACCAAGGAGGGAAAAGAATTGTATAAAATATTGCTGAAAGGAATTAAAGAAGACACAAATAAATGGAAAGATATTCACATTTGTGAATGGGAAGACATAGTGTTAAGATATTGATACTACCTAAAGCAATCTACAGATTCAATGTAATCCCTACCAAAACCCCAATGATGTTTTTTGCGGAAATAGAAAAATCCACTATAAAATTCATATGCAGTCTCAAGGGATCCTGAGTAGCCAAAAGGATCTTGAAAAAGAATAACATTGGAGGATTTGCACTTTCTCATTTCAAAACTTTCTACAAAGCTACAATACTGGCATAAAGTGTGGTACTGGTATAAAGACAGACATACAGACCAATGGAATAGAATAGAGATCCCAGGAATAAATCCATACTCAGATGGTCAAATGATTTTTGACAAGGGTCCCAAGACCATTCAATGGAGAGAGGATAGTCTTTTCAACAAATAGTGTTGGGAAAACTAGATATCCACATGCAAAAGAATGAAGTTGTTCTCTTATTTAGTTCATATACAAAAATTAACTCAAAATGAATCGATAACAGATGTAAGAGCTTACACTATAAAACTCTTAAAAGAAAACATAGGAATAGCTTCATGATACTGGATTTGGCAATAATCTCTTGAATATAACACACAACATACAGGCAACAAAATGAAAAATAGATTAATATCCTATATATAAAGAACTCCTATGACTTAATAACAAAGACAAAAACAAAAAACGAGAAAAGGATTTGAACAGGCATTTCTCCAAAGAAGACATACAGATGGCCAATAGGCACCTGAAAAGATACTGAACATCACCAATCATTAGGGAAATGCAAATCAAAACCACAATGAGATACTATTTCACACCCATTAAGATGGTTATTACATTAAAAAAACAAACCTTGAAAATAACAAGTGTTGGCAAGCATTTGGTTAAATTGGAACCCTCATATATTGCTGGTAAGAACATAAAATAGTGCAGCCACTTTGGAACACAGTTTGCCAGTCCCTCAAAACGTTAAATAAAAAGTTACCATATGACTCAGCAATTCCTCTCCAGGGTAAATTATACCTGCGAGAAATGAAAACATATGTCCACACAAAAAGTTGTACACAAATGCTTATGGTAGCATTACTCAGAATAGGCACAAAATGAGGAAAAAACAAATGTCCATCAAGTAATTAGTAGAGAAACAAGATGTGTTATATTCATACAATATTATTCAGCTATAAAAAAGAATCAAGTACTGATACATGCTATGCCATAGATGACCTTTGAAAACAGAAGCCAGGCACAAAAGGCCACATATTGTATGATTCTATTTATATGAAATGTCTAGAATAAGCAAATCCATAGGGACAGAAAAAGTAGATTACATTTGCCGGGAACTGGAGGGAGTGGGGAATGGAGTTTGACCACTAAAGGTACAGAGTTTCTTTATGGGGTGATAAAGATGTTTTGGAATTAGATAGTGGTGATGCTTGCACAACTTTGTAAATAAAATTAAAATCACTTTAAAATTGTACACTTTATAAGAGTAAATTTTATGTTATGTGAATGATGCCTCAACTTCCAAAAATTTAAAGAGCTTAATAAAACCTACATCAGATAGTGTTGGCTCAATTCAAAGGACATCCGTATGCCAGCTGTATTGACATCTGAGCTTTCTCCATCACATTCCCAAGATGGTAGACAGACTCAAGACTGTTGCTGGTAACTGGGAGTGCTGTGAGTAGGTGAAAACCCGGGTGAAAAATTGGGAAAGCATCCCCACCCCATCAATGGTGGACAGACTAGAACCTTCACCTGCAAGTTGTGTGCATTTGCAACATAATGGTCCCAGAATCCCTCCCAAACCACTGGACCAAGACATTTGTATTCACCTGCCCGTTTTTGTTGGCCCTGTTGGTATCTTGGTGAGAGGATGGACATCAGGGACCAAGTCAACAGAATAATAATGTACTCGTAAATACTATTGCAGAAAGCTGATACATCTAATTCTGATATAGCTCTTGTCCTATTGGGCCCCACTTCAGGCCCACTGAATATATGAGTGTGGAGTTCAGGAATTTACATTTTTAAGAAAAACCCTTACTATTCTTCTTCAAACTTGGGTCTGGCAACCATTAAGTTTTTTTCTTCTAACTTTATATTTTGAAAAATGCAATAAATACCCACGTAAATCATGTTTTAGCTTATGCCATTAATTGTTAACACTTTGCCACATTTTCTTTCTCTTTTCTCTCTCTTTAATCGGTCACTTTGAGAGTAAGTTACAGTCATAATATTTTAGCTTGTACTTCGAATATTTCAGCTTGTACCACATAAAAATAAAGATATCCTCCCTTAGCACCATAATTCAAGTGCTGCACTAAGGATATTTTACATTGATCCACAAATATTATCAAATATACAATCCATATTCCTGTTCCCCAGTTGTCCTAATAATGTGCTTTATAGCTTTTTGAAATAATTGCAATTATTTGTCACATCTCTTCAGTTTCCTTTAATCTAGAATGGCTCTACCATCTTTTTGTTTTTTATCTTTGAAGAGTATAAAAAAATTGTTTTGCAGAATGTCCTTCGATTTGGATTTGCTTTATTGTTTCCCCATGATTAGACTTTAGTTAAACAGTTTGTCGAGATAATGTGTGTCCATTTGTCCACTATCAGCAATGCTAGGTTTTATCACTTGGTGTGTTGTCCACCAGACTTCTCTACTGTAAAGGTAGCTTTTCCCTTTGTAATTAATAAATAATATGAGGATGATACTTTGAAACTAACCATTTATTCTTAAGCATAAGAATTTTTAACCAGCCTATCTACTATAATTAATTCAACAATCACAGATCTCTGTGTAATTTCTGTATATATAATACAAATCACTAAACTTTGAGTTTAATTGTTATATTTCCCTCTTAATATTTCCTTTGTGTCTTGAATATAGCCTCAAAGTCTAATAAAGCCATCCTCTTTGATACTATTTTTTCTACATAACCAGAATTTAAGATATAGATATAAACACTTTTATCTCCTAAATAATTGCAGGTTTCTGAAATTAGCGTTTGGCAGGAAATGTTTTCTAATCCACAGTTCTCTAAATCATCTTAATTTATTAAGTGTGATAAATGATGGGCTACTGTTATGCTTATCTTTGTTTTCTTAGTCCTCTTGTAAATAGAGAGGTTATTTTGTTCTGCTTCATAAATCCTATGGGTGTTGAACAATTTTATAGGATGACTGATTCTTTTTTTTAATAAATGAAAAGAGAATGCATTTTAAGCTCTCTTTTAAACATTGCTGAAATTCAATTGTTGCTACAGAGTGCACTCTCATATAGATTTTAAATGCACTGAAGAACATAACATGACACAGGCAACAGCTAGCGTTGACTTTGAATGTACCTTGTCCCATCCCTTTTTCATACACATCAGTACTTGACTATTTAATCTTACATATTCAGACAAGATTATCTATTTGGCTGTAATGAGTATGTTTTGTCATAACTGCAAATTTCTCAACTTATTTCATTCAACCCTACCTCACCATGTGAGTTCCAGATACCCTGAGAGAACTCAACTGTGAATGGAATTCTATTATTTAAGGGGTATTGGGATTTCTTTTCCTCCAAGAAGTGTTGGCTTAGATAGCACCTGGTTCTCCATGTCAGCCCTTCCCATTTGGTTGAGTTTCTCTCACTGCCGCGTTGATCTCCTTAGTAAATGACTGCCTGGCAATTGGGATATGCATTAGCTTGGTCATTACCAGCCTTTGCCAAGCAGGAGGGCCCCGCGCCATGCTTGGCTTTGTCAGAGGCCACAGAGTATGCTGTTGTGAGGAGGCATCACTCCGTAGTCATTAGCATCATCCATTGGTCCCACTTCCATGCCATAAACTACTACTGCTGCACCAAAGTCCCTTTGCATTTTGCTGTGCCATTTAAATGGTGGTTGTTGGTGAAGTTTAATATGACAAATACTTATTAATCATTACCTATAAGCAAAGCTCAATGTAAAGCACTGTAGGAGATAATAAAATAAATGCAATCCCTCTCTTCAAGTGAAGTACAAGCCAGAAAGAAAATAGGATAATTTTTTTTGAATAGCACTATTACACCTCAGATTGTGGCAAATGCCAACAAAAAAGGACATAAGAAAAGGACATAAAAAGCTATGAAAATTTGAAAAAAGAAAAAAAAATCCACTAAATTGAGAGCTAGAAACTTCCCCTCCAGGTGTTCTGAGAATATGGGATTTTCCGAGGATACAAGATTACAGGAAACCTTCTGCATCCACTGTGCTGAGAATCATGGCTTTTAAGTAGCAGAAAACATCCTAGAATGGGGAGTTAGCCCCGCACCACATCAGTTACAAAAATAACTGTCCAAATCAACATCACAAAATTTGGACAGAATCATTCAGTCGTTTCATCATTCAATGCATTCTATTAAAGGGCAGCTGGGAACTGGAGCTGGACGAGGACCAGGTGGTATAATAGTTAAGGAGACAGTCTTGTTGGGTGGTGCAGACAAAGTAATGCAGCAATTTCCCTGCCACCGTCTGTGTGTACAGGCGAGATGTGAGTTCAGAGGAGGAACACCTCACCCTTTCTGGAGATTGCAGAGAGTCCCAGAAAGACACACTTCCAGACTTAAAAGCTGAAGGAACAGTATTCCAGCTCAGAAACGAACAGGAGCCAAAGCCCTAATTGTCCCCAGCCCTGTACTCCTAGGTCACAAGGCCCCCCGATTGGAGATATCTGCTCTAAATGAACTGTTTACCCTCTAGTGGGCACAATAATATAAATAATCTTCACTTCTCATTTGAATATTGTTGATCCACAAGAATACAACATGCTGCTCAGTTTAGAAGGCATTTATTTACCATAATCTACAGATATGAATATTTGTCCAAATGAAATCAGCCCTTGGTTATGCAATGTGTGCTGGTGATGGCCAGCTGGTCAAACTATTATGGATTTGATTTTAAATAAAGAGAGAACAAAATTATTTACGATCATGAGAATTTCTGTGGCATTTGTTTAGTTATGAATTATGGACCATTGGTAGGAAGAAAAGATCGGGGAGGTTTGAGCACTCAGTAAATACTGTGGTGATGACCCGATTTTCGGTCTGATTTAGGAACTGCAGAGACAGTCTGGGCTCCGCTCGAGATGCAGCTGAAGCTCAATTTGGATGCTCAGTGAAGTGAGGGAGGCTGAACATTCTGAGCGCAGCAGTTAAGTGATCTCGGCAGTACCAGAGAGGACTGAAGAGATTTGTTCTAGTTAAAGAAATGAATATTTGGAACTACTTCTGCGGCACCAGGGAGCATTTTTCTTATTTGCTAATGTGAACTAAAAAATAAATTCATCACGTTTGCTGAGGTTTCTACACAATAGACAATTGAAAGGGGCTAGATAGATTTCATGAGGGCACCTGCGCTGCTTGGTGTTCGTGAGCTCCTGTGTATCTGTTTGAATTTCTCTCTTGTCCAAGCCCATGTGTGAAATGGGTAGCCTGATACCATCTTTTCCTGTCGCCTGGGACCTTGTTTTATCATCAGCTCATTCCTCTCTCTCATGTATCCTCAATTGCTTCCACTCTACTGACTTCTCCTCAGCATGTATACATTCTCATGTCTTTCAAATTTTTTAAATATAAAGAGTATTTTTTAGCCTGGCTTCTCGTTTGTTGCTTTTGTCCCATTTAGAGTTAGGATCCTTGACAATACTCTGTATTCACCATGTGGGCTTCCTGACTTTGCATTGGTCCCCCAATCTGGCGTCTGCTCCCACATTCTGCTATATCTACTCAGACAATGGTCATCAATGGCCTCCTCAATGTTAAAACCAATGGACTCTTCTTGATGCCTTGTTATTAACCCCCTAGAACCACCTAACTGGTGACGATCATTCTTTTCTTCATAAATATCCTTCTTAGGCGTCTGAAATGTCCCCATCTCAAGCTCTTTCTGAGATCACTGATTCTCTTTTGCTGGTTCCTTTTTCTCCCCTCGTATATCTCTTAAATATTACTGCCACTAGCCTGCTTCTATCAATTTTTACACAACTTCAAACATCTTCTTTCACCTGATGAATCCCAAATCTATGTTATCAGGATAAGATTGTCTCCTGTGTCGCACTTGTAATAGCAGCTGCCTATGCAACAGCTCCCCCTGAAAGTCACACAAGCACCTCAAACTCGGCATGGCTGAAATCAAAGCTATCATCTTTCATTTTTGATTCTCTCTACTGCCTGATCAGGCTCATCTTTGCAGAATATTTTTTGTCTATCACTGACCTTTATGCATGCATTTTTTAACTTTATTCTACTTACTGAACTATAAGTTCCCTGGGGAAAAGAGCTCTGCTGTATTCATTTTTGATCCTCAGCATCTAGCATTGCCATAATTCTTTGGGAACTATAAATGAATGAATAGAGGGAGGTGAAGTCCGCCACATAGTTGTACTTTTTTGCATTAAAAGGAAGCACATCAGATCAGAGTCCCAACGTGTGCTGGAAGGTGCTCCCTGGCATAACTGCTCAGGAAAGTATCTCTTTTATTTCTCCTGGCTCTCAAAACATTGCCATGTGCCACAGCATTCTCTCTCCCAGGCAGATACAAGAATACAATCCCAGGAGAACATACAAGGAAAGAAAAGTGCCCGTAAGCGTACAGCTATGAAGAATGAGAACATTTACAAAGGAAACGCAGCGTCGTGCTCCAGGGAGAAAGGCTGGGTCTTTCTTCTATTTTGATATTTAACATTCAGCAGACCAAAAGCTTTCAGTCTGTAGTTATGAATAACAGCCTTGAAAAATGTGAGAAGATTTTAGCATTAAGACTTACAAATCATAAAAATCTCAAAGGAAATAAATTTAGTTGGGAAGACAAAATTGCTATAGGGTCACATCAGGACTTCCAGCCTTCCGAAGTACATATATGTCAGTGTCCAAGGACCCTTTGGAGTTTGTAGCCCACATTAAAATAAAGAATTATGCAGAAGATTCTATGAAGACACTCAGGAGGGCACCTCACCTGCGCTAAAGGAGTTAAGAGTTCTGCCTGGGAATGTGAAATGTGAGACAAGCTTTAAAAGTCAACTTTTGAACTGGATATTGTAAGCAGAAGGAAGAGCTTGCACTAAGGCACAGGGGGGTAAATATGACATCTCATTTGGGGAGTTATGGCAAGTTTGGCAGGACCTAAATGTCAGGCGGGTGTGTGGGAGGTGGGAGGTGGGAGATGGATCTGGAAATGTAGCAAGGAGCAAAGCATGAAACCCCTTGTATATCGTGTTTGGTAGTTTGATGTACATGGTAGATGAGGAGCCATGGAAAGATTTTAAGTAGGTAAGTGACATGATCAGATTTATATTTTAGAAAGATAATTCTGGAGCCAACATATGTGATGAATTTGAGAGGAATACACCTAGAGGCAGGAAGACAAGTAAGAACATCGTTGTAATAAGCAAGTGAGAAATCAGGTTAGGGGAAGAAGACAAGGGAACAGATTCTATAGTAATCCAGGAAGTTAAATCACTAGAACCTGGTACATTGTGGAATAAACAATAAGGGTCTAGGATGATTCCCAGGGTTCAAGTTTCATTCAGTCATTCAGGAAATATATATGCATACACACACATACGTACTATGTCCTGGGCTCTATTAATACAATAATAAACAAGACACAGCCCTAAGCCTCAAGGAACTCACAGTTTAGAAAGGTTATAGACAAGCAAAAAGGGTGAATAAAAGAATGCAGTAAGGACTTCTAGCCCAGACTTGAGATTCAATAAAAGATTTCTGAAAGAAATAGCATTTCTGCTGAGATCTTAGTGACAAAAACTGCTAGCTAAGTGAAATGGACTACGGAAATATTCCTTGCAGAGGGATTAGCACATACAAAGGCATAGAGGTAAGAAAATGTAGCGTTTGTTTGGGAAACTGTAAGAAAGAGAAAGATTGAGTAACATCATACACCAAGAGAGGTAATGTAGGAAAATAAGGAGAATTAGTGGTGATAAGCCAAAATTCTTGCATGTTGAGATGGACATGTCTGTGGGATGTCCAAATGGAAAGATTGGGTTCTGAGGTTTTCATAATTGTCTAGAATGGCTGTGGAAATAGATTTGAAGGATAAGACAGGAAATAAAGCTGTGAGGGAGGTGAAATTTCTCAGGGATAGTGGTAGAGAATGAGAAGAGAGAGGGTGAAGGACAGAACCCAGGGAGCACAATCATATTTAAGGGAGGGATGGAGGAACAAATGTCACATGACACAGAATCAGAAGGAAAAAAAGAGGTACTAGTTGAAGCTGAAAGTTCCAGTAAAATAATGATATAAAAGTACCTAGTGGACTTAGCACTGACGAGATCATCAGTAACCTTGTCAAGATCACTTTCAGTGGAGTGCAAGGGATGGAGGCCAGGTGAGAAGGAGTGGATGGCAGGCCAGTAACTGAAATGGTGAGTATAGATTACGCTTTCAAGTAGCTTGCTTGTGAAGGGCCAAAGAGAGAGATGGTAGCAACAGATCACCACACGGAGTTGGGAAAAAATTGGTTGAGCTTTTGTAAAGAAGGAAGAGATATAAACAACTTTATCAGCTGAGGGGAATGAGACAAGGGAGAGGGAAGGTGAAAGAGATGTTCCAAGGACCTGGAGGAGACAAGGAGGGATAAGATATACAGTATGTGGAAGGTTAACCTTGAACTTCAAAAGAGACAGCTTGTCCTCCAGAGTTGGAAGGGATGGGGGAAGGAGGGGTGAAGGAAGCGGATACAGTGATAGACAGAGTTCCAAAGAGTTGAGAGAATAACTAATCTGATGATCAGGTTATCTTCTCAATGAGGGGATGAGATCTGAAGGCACAGGAGGGTCGTCACGCTCCAGTCTCACCTTTTCCCATTCCCCTCTCATGCCAGATTGAATATCTTTGTTTTGTGAACATCACAATTAAGTCAATTACTAATCTGGGAATGACCAAATGTCAGCTCGCCTGGAATACTATAAATAAATACAAACTAACCCCCGAGGGTGCTGGAAGTTTATATTAGTTTCTTTGACATGTATCATTTAATAGACTAAATAAATAAATATTCACACAGAGAAGACATAGAGATTTTTTTCTCCACTAGACATTAGAAACATTTGTATTTTATACATGATAGGTACATTCCATGACCATAGAAGTGACCATGATTATGTGCAAATGACTGTTTTCAACTCAAAACTTCAAGAACTTAAGGGTCTGACCATCCGTCTCCTGCAGGGTGGAACAATGGGACAGTTTCGATTAAGCCTGTTGTGGGTTTGAATATAGAAGAATTCATGGATAGTCTATCAATCACTCTTCATAAAACGCCTTATGACTTTCATGAATCATAATGGACACAACCTAATTTTTAAAATCTGCTTTAAATAATGAGCTGAAGACAAGTTTTCTAAAGGATTGGGTTTTATTTTTTGTGTTCGTTTTCAAAGTCCCTGCATTTGTTGCCTTCAAATGAGCCGTCTCTTGGTTGGCCTCCACTGGCTGGAAATTCAAATGGTGCTTCTAAAGATTTGACACTGGGTCTAGTATCATTTAACTTTTTTTCCCCTTTGCTGAGGAAGATTGTCCCTGAGCTAACATCTGTGCCCATCTTCCTCCATTTTGTATGTGGGACGCCACCATAGCAAGGCTTGACGAGCTGTGCATAGGTCTGTGCTAGGGATCCCAACCTGCAAACCCTGGGCAGCTGAAGTGGAGCATGTGAACTTAACCACTATGCCCCTGGGCTGGCTCCCTCATTTAATATTTTTAATAAACATAGTTTTCTTTTTAAAGGGAGAAGTCAGGGTGAGGCCCTGAGTCAAGATAAGAATTGCTGTTGTTCTTTTTTTTGTACAAGTATGTTTTTTGGTAAGGAGGATTGTCCCTGAGCCAAAATCTGTTGCCAATCTTTCTCTTTTTTTTTCTCCCCAAAACCCTAGTACATAGTTGTATATCCCAGTTGTAGGTCATTCTAGTTCTTCTATGTGGGATGCCGCCATAGCATGGCTTGATGAGCAGTGTGTATGTCCATGCCAAGGATCCAAACCCGTGAACCTCAGGCCACTGAAGCAGAGCACGTGGACTCAACCACTCGGCCACAAGGCCAGCCCCTCTAATAAACATCTAAACTGCAAAATTGAGAAAATTATCATATGAATGATGCCAGGATGGCCCAATTGCTAGTGTCCCGGAAGACCGAATTAAAATTACAAGCAACCAAGGCCAATTACAGAAACAATCTACCCAAAACACAGGGAAGTTCAAGAGAAGCAAAGACAGATTAAAATTGTACATTCTTACCCGTTTATTGCACCTTCTCTTTGTAAGGGAGAAAGATAATCATCATTTTTATGACACATTGCTTGTGGATTTATTTATTTATTTATTTTTTTTTAAAGATTTTATTTTTTCCTTTTTCTCCCCAAAGCCCCCCGGTACATAGTTGTGTATTTTTCGTTGTGGGTTCTTCTAGTTGTGGCATGTGGGACGCTGCCTCAGCGTGGTCTGATGAGCAGTGCCATGTCCGCGCCCAGGATTCAAACTAACGAAACACTGGGCCGCCTGCACCGGAGCGCGCGAACTTAACCACTCTGCTACGGGGCCAGCCCCGCTTGTGGATTTATTTGCTGATGCTGGTCACAGTCAGAGTGGATAATAGTGCACGTCTATGTAAAGCACAGATCAAATATTCTGGTTAAAAATTGGAAGGGCACTTATTTCTAGCGAAGCAAGCCAGTGTTAAGGTGGTTACAATAGGACTAAGTTCAGTAAAGAGAGATAGAAAAATTGTTAGTGGCTCAAACAAGATAGAAGCTTATTTCTCACTGAAACAGAATCTAGGAGTTGCCCCGTACTGCTACAGCAACTCCATGATGATCGGAAACCCAGACTCCTTGTGTCCTCTTGCTCCACCATCTTCAACATGTGGCTTCTACCTCACAGTCCCAGACGGCTGCTCAACCTCCAGCTGTCAGGTCTACATTCCAGCCAGAGAAAGAAAGAAAGGAGCAGAAGCACATGCCCTCTCTTTTATGTGTGTGTGATAACATATACATAAGAAAATGTACCCTTTTAACCATTTACATGTACAGTTCAATGACATTCTGTACATTCAGATTGTTCTGCAACCATCACCAGCATCCCTTACCGTAACTTTTTCATCTTCCCAAACTGAAACTCTAGACTTATTAAACCATAACTCCCCACTCCCTCTCCCTTCCCTCAGCCCGTGGTAACCTCTATTCTACTTTTTGCCTATGAATTTAACTATTCCAGGTACCTCACGTACAATATCTATCCTTTTGGGACTAGTTTATTTCACTTGGCATAATGTCTTCAAGGTTCACCCATGTTGTAGAACGTGTCAGAATTTCCTTCCTCTTAAAAGCTGAATAATATTCCATTTTTATGAATATGCCACATTTTGTTTATCCATTCTTCTATCGGTGAGCACTTGAGTTGCTTCCACCTTTAGCTATTGTGAATATTGCTGCTATAAACATGTGTTTGAATTTATGCTTTCAGTCCTTTTAGATGTACATGTATCCAGAAGTGGAGTTCCTGAGTCATATGGTAATTCTGTGTTTAATTTTTTGAGTAATTGGCGTACTGTTTTTCACAGTGGCTGTACCATGTTACATTCCCACCAGTGATGTACAAGGGTTCCAATTTCTTCACATCCTTGCTAATGTTTCTTTTCTTTTCTTTTCTTTTCTTTTAAATAATAGCCATCCTAATGTGTATGTACTGACATGTTATTGTGGTTTTAATTTGCACTTTTCTAATGCTTAGTGATGTTGGGCATCTTGTCATGTGCTTACTGACCACTTGTATATCTTCTTTGGAGAAATGTCTCTTCTAGTCCTTTGCCTATTTTTAAGTCAGGTTGTTTGTTTTCTGTTATTGTTGAATTACAGGGGTTCTTTGTATATTCTAGATGAATATGCTGAAAGGCTTACATTCAGGATTTATTTTTACCTCAGGTCTTTGCCTATAGTTAGAGCTGTTTGCTAGAAGAGGAGTCATAATGGCTTGCTTATAACCAACGTCTCAGACAGACAGACTTCCCATAACTTTGGTATTACCATACTTTTCTTCTCAATTGCACTCTCTATTTTAAAAAGTTACAAATGGTAAAAATATATGTATATTCATTTTTTTCATATTTATTTTAAAACATATAGCTTTGTAGATAGACAAATAAAGTCGCCTAGCTTAGGTCTCTTCTGCAGTAAGACCTATTTGTTATTCTTCTCAGGTAAATGTACAACTGATTTTACTTTATGCTCTAGTTGAACTTTCTTTCAATTCCATTTGAATTTCTAAATGTCCAGAATTTTCATTATTATTATTATTAGGGTATAATTGACAAATAACATTATATTCATTTCAGTTGTACAACATACTGATTTGGTATTTGTGTGCATTGCAAAATGATCACCACAATAAGTCTAGTTAAAATCTGTCACCACCTTACATAGTTACAAAAATGTTTCTTTTTACTTGTGATGAGAACTTTTAAGATCTACTCTCTTAGTAACTTTCAAACATGCAGTACAGAACTTTATTGGACGGTGTCACGGTTCCCAAGAATTAGCGGTGTGGTGACCAAAGTTTTGGCAGAAGCATGATTTTTCTCATACGCTTATTGCCTCCCTTTGTTCCAATGACAAGATATTTGTGCTGTTCAGCCATTTGAGTTAACATAAGAGTTTGCTCAAATATTGAGTTTAACATTTAAAACTAAGATCACAAAATGAATGTTTTGGAATATGACTACTGATAAGAGTTAAAGCAAACAAAAAAGGGATGCTTGAATAAGAATCTACCAACATTGATAATAATTATTATTGTTTATAAAGATTTTTCAAATTTTCTTTGACTATCTATTGTCTTTAATCTGTCAATGAAGGAGTAATGCTAAGGGAGGAGGGATCACCATTGACAAGAAAACTATGTCCACCCTTTATCCTGACAAGTTCGACATATGTTTGGAGGACCAGTTCTCTCCTGGGATAGAACTCATCCTAAGGAAGGAGTTTGGCCCAGGGCGGTATAGCTGGTCTCCAAAGGAGAGAGTGAGCTTTATCAGAGCTTGCTTTCTGTTTTCTGTTCTAGTGCTCATGGACTAATGTCTGACCTCTGAGAAGGTAAAGTACCACTAACCAGTGATAAAAATCTAAAGAGCCATTCATTCAAATAAGGTCTTGGCTCAGAATGGCCTCGCTGTTCACCTGTATCAGATCCTGGCAAGAACCTCTGTTTAGGGCGACTCTTGGAACTCACTGAGGCAGAGAAGGGACACAGAACCAGAGCAGCAGGCTGAATCAGCTCACATTTGTGACAGGAAAGAAAACCACAGGAGGAGAAGGAAATGCTGAAAGTCACATACAAGTTGAGGGCCAGTTCATTAGCACTCTTAAGACATTTACTGAAAATGTCCAAAAGGAGAAGGGGAAGCTGCGACGGGGCTTGAGTCTGTAGAATTACAGATGAGAGAGCCAGAGATGTGCCCTTGAATGACTCCCACGGTGATACACAGACAGTTCACACCATGTGGCCCAGGGAGTCAGGGTCTCATAAGCACGTGATCTCTGGGAGAGGGAGACGGGGGAGAAGAGAAGAGAAATGAGCAACTTGCATTGAATTAAAGACAGTTTAAAGACTAAGATATTAATTCCACTTATTTTCAAATACTCAAATCAAGTTTTAAAATGTTTTACCATCTGTATATATGATTTACATTGAGGATTTTACTCCTTTCACAAATCTGGGCTGTCTGGCTACAAAGGAATTTCTTAGCCATTTTCCATCTCACTGACCAAGGATTTAGATCAGTTATCAACGACAACAAAATATCTCGTAAAGAATGAAACAAGCAAAATACGTAAGCCATCTTGAAATAGAAAATGCGGTGGCAGAGTACCTTTAATTTCTTTGGTACAACGAAGCCAGACGCAGCATCTGTACAGTCTGTTCATGCACCCTTTTCATAGATGGCTTGTGAAACCAACACTCACACTCGTATGAGAGCCTTAGGGGAAGCCAGATTTCACACCTCCACCCTTCAAAGTTCTAACATAAGGAAGAAAATCTGAAGTCATGTCATCTTTAAGAGACTTCATGGAAAGAGATGAGATGCTGGTCCTGGAATGCCCAGTGCTTGCCAAGAGGCTCTGCCTGGTGTGGCATGTGTTCATGAAAGAAAATGTCCACAGTCACGAAGGTCTTCACCCCTTTCAACAAAGTATCTAAAGGCAACAACAGAGAGGAAAGACAATCCTCTGGCTCTGTAAATAAACAAAGGACTTGCATCCCCAGAGACTCATCATAATTCGCAAGCACTTTTGAAATGGAGACCACATTATCTGGAAGAAAAGAACAATGAAAGAAGAGACCGTGAAACCATTATGCTGCCATATGTCTGGCACAGAAGATCATAAAACTCTGAATGACAGTAGTGTGAACCAGTGACTAGAGCCTTCCCTTGGATTTATGACCAACCTGCTCTTCATTTTCACCCAGTGAGGGCACTCCTGTTCTGATTAAAACGCTTTGAAAGCCAGGCATGAGAAATACAAAACATTGTCATTGCTAAAATCCATAAAGTTCTCAGTGCTTCTCTAGAGATCTCAGCTAAAGCACACAAGAGGAAAAGCAATAGACTCCCACCTTATTTAAAAACAAGCACATAAAAATATCTGGACTCAGAGAAAAATGGCCTCCCCTGTAAACAGCTTTTCTGGTCATAACATAGACCTCCCCTGCAGTTACTGGATGCAACGTCTCTCCCTGTGAGCGAGGGCCTGAGCCCCAGACAAGGTCAAGCCCTCACCATCTCAGGAGGCACGAGCTGGTGCTCCTTTTTAACAGCAACACTTTAGAAATGACTGATGTGGGCACCCAGAGGTTCTTAACGGACCAGCTGCAATCACCACAATAGATGCTGTTTAAGGAGTTGTTTTTCATATTTGCTGTGCAAATCATTTCCGTAAATGTGTGGGTTCATTGATCTGAATAAACCATCCCTTGATGTAAAGAAGGTAAGATCTTTGTTAGTCATCAAATATTTCAATACCAATAAGGCCACCCTTTGGAGAATTTATTCCTTACCAGACCTGTTGCTTCTCATTTTGTCTGTTTTTTTGGTTCTGTTTTACTTCTGATTTCATTAACACCTCTACCTGTATGGTTAGCACCGTTTACGGAAAAGCCCTCAACACTTAGCTCTTTTCATCATCTTCATGGCATCAAGTCCAATGCTTGGTATATAGCAGGCGTGTTAAGTGAAGACTTATGGTACTCCCAGGTCCAACAATTCACTATAGATACAGTGTTAGGACACTGAGCACTAACTAACATATTAGAAACAGAAATTAAGAAGAACGAATAGAAAGGGTCTGTATCAAAGTTAAAAAGGTTCATTTCAAGCTGGTTGCAGTCAAACAGTGCAGTTTTCACTGGGATATAATAATTTTGGGAAGATATGAAAGGGAGCACTGTGTGGTATTGTCTTTGCTTTTGATTCCTAACAGTGTCTTTGCATATAACGGACAGTTAATAAGTAATTTCTGGATGGATTTATTCTGCCACAGTCAAAATAGAAATTCCAAGTTTGAGGAAATCCTTTCCACAATGAAAAAATTACGTATGTGGGGATACCTCTTTATGTGCCTCTGCCCTATGAAGGGAAGTCAGAGATACTCAGCAGGAAATAAAATGTCTTCTCATTTTACCTATTCCATATCTTAGTGTTCACACCTAGAATTGGCAGAAAAAGAAGAAATAGAGGAGAAGTCCACTTCCTCCCTGAATTATTTTAGTTTCTTTTTCTTATGGCTGCTTTCGTTCTTCTTCTTTTTGCATCCTGGCTTTTCTGTCAGCAAAAGTACCCATTTAATTAAGTTCTTGTACATACTTTGTGGGTTTTTTTAATGTTGCATATTCATAGACTCCTAGTTGGCACTTCATGGGGTGGTTCTAGGTGTCTGGGCAGGAAAAGATTGGTGTTTAAAAATTGGGTAGTAATAGCAATGGGCTATTAAGCAATCCTGCATAATTATCATAGTGTTTATTATGTATTTGTTATTTTTATTATATGCTCTATAATTAAAATATAGTTTCATACAAATAAACCCTGAAATGCACCCACATAATCCAGTGTGTTTTACTCCTACTAGGCACATATTCTTCATATGTGAATGTTGTCACTTTAAATATAAATTTTATTCAGAAGTTTATATGAAGTATGGGGTGAATTTCTTGACTATATAAAAGCTACATGATGAAACGGAAGTTTAATGGTTCTCTGAATATCATATGAAAGGAGTTAACCTAGTGATCAGTGCTTTCCTATAGTGAAGAAGGGTTGAGACCACTGTTGTTTATGAATTTTAGTGGCTAGTTAATCAGAAGAAAGAAAGATCCATATGACTACTTGCTCTCTGTGGTAGGTTTTAAGGAGAAGTCCCCAGTAATTTGTGTCACAAATGATACAATAAAACTAATAGGTTTATTTGCTTTCAAGCATAATATTCCTTTCCCTGATGTACCAAACTTCAATTATATTTACATTTTTGGTCTAGGAATAATCATTATATTCTATATTAAGTATATAAGCTAGAGTATCAAGTTATATAAGCATTAAGAGTTTAACTATATTTAGATAACAGATAAGAAAAAACAGAAATCAATTTTTACTCGTTACTTTTTTAGAGTCACCTAACAGCAAAAATTAAAATAAAGTAATTGAACACAGACGCAAACACCCAGATTGTAAAAGCAATTTCTTAAATTGTTTTAAAGTCACGTGCAATTTCCAAATTCTTGATACATCAGAGAGAACACATGCAAATATATCCAGTTTGGCATTTGTGGGAGAAAATCCCTTAGATGCAAAATTTCATTGGCTGCTCAGATAGGAAAGTCATTTTGGTTTTGCTTAAAAATTAACACATCCTCTCCCTGACATTTAAGACCAGTAATTGGCTGTGAAGTGCTCAGTGATGCTTTTAGATGAATTGTGGTGTATGTATATGAAATCATGAATATAAATGTAGTATATATATCATTTTATATATATCACATTTTATATATATCATTTTATATGTAAAGTAGATAAAAATAAATATGTATATCATTACATGTATACAAAATGATATATAATGGTTTAATAATGACATATCTATGTTGCTGCATATCTTTCCCCACCTTGGTATTATATCGTACATAACAACATACTATTGAAAACGATTGCCTTTTTTCTCTCTGAAAGACTTTCTGAGATGGTAAAATTTGAGTCAAACACCTTTCCAAATCCTAATAACACTAGTAGCTGGAGAGCAAAAGGAAAGGATACCAGACTCAAGGAAGCTCTATCACATAGATTTCACTCTCTTTTCATTATTGTATATAATTCTACCACATTTTTATAGCAGCCATGTGATGCATCCAGCCAAATTTTAAAGATAAATATGGAAAGAATGACAAAAAAGGCAAAAGAAAGGTTGAAGAGGGAAAAACACAGAATCATGAAATACCTAAAATATATACATCTTTACATAAAATGTTTTCTATTTCTATTAATAAATTAAATTGAGAGTGTGGAATAATATAAGGGCAAACATCCAGATAAAAGGAAATGAAAGAAGCAAGCAACCGCTGGAGAACATATTTTATTGTCCTTTTTTCCCTTATCTTCAAATTTTACCCCTATTATTTATCTCCCAAACATTTAGAAAAACCACAGGAATCAAAACCAGCAACTGTTTCTGTCATCGAGACTTTGACTTCTGTCCCAGAAACATGCCCCAGTTATAGAAAGATCAGTTTTAGTTTTAATGTATTTGCATAATAAATATTCATGAGCATCCACTATGTGTCAGTTTCTTTAAAGTTCCACTTTTACATTACACTTATCACGTTCCCTCTTGTCCAAACACATATAACAGTGCTACCCAAATTCCTATCATGAGAAATAGGCAATATTGGGAAAGACGAAATTATTCCATTAACTGGAGAGAGCTATTTGTCATAGTTATAAGAAGTTCTTACCAGATTAAAAAAATGAGTGATATAGCAATATTTGATTACTATACTTGTGATTCTCTCTGAACATAGAAAAATTATATGTACTGAAAATCTCTTTCAGCTCATATTAATATTCAGATTCAAGAATCCCAGGAAAATTAAATGTACAAATATATATATATACACATATATGTATACACACACATATACACATGCACCTAAATAATGAAGAAACATTATTATACTACCTTCTTCACCCAAAGAGAGCAATCACCCAGTTAGCAAATAAGAAATTGTATAACTGTTGTTTGAAATATGAATTATTATAACTTGGGGAAAGCATTATGGCAATATGTACCAAGTGCTAAAATATTCATGTCTGTTTTATCTTGGGTTTTCATTGCTATAAAACAATCTGAAATTCTTTAAAATATTAGCATATTAATATTAGAATTAATGTTAGAATACAGTAATATTCATTAGAAACAAATAAAACTAAAAGAATAGTAAATTTTGACACCTGCATAGATAAAATATATTACTGTCATCACCATCATGCTTTTGAAGGTTCTTTTAAAGTTTTATTGATGTATAACATACACATAAAAATTCATAGCTGGATGAATCTTCACAAAATAAACACACACGTGTACTCATACCCTGATCAAGAAACAGAACATTTCCTTCATTCCAATACTTAAAAATTTAAAAATCTAGGTTCTATAAGTATAGTCCTCAGACCAGCGGCATCAACCTTACACAGGGACTTATTAGTTTCTCTAACTTGCAAATTTTCAGATTCCACCCCAGATATGCCCAATTAGAAGGTTCAGGTATAATGAGGCCCAGCAATCTTCATTTTATCAAAGCCTGTAGGTGATTCTGAGGTGCACTAAAGTTTAAAAACCACTAGCCTAGGAAATGTATTTTGTTATAGAATGGAAAAAGTGCTTATACCTATTATTTTAATGACATATAAATAAGAGTCCAAAAAAAAGAATGGAAGTAAATATGACAAATGATGATAGTAGTTATTGCTAGATAGTAAAACTGTAGGTGATTTTTAATTTTCTTCTTCATATGTTTTTCCATTATCCAGATTTTATGAAGTGATTATAATACTTTGGGTATGTTAGTAAACGTGTTTATTTTGGTCTTTTAAAGTGCTCTATCATCAGCTGAACCAGAAGAGCTTCTTAGGAAGGCACTGTACAGTCAGTTTGCCTGAACTCATACTTATCTTTACGACTTCCATTCTGCATACCCACATCTACTTTTGGGGTATATAAGAGAGGAAATCCTGCCTATTATTTAGATGGAAATAAATATTGCCTTGCATGAACATGGGAGGCAATCTTGAAATTGGAAGGCAAGTTACTCCTCGAAGACTTCAAATTTACTAAGCCCTTTTATTTTAAGGAATGTGACCTTTCTAAAAGAAGCTTTTCAATTCTCTCTCTCCTCCAAAGACTAAAATAAATCGTTCTTTATCATAGCAAAATGGATCTTTGATGAGGATAGATTAGAAAAGCAATTCGAGTGCAGCAAAACATGGAACCCAACTCTGATGATAATAAAATAATTATAGTAGCTGCTGTCAGGGCCCCATCCATATCCCTCAGACCCATCGCTTCACAACGCGGGAATTCCATACAAGTAATCGCGCTCTCCATGTGTGAAGACTTTTCCTGAAGGCTACTCTGTTCTGGGACTCACAGATCAGAGGCGCCAAGGAATTAACATTCTGAGGAGCAGCCCTCAACCAATGACTGGCAGTGTGTGTATAAATACAACCAGTGTGTATAAATACAACTATTCTTGTAGGGGAGGAAAAATAATTTTCCCTCCATCCTTCCAGGGTCTTGACGGAGACCTTCTGTAATAAAAAACAGATTAACAGGAGAAAAGCAAACAGAAATGTAGTAACATATATACCTTCTGTAGACATGGGAGATACCCAGGAAAACTGAGTAACTCCCAGAAATGGCCCAAGCCACCACCTTAAATACTAATTCCAGCTAAAGAGGGACAATGTTGGGGAGAGGAGGAGCCAGTTATGGGAGTTTATCAGGCAAAGCACAGATATGGTTGTTATCTAGATTTAAGTTGATGCCTTCTCCATTGATAAGAATTTCTAGAGATTTAGTCTTATTCCTCTTCCTGGTGCAGAGAGGGAGACACACAAGTGGAGATTTCTCTTATAAATGTAAATGTCTCTTACAAAAGGGTAACTTTTACCACTCATTTTCAGAGTTTTTCCTGCTTCTGCTGTTTCTTAAAGAAAACCAGCTCAAAATAGTCCTTCTGTCAAAGAGGCATATTTTAGGGTGGCAAATTCTGCTCCCCTTCATTCTGAAGCACACATCTCAACAATTCTGAGTTTCCCTGTGGAATTAAGCTTTTCTCACGCTGTGTTAACACATATACTGTATGAGCTGCCTCCCTTCCTTGTATCACTTCCTATTTCTTTGTTGGCGTTCCTTGTACCTCCCAAATCAATGACGTGCGCTTGAACCCTTGGCTCAGTATCTATTTCTTGGGCAACACGTTCAAGGAAAGTGTTAGTGTGCTGAATAATGTAAAAAACAGGTTAGGAATTGCTTACAATGTTTATTAAAATGCATTTTTATAAGCCTTGGGGATTACATTCATTGCTATGATTATAATTATCAAACTAAACTAACCTTGCTACTTAGACATTGCTTCTTGAAGATTTGAGCAGTCCTCAGTTTTCCTATGAAGGCTTGAACCATTACTTATATAGTGAAAGAACATCCAGGGGTGATAGTCCAAATTATTTAACAATAGGCATGCGACGACTGTTATTATAATAATTGTAATGATAATAACAGACATTGCTATACAGCTAGACCAAATCCCTTTTGCCAGATATTAACCATTTAGTGGCAGGATTGAGAGTACTTTCTGGAGTCTTGGGCGAGAGTCTGGAACAACAGAGAGGTATTTGAGAGGCTCAGGTAACAGGACATTTAACAACCAGTTTAGAAGAATTTCAATATTTTAATAATCAGTAAGGCCCTACTGGTATAGACCAACCGAACGTTAATGTATCCAAAGAAAGATCTTGAACACCATATATATGAATGTCTTCTTTTTGTAATACAAACAATCTAGCATTATTTCCAATGGGATCAACATAATTAGAATGTAAAATAACTGCCAACAGGCACTCTTCTCTCGGGAATCAAGTTTTCAAAGAAAATGGACATGAAAAATATGGGTAATTTTAAAATACAATCATATGTTGCTTAATGACAGGGAATATGTTCTGAGAAATGCATTGTTAGGTGATATCATTGTTATGTGAACCTCATAGAATGCACTTACACAAACTTAGATGGCATAGCCTACTACACACCTAGGCTATATGGTACTAATCTTATGAGACCACCATCATATATGTGGTGTGCCATTGACTGAAACATTGTTATGCAGTACTTGACTGTGTAACACAGAAATGCTTTCACTCCAGCAAAATGGCTATTAGCGAAGAATATGTCCTCCTGGTGATGTGAGCACAACTCCTCCACATAAGTGACTCTAACATGCCTATTGAAATACAATAGCCTCCTGATTGGAATGCCTTCTTATTTATACTCTGCTATAAACACACAAGGGGTTCACCGTGTGTGGGATGCTGAATAAAAAGGTGATCAGAATACCCAGTTGCTAAAATGGCTTGGGATCTCTAAGTACTACAAGGGAATCCAGAGGCCAGTCGTCAGTTAAGGCTGAATCCAAGGCAACTGGCCATTGTTATCAAAATGGTTTCCCACAAACTTAAGCAATTAACTTAAGTGTCAAAGTTGAGACTGTGTGGAAAATATGTTGTTCCTATCATAGTTGTACAGAAAAGAAAAAAAAGAAAGAAAAAAGAAACTAGTAAGCTCTGGCTTTCAAACTCTGGCTTGAAAGATCCAGGATTTATGGTTTTTAACCATATTCTATAAGCCTCAATAACAGCTTCTTATCTAGAGAGAGAGAAAAAAATAAATTGAAATGAACTCTTCCTGAACTTATGCAAACAGATAATGAACAAAATGATTTCTGTATTAGATTTCGACACAAGCTATTTAAAAAGAATATTTCTGCATCTGGATAACGTAGCATCTCTGAACAAGAGGTTTTTTTCCCCAGTCTCTCACCGTACACACTGAGAGTTCATGTTTCAGTTAAAAAAGTAGCACTACCTAATAATCACAACAGAGCATGATTAGCGTTTTTCCTTTAGACTTCGACTATAAACCATGCATTTAAATAATTTTTCCCTATTGGACTTCAGATGCACAGTATTAGATGAATCATATCCTTGTGCCATGACATTAGCATCATTGATCCATACATGGCTTGCTTTTATTCATTAGTTACTCAATTAGTGTTTTCTAAATAATGTGACAAACACCTGCTGATTCACCATCCCCAAACAAAAGCTACCGTGTTGAGCATAACTTACATCTAATTACATGATTTGATTCCTCCATCAGCACATCCCTCTTGGCCCTGCTATGCAAGGCAGCCATCATCCCAAATTCTGGGTTCATCATTTCCCAGCTTCCCTTTGAAAATAATTTGTTGCTTCTGTATGTATCATTTGTTTGTTTGTTCTAGTTCTTTTTAATGTTACGAAAAGGATAGCATATGACCTGTCTTTTGGTACTCATTATTTTCCCTATCATATTATATTGTTATGATTTTCCATGGTGTTGCTTGTTGCTATAATCTATTCACTTTGATTGTTGATAATATTCTATTGTGTGAATATGCAATTTATAAATCCATTCTCCTGTAAATGGACATTTGAGTTATTTCTAGCTTTTATTATTGGAAATAATACTATGAATATTTTGTACGTTTCCTTTGTAATGTGCAAGATTTTCTTTTTAATGGAGATTTACCCCAAAAGGATTTCCTGAGTCATGGTAAAATGAATGCTCAACTTCCAGAGTCTTAAAAGACTAAGAACGTATATTGTATGTGAGAATGTGAGCAAATAGTATGGTGGAAATATGAGGTGTTGGCATGTTTTGGAAATCAATCCGTCAACATTTCATAAAATTAATAATTGGTATACCTTTTGAGCCAGCAGTCTCTTTCTTGATAATGAGTCTCGTAGAAAAAAAAAAATCCCAAGAGAAAATAAGACTATTCAAAGGAGAATGGTTGAATACTGCTGGCCTATCCATTGGGAATAATATGCAGCTATTAAAAAGAATGAATTTGAGCTGTAGTAATTCATCTTTGAGGAATTTCCAAGAGGTACTTTCAAGCAAGTAAAGCAAGATATAGAAAAGTTCATAATACACTATTGTTTAAAAAAATGAACAGTAACAATGGAAACTCCATATGCAGAGAAAAATATGGAAGGATGAATTTTAGGTGTTAACCTGTGTTAGTGAGTGAGGAAGGGGCTGATGGATTACATGCACTGACCCTTCTTTCATAGGCGGTGAGGATAACCGAAACCACAGGTCAGTGATCCCATTCAATCATATTTTTTTTAACTATCCAAATGCAGGCAATTAAAACACGCTACCCAAAACAAGTCACATGGCTTCATTTCTGCAACAGAGTATTTCATCCTCATGAGAAGAAATTTCTTAGAAGACATAAGGATTTACTTTCAAAAGTCCTAGCACACCCTCTATTGGTGTGGAAAATTAAGTGGGCAGGGAGTTTTTTTGTCCTAAAGACTAAAATTCCTGCAATCCTTTATTGTTTATTCTTTTTTTTCTCTCTGATTCCTGGTCCTTTACTCTCCCTAAGGATGAAATTAATGGTCAGCTGCACCTTTCCATCTGACGTAGTTGGTTAATTTAGAATTAAAATTCACTTATTCAGCAGCACTGCAACTCCTGTAACTCTAAAATGATAGCAGCAATTCCAATTTAAAATGGACCTATTCCTGCCTGTATTATCTAACCCATAAACCCTTTTTAAAAAGATAATTAATGCTGCTGCTTGTTGTCTCTGGGTTTTCAGTATCTCTATGTTGATAATAGCTTTGCTTTTAATCATTTGTTCCTATTAAAAAGCAGAAATAGGCAGAAAGAAGAAAAAAACATGTCATTTGCGTCTCTATAAAGAAATTGCTTGGAAAGCTGTCAAAGTTTCTTTAGACTATTTAAATTAGGGAGGGTAGCTTTTACAGGAAATGAACATAAAACAACAGATGAGACTGGGAATTTCACAGTGGATAATTTTTTAATTTTTTACATTAAGGTGCCCAGTGCATTTTAGATATGTTTTTATATGTGGGCATGCAAATCCTTATGCATTTATAAGGATTCAAAAATGTGTATGCCTCAAATATAAAAATCTCCAGAATGAAATCAGCTGATATTTTTCAGTGGCTCACAGCAGTCCTAGGCTCCCTTGAGCGAACACACAACTTGATAGAACATACCTTGAGTTCTTTTGATTTATAAGTATAGTCAAATAATACATGTTATTCCAAGCATTCTTACAAAGAAAACAGGCTCCTGGGGGCTGGCTCTGAGCCTGAACAGTTAAGTTTGTGCTCTCCACTTTGGTGGCCTGGGGTTCGCAGTTTCAAACCCTGGATGTGGACCTGCACACTGCTCATCAAGCCATGCTGTGGTGGCATCCCACGGAGAGGAACCAGAATGACCTACAACTAGGATACACAAGTATGTGCTGGGGCTTTGGGGAGGAAGAAAAAAAAGAAGAAGATTGGCAACAGATGTTAGCTCAGGGCCAATCTCCCTCACAAACAAGACAAAACAAAACAAAACAGAATGCAAAAAATAAATAAATAAATAAAACAGGTTCCTCATGCTTCAGACCCATAAATACCTAAGAATTATGTTGTCCTAAAGGGGGAGAGATCCTTGGCTACTTCCTTAAAGTAATTCTTTTTATCTAGGCCAAAACCAACCAACTAATCAATCAGCTAGTATTTCTCTTTTCATATTTGTTAATATATCTTTCACTATTTTTACATTGCTAATGTTTTTGTGTTATTTAGTTTTATTTATAACTCTTGTGAGAAACTATGGTTAGATTTTACTGTCTTTTCCTATTAATTCTTTAGTTATGGAATTTTAAGCCATTTATTCTTTATAGTATTTGATATGTCTAATCTTAATTTTTGAAATTTTATTTTTGGCTTACTGTTTTACTCTTCTTTCATGTTTTCTTTATGTTTTGTCTTTTGTTAAACTGTGTCTTTCTTTATATTTTGTCTTTTTGGTTTGGACTGTGGCTTTTGTTTTTTAGAGATTTGCATTATCATCTAAGGATATTGAAATATGCACACTCTTTGTTTTTTAAAACTTCTATAGGGACAATAAGTTCTTCAAAAGTATGCATTTTTTGTTCTCAAAGTTGAGCATGAAACAATCTTTTGATCCTGCCAAGATACATCTAGGTATTTAGGGCGTAATTATATTCCTTTATAATTTCCTGATATTTCCTTCTATAATTATAACCTGGAATCTTTAGCATTTGCAGGTACTGCTTTTGGTATTTAATCTAACTTGACTTTTAACTGACTTCAAGGTCATTTCAAAACCATTTCTCTCATGACTCTGAATTTTCACTTTGGATTCCTCAGACCTTTGGCTAGAATGTGTCAAAGTAATTTTCCTGGAAAATCTGAAAGAATGCCTTGCCTTTGTCCCCATCCCTAAGCTGCTGGGTACAGACTTCTTGTGGTACAACTTTTCCCTCCCAGCCCTGTAGTTGTAGAGGTCTGTTCTCCCTGGTATCTGAAACTGCAGGGAAATGTAAAACCATTCTGATTTTTGTTCCTTTGTAGGAATTTTGTCTAGACGTTTTTACTACAAGATTTTTTCTTTTTCATCATCATTAAAAAAATAAGGATCATAGTGTGTTGAGACGTGAGTCTCTTTTTTCATTATTCTTTCTAGCTATAATCAGAGTATTTTTGAATGTGTGTTTAGGTCTCTTTTATTCAGAAATATTTTTCTTTCATTATATCTGTTATTTCTTCTTTTTGTATTTGTTCTGGTTTCGGGGGTTTCAAACATTCTGAAAGACTACAAACCAAATACAGCTCTCAGCTTATTACAGAAGTCAGATTAGAGTAATTTACTGTATATATCTTGTTGTCAATCTTAAGATCTGTTTCCTGCCCAGAGCTGGTAGCCTGTCTGCCACAGTATCAATACTTTGAATATCTGGATTCTTTCTGGTTGGGCTCTAAGTTTGAGGTCAAGTTTCTCACTGACTGCCAATTAGCCCCCATGGATGGTCTCCCCCTTAGAGCCTGTAAATGTTTTTCTTGTCAGGTGCCCCGAGGTTGATCATATTTACAAACAACCATTCTTCTTTGTTTTGGACCTTATCTTCATTTCTCTAGCCCCATGTTGTCTTCATTATTTTGTTCCTCTCCTTCATCTTTGTCTTATTATGAAATTAGCATCCCCCAAACTCACTTCTATAGAAGAAAGGATCATACACAGAATGTCTATATAACTTAGTAGAAGATCATTGATTATAGTTATAAATGAAAGAAAACGTGAGTAGACGTAGGAGACATATAGTATAAGACTGTCATAGGGCTCATTTTACTACGTGATAGAACTCCAGATTGTAAACTACAGGTACGACATTGATGTTTTATAGGTGATATGTCAAAATCATGAATGTCAAATCTTTCCAACTTTGGCCATCTTTCTTGCAATTACAAGGTGTTAAAAGGCTGAAGCTGTGTTGAGAATCACATCTCCTGCTTCAGATAACAAAAGAGTGCCTGCAAACTTTGGGACTGGATGAAACACACCGTGCTCAATAACCCACATCGAATCTGCATGCACTTCTATCACATGCACAGGAGCTGTGATGAGATCCCAGGTATTACTATGAACTCATTGCTATCGTTCCCCATTTAACCATGTTATGTCTGAAAATAACAGTCAGCCTATGCCAGGGACTCTTTGTTTCCCAAATACTTACTTCCACCCCCAAGTTGCAAATTTTGTGAACTCTTTGAAGATGGGCACTTTATCTTCTACATTTTTGTATCCCCACAACATCCACCTCAGGGTCTTCAATACAGCATTTGCTCAATAGAGATTAAATGATGAATGAATGAATGAATGAATGAATGAAACAGTTGTTGATCCAGATTCATACCCATCTTCATTTCTACATCAAAAGTAAATTTCTCACTTGGAGTGAATTAAAGTTGAAACTATAGGGCAAAGTCCTTCCTACTTAAACATGTCTACAGCTGGTACATACGCTTTCTCTTTGTAACTTTGCTGGTTCCCTGGGGAAATATCTCTTAAGAACACATCTCTCTCAAGTGTATGAATAGACTTGGCACCACTTCCCTGAGCCGAGTATAGTAGGCCTTGACTATTCTGGTTGCTGTCATTGCCCTCAAGACAATCGCTGTTCTATTTTAACCTCAGTCTTTTCAGGCACGTCGGAATTTGAGATAACTACAGAGTTACTTGGTGTATTGAAAACTGCACAAATTCTACTTTCCCTTTTGTTCTTGCTCCTTGGCTGACTGAGAACATTCTATCCAGCTTGTCTCTCTGTTTCCCCCGTGAGATTTGAGATGGCTTGTCAAAGAAAAACAACAGTGAAGACAATAATTAATGATCCTTTGATGCCTGCCAGCTCTGAAGAAGTACCTACCTGTGGGCTTTCACGTGTTCCATAATTACACGGCAGTACCAACTGCTTGTCTTTCTTGTCAAGTTTCCATATCTCCTTCAGATTACGATAGATGGCGTAAATATCTGCTAGGTCCCCACTGTGCTATAGTTCAATCTATTCAGGTAATTCTTCTCCATTAGAACAATATCAGGACATCAACAGTGTGCTTCAGAAGTGTGTAGTTATGGTGGTATGCAAAATGCTTTCTCTGAGAGGTTTGAGATAACCATTGACATCCTGTGGGATCTGTTTTCTTTCTTGTCCTTCAACACACAAAGGGATTTAGAAAGCTTCTCCCTTGACCAGACATCAGTTTTTCTTTCAAATAAACTCAGAACTCTTTTACTGCATCTTGTTATGGGCTGGGCCATTGAGAAGGAAATAAGTTAGTCTATATTCTCCTAAACTTGGCTATCACTTTTTGAAAGACAAGTAATACATAAAGAAATAATAGGGGCTTAATGGGGCTAAGTATGGACTGGTATAACATATGTATGCCAGGGCCTTCTCGGTCTCTCAGCAGTTCTCCATGTCTGATGTTTAGCTCTCGTCCTGACCTATGAGCAAGAGTTAACATCCATGGAACAGAGTTTAAGCGTGGGGATGGGGAGGCAGATTGAGAAAATAGAATCTTCTATTTTCAAGTGATTATTATTTATCCGGGCACTTTAAAAGGCCATTTAAAAAAATCACTGTGACATTTTGTTTCATTTTACTTGAAAAAACGATATATTTCTTCCATGAAACTAATCATCTTCTCAATTTTCATATCTAAAAAAAGATGTGGCCAAGTACCTTTTTTCTTACAGTACTATTTTTATGAGCATAGAAGCTTTTATCAGAAATTCTATTTTGAAACATTTCAGAAGCTTCGGGGATAAACTTTCCAACATAAGAGGACTAAACATCTCACATCATTAAATCACAGAACAGGATGGGTGGATAAGACATTAAAGAGTTTGTTTTGAGATAAATCACCCTAGGAAGATGTTTTCCAATTTCCAAAACCCTTTGGGGAAATTATGCCCCAAAGTACCACCATTTATTCAGGGCTGTCATATATCATGGTGTAATTGTGTGCTGCACAACTTAAGAAGCTTTGATCACTTAGACTACAGGGTGATGTCTACACTGTGGCCCCAGATCCATGTTTATCATTTTAGAAAACTGAAAGAAATAGTTTTCATTCAAGAAGAATTGAATCTTTAAAAAAAAAATCATATTCAGAACACCAATAGGGGAAATAGTTAAAAGCACAACCGCTCTGTTGGGAGTGTAGGTGGGGAATCCCAAAGACTCCCTTCTTCACAGCCTCCTGGAAGGGCTTTTATGCCTCTGTAAAAAACGGTTCAAAAGTGGTGCTTTAAGGCAAAAAAGTTTGTACAAGGAAAGGACATTTTCCAAGTTTAGTTGAAGCCATGGAGAGCGATGCGATAGAAAGAGCATTAACATGGATGCCAACAAACCACTTCAAATCTGGCTGTGGGCGAGCCTCCAGGTCCTAGGGAAGTCACAACTGTTCTAGGAAGCTGGACTCGATAAATGAGAAGAGTGTGAGCCTCCTTTGAGCCATGGGTTCTTTGGGAATCTGAAAAAAGTTATACATCATCTCCCTCCACCCTGCCAAAGCCACATAGACCCACAATTCTGCTTTCACTGCTCAAGGATCATTGGTCCCTCGCATCTCCTAGCACTTCTCCTCTCCTAGAAATATGCTTTGCCAAGCAAGCCCTTCTGAAGTGAAGACACTAGATCATACTATTCATGAAGACAGAGCTGCCCATCAGGAGACACTTCCTGCAGGTCAGTCCAGCTATTTCTAGTAAACTAGACAGGAAAGCTGTTGATGGACACCAGTCCTTTCAAGTCAGAAAATCTCGGTACCTGCGTATATTAGGAACTTAGTATTTCTCGTTGGAAAAGCTGTGACCAGGGTTTGTAACATGCATCCCTTCCCCCTTCTCTCCCTTATCACTTCCAAACTATATTATTGCTTCTAACTAGATTATGGATGTGACAGGAAATCAGTTACCTCTGACCCCAGCAGCACCCAAGATTCTGAACATCTGAAACTGGTGTTTTTCTTTTTCTGAATCCTCCTACTCACCAACACTTTCTTTTTCCTCTTCTAAGACACTGATGAAATTCTAACTTGAGTGTAAGTTCTGTATACACACTTGGAAAAGGTGCACTTCTTGAGAGCAGGAACTGGATTCCAAATGTCAGCTTCTACTTATCGATGGAGGGAGGCTGCTGAGAGCACAGAGTTAGAAGGATGAGAACAATTCCAAGGACAGAGTTTTGTGATCAAGTAATGTCTCTTTGAGTGCAGAAGGTATTTTGTGGACCCTAAACTATGTCTTCACCAGCCTATTTCTTAGAACTGCCGGCAGAGCCCCTGCTCACCTACAGCACATGAGAATCCTAGGAAGTGCTAGCAGTTGAGCAAATTGACAGAGAATGCGGAAGAAGGTAAAACAACATACATACATAAAATCCTCACAAAATCTCTATTTCTTTGCCCTTTTGAGTTTAAGAAAATGTAGAAAGTTTGCCTATTTTTTTTTTTTTTGAGGAAGATTAGCCCTGAGCTAACTACTGCCAGTCCTCCTCTTTTTTGCTGAAGAAGACGGGCCCTGAGCTAACATCCATGGCCATCTTCCTCTACTTTATATGTGGGACGCCTACCACAGCATGGCGTGCCAAGAAGTGCCATGTCCGCACACAGGATCCGAACCGGTGAACCCTGGGCCGCCAACAAGCAGAACGTGTGAACTTAACTGATGCGCCACTGGGCCGGCCCCTGTCTATTATTTTTAAATAGTAAAAAATGTTATCTACATATTTAGATATACCCAGAAAATTTCTAGGATACACACAAAGAAACTCTTAATAATTACTTCCTTGGGAGTGAGCATGCCACAGGCATGAGAGCCCTGGCCACTTTCTGAAATAAAATAGGTGCTTAGTATAAGTTTGTTAAAATAACAAATGAATTAACCAACCAATTAACCAGTAAATCAAAGTGACTTAAATGCGGTTTCTAAATTATAACTACAGGCCAAAAACATCCAAATCTCTTTATTGCTTCATGGCAACCAGGTAGACCACAATTCACATTCTGTCTCTATCACGTATTAGCTGTAAGATTTGAGGCAAATTCCTAAATGTTTGGAAAATGGGGATGATCGTTCTTTTGCATACTTGTTATTGAGATTAAATAGGATGATGTCAAACAGAGAGCCTACCTAGCTCAGGGCCGGCTGAATGGTAGGTACCATTATTGTGAATTTCTTCAAAGTGCCATTTAATTCTTTAAAGGCTTACATTTTCTTCTCTTTATTTAAATGATGCGATTGAAACTTAAGAACAACAACAAAATTCCTACAAAAATGTTATCATTCAACTCCTGCTGGGTGATGAAATGTCCCAGGCTTGGATTGTACTCCCTTTGAGCACTTACAGAAGTGGATGACAATAATTTAAAAGACAACACAGAGGAGCTGATTAATCATTTAGTGCCTACACTGAATCACATGTTTCCTCGGCTTCCCTAAGGCGCTTGCATATTTCTCTAGCGCCCTTTGTGTGACACTTAATATTACAATGCCGTTTGTCCTTCAATGGCAATTTCATTCAGTTATTGCATTTTGAGAGGAACAAAAATTATAAAGTGAAATTTTTGGACTAAACGCCATCTTCATGGATATAACTATTAAGTTCTTGCAAACTCTCTTTCTTCAAGATACAACATGAACTGTAAGTGAATTTTAGTCAGTTTCTATAGAAGAATTTCCTTTTTACTTTTTGAAAATCACACACATCATATTTTCTAGAATGACAGCTACTTTCTGTCTTTACATGTTATCCGTTTTTTCTAAGTTTCTTGAATATTTAAGAAAAATATTGATAAAAATGGCAAATCCTTTTGTCTAGTCATAATCATGACAGCCTAAATATTAAATGCCTTCCTAAACTGTTTTTAAAGCCTAATAGTCTGGAGTCTAGGCAGATATTTCAGTGATTAAGTAAACTATTCAGTCAATTCAGTTTAAATAAATTAGATATGACTAACCCATTTTGATATCTCCTAACTCAGCTTACTGCCTTGTCCAAACACAGTATGTACTAATAAATATTTATTGATTCGAGTTGTTTGTTCGTTGAAGTGAAATGTACTTGTGTTAAAACTAGAGCAAGTAGTTTAGATAACACATGTGAAATGCCTAATAGCTTCTATTAAGTTCTTATTTAATTCATGGGCACCTTTCTCTGATTAACGTGTTTCATTTGTTCCTGTTGTGTTATTGAGCTTGGATCTAGTTGCAGATTGGCAAATTGCTTTCCCAATATCTATTTTGTTTTAATAATTGTTCATTGGGTTTTAAGTCACCTCCCCGTCGTCTTTGTTCCAATCATCCCTCCGTTGTGAACCACTATTACATATTATTTATAAATGACATTAGAAAAAACAAAGAAGAAACACCACGGATGCCAATGAGAAAATTCTTCTTATCAGCAGGTGTGATTCATTAGTAAGTGAGTTCACTTTGAAAGGAAAATCATTAATGTTTTCACTCCTACGAGACAATAACTCTGTAAGAGTTAGATTTGATCAAATAATGATTAGATGAACTGTAGGAGGATTCAGATTAACTGTGAAATTATTACTTCTGGGAATCTGATTTAGTACTTTTTAATTTTTAAATATGAGAGCATGATATCTAGGCGATCAATAAATCTGAGGAAAGAATAAGATGAAGATATCACCCAGCATGTCCTTCTATTAGCAAGGAAGAAAGTTTTTATACACAATCATACTTATGAAGTTTATTAAAATAGCTGCATGTTGGATTCTCTCTCTTGATCCTTTATATTTTGATTTCCAGTAAGTCACCATTAGCAAAACACCAAGGGCACATACTTCTATCGTGTCATCTGTATTTTGTCATCGTTACCAAAACAAAATGCAAAATGTTGTTGTTTTTTTCTATGTAGAGTAAACATGGAATTGCTATCCAAAAACTGAGGTTAGAGTAGGCTTTATAAAACTCCACTCCAAAGGTGAGAAAATGTATAGCTGATGTATATAAAAATGAAATTAATTTCTTACCCTCCCTTTCTGAAGACTTAGAAATACTACCACATGCATTCTCCTGGATTCTCTGATAACTTTACTATCACATATAAACAGTCAATGTATCATTGAGACACAGATTCCTACAGTGGTAACTTAGATCCAGGCAGCTGGGATGCTGTCCAGGGCCCCACACTTAATGACCCCTCAGTTGCCTGTGGCTGGCCAGGGCCAGCAATGCCACCTGGGTGGGGTACCTCAAGCCTGGACAAGGACAAACATGGTCCTCAGTCCTGGTTTCTAGGATGCTCTCTGGGCACTCTCCAATCCTATATCTCGTTACATGAGGCTGACCAAATGCCCTGAGGAACTCTGAGATTCACATCCATCGAGTTATCCTCATGGTAGCCCCAGATTCTGGGGGCAGCTTGGCAAGCAGATCACTCTGGTTCTCTGGCATCACATTTCTTTTACAGGGTCACATGAGATTGGGCCTACTGACATGCTTATTTGGAAGAACTTCAATCATGCTAGACTTAAGCCAAGACTTGAGCTGTGGATGCAGGCCCATGTGTGACTCTGACCATCCATCTTCTGATCTTGATATTGCCTCTGGTCTTCAACACCTGAGGGTGTAATGTGGTCTCAGGCATCCTCTGCCTCACATGCTCCTATCTGCTGGCACCCAGGGCAGCCTCACCCCCTTTATAGCCTCCACACTAAGCTTCAGGCTGTCCTAGAGGTGGCTGCACCTATATCCTCCCAAGGCTTTTGAGGCCATTGCTCCACAATGCCAAGGGGTCCTTGCAATTTATGTCCTCTCTTGCCTCCAATCCATGCAGTTGTGTTTCTCTACAGACTGTACTATGTTCTACTGGAGGAGAGAGTGCTTTTCTTGCACAAAAGAGATTGCTCTTCTTATTCTGCTCAATGGCCCTGGCCCATGGTCCACACTGGGTGTGGTATATGGACAGCAGTTCACATTCTAGGAATTCAGTGATTACAACCTAAAGAGTGTTTGGAAGATGTGTTGTTTGATGCTCATATTATCAAATTCTGATGGGTCAATATTACATGGTCAGAAAAACAAATTATTGTTCACATTTTCCTGCGTAAGCTGGGTAAGACTTGTCTTTGTGGTCATCTTCAATGAAACTCAGCAGCAACCCTTGTTTTCACAGAGTCATTGGAAGCCAGTATTCACAAGTGGTACAATGGATGATGCAGTGTCATGAGTAATGATGTGGTTGACGTTAAACAGATGGTATAAGGGAAATGCAAAAGCAAGAAAATCTATGTTGCTTCAAATACAAATACTAAAGAACCATGGCATTGTGGAAGGAACAGCATGGCCACCTTTTACTCATGGTGGGAGATGTGAAATTAGTCAGGAGAGGGTGTAATTGACAATGGAGAGTATGAAGAGATGGTGTCTGAAAACTTCACATGCACAGAATAGATAATAAATATAGAAGTACTTCTTTTCTATCCATTATTTTATAGCTTCATCAATAACTCATGAATGCCTATAATGCATATATTTTATCATGCATTTTTAAAATGAAACTGTTTATATAGGCAGGGACCTGGCAAAAAAAATATTTCCCCAAGGCCTCATATGCTGTAGCAGTGGCCCTGAGGTCCTAAATTTGGAAAAGATTCTGATCCACGTTCTTATGCAAGGCAAAAACTTGTAGCCAGTGTTTGTCAAGTATCTTCAAAGTGAAGTACACTGGCAAGAAGCTTATCATAATCTCGTAAGTCAAGCAGTTATATTTTGGGTCAGCATCTTAGTCAGCTTGGGCTGCCATAACAAAATACCATATACTGACTGGCTTAAACAACAGACATTTATTTCTTGCCGTTCTAGGGGCTGGGAAATCTGAGATCAGGGTGCCAGCAAGGTCAGGTTCTGGTGAGAACCCTTCCTGCCTTGCAGATGGCTTTCTTCTTGCTGTATCCTCACAGAGGGAGGAAGGAGTGGGAGCAATCTGTTCTCCTCTTAGAAGGGCACTGATACTATCATGAGGGTCCCACTCTCATGATCTCATCTAAACCTAATTACCTCCCAAAGGCCCCATCTCCAAATACCATTGAGGCCGGCCCAATCTAAGGGTGACATGAGGGAAGACATCTTGTAGAAAAGAACCATGCCATGACTATTAATGACCCCTGCTCACTGACCCAGCTGCACATGCTCCAGTTTGCATGTAGCCTAGGGAAAAAACTTATGGCCTTTAGGAAATATGCCAGCTCTGTAGGATTTATGATCCTTGCTTATGCATATGCCTCTCTCCTGTGATGAGATAATAACATTGTTCTTTAAGTTTCCTTAGGAATGTGACAACCTCTGAGAAGAAAGTTCTATGCTGGTGTCCATCACCGATGAAAGAAAAGGGTCTAGTGCAGCATCTCCAGGTCTGCCATGCCAGATGGTCAACATTCTAAGACCCCCTTTTTCAGCCCATTTGCCCTGTATAACTGCCTCAAGATTTTGTAGTTGCAAGATATTTCCTTAGCACATTAGTCCGCCATCTTCCAACTTGATAGCTCACAGCAATAAAGTTCTTTCTCTATTACCACCTTGCTTCTCATCTCTCTGGCCAATCTTGCAGTGAGCACACTGAGACCTTTGCGTGGTAACACCATCACATTGGGGGTTAGGGCTCCAACATATGAATTTGGGGGTACACAGTTCAGTCCATAGCAGTCAGTTCTCAGTTGTGGGAATTTTTTCCCGACATTGAATCCAAACCTACCTTTATGTTACATCCCTATGTTGGGGAAGAAACACTTTCCTCTGCTTTTCTAAGTTTAGTTTGTGGGAGCCTACAAAATAAATTAACAAAGGACAGATCAGGCACTCGATTTTTATTAATATTTATGCATAGAGGAGTTTGCAAAAAAGAAGTGAAACTCAAAGAGACAGTTAGACTCAGGAGCCTATATATTCTTTTAAAAAAGGGAAGAGGGTTTGCACTTCAGGGGATGATAAGTTATGGAAAAGTGACTAGGAAATATATGGGAGAACTAATGGAAGATAAGGGCTATTTTATTAAGACCTGTTTATGCAAACTCAGCTTGTTATCGACTCCTCAACTTCGATGATAAGAGTAACTCTTCTCCTCCTGGTATTGGGGGTCCCTTCCACAAAGGGAATTTTATGCTCTGCTTTTAAGCAGATAAGAAGAGTATGAAGAACTCTTCCTGCACCTGTTGATTCTCAATTGCTTTCAGCTCAAAATAATGCTCTTGCCAAAGTGTCATATTTTGGGGTGGCATGTTCTAATCCCCTTCACCTACAACAACAGTCCCCAACTCTCACTGGGCATCAGAACCACCTGAGGCACTTTTAAAAAATTAGATGACTAGGTTCATGCCTCAGTGGTTTGGTTTCATTTAGTCTGAGCGGGACTCAGACATGGGTATATTTAAAAAGTTCTCTTGATGATTCCAATGTGAAACCCAAACTCCAGCAGTGCTCACTCCCCACTGCACAATAAGATCACCTGAGAAACTTTTAAAAATCTGTCAGTGCCGAGGCCCTACCCAAGCCTAATTAAATTAGAATTTCAAGAGATGGAGTCCCAAAATTAGTCATTTGGAATTTTATAAAGTTTCAGATAACTCTAATCTGCAATGAGCGTTGGGAACTACGCTAGACCAATTTCAGCTGGCTCTTTCATCTCTACATGGTGAATAAGCATCATCTCTTTTATCTAAACCAACTGATTCCTTTGAAACTATACAAATACAGACTTAATCATGAACCTCATTAGATGCCAAAATTTGCTACAGTTGACCTATAAAATGCTATAGTTCTCGTGATGGTCAACCTCAAGTTTCACTGGATTTTAATGAAGTTGATTCACTATTTGAGTGGACCCGTCCAAAATCTCCTGAAAAGCAGTCTTTCTAATTTCATGTAATCTTATTTACCCATAAGTGGACCCTACGAGTCTGGGGATACTTTTAGAATTGTACTCCAAGGAGACTTAGGCTTATGCCAGGCAAGTTTCTGCAGCCCCTTCCCCAACTGCCTTTACAAAGCAGGACCAGAACTGCAAAATTAACCTCCAGCAGGTGATAAGCAAAAACAGGAGCTGGCAGGCTTCGAAGCAACACAACCAAATCTCAGGCCTGTGTTTATCCAATCGATAAATGCCATGGCTCTTGAATAACTGTTGTTTAAATTCATTTCTCAGTGGCAGAACAAAAGGAGGGTAATGAAAGCACTGCCGTTGGAGAGCTCATTAGAGTCAGTAAGAAGAAAGCAGGCCTCAAGATAATCACTTTTAGGGAGACAACATCCAAACCATCTTTTGGTTCACAATAATATCAGTAGGCAGTGCGGTGGTTAGGCAAAGCCATTTGCTTCATCTGCAGAAAGGCTACAGAAGGAGGACAATCAATAGCTTCACAGCAGAAAATCTCCCTGGTTTGTGCAACCCTTTCCTTGACTCTTTTGTTGCTAATTTGGTTTTGGTAATGTGAAGCTCCTCCAGGGCTTTTCAGGGTTAGCATTCTAGGAGCAGTTAGCCAAGCAGAAAGGGCACGGATCAAGTCTATTGTCTGCTGGCAAAGGCTCCATTGAACCCTAATGGACATAGGAATCCAGCAAAACAAAGAATCCTTAGTGCCTTGCTCAAATGAATCCTACATCAGAGGCCACGGGAGTAGTTTTCATTATCTGAAAAGGTAGTGATTAGAAGGTGCATCCATTATGAATCAAAAAGAAAGGAAAGAAGGGAGTGAGAAGGACAGAACGTAAAAAAAAAAAACGGAGAAAGAAAGGTTGAAACTTCTCTACCTGCAATATTTCCTCAAAGTTCTATTGGCAAAACTTTGAAAGAAAGCTCCAAATCCCTGTGTAGAGTGGTCTGTGTTTTCCTTTGTCTACGTGAATGCAGAAATTTGCTATTCACTGTCTCTAAAAGAGACACTGGTTGCATTGGTCTTTCAACTAATCTTCAGAATATTTGTGACAAGTGAGAGGATGAAGGGAGTGTTCAACTTTGTTGTACAAGTGGTTATCTTTTAATGCATGAAACTTCAGGAAATCGATGATATTTTCTCCAAAATCATAAGCACTCATATTTTAGGTTGAATTTGAAATGTCTGCTTTGGCTTTGCTCTTACTTCCTCCTCTAACTCTGAAGTCACTCTTTATGTGATGGAGACGTTTCAATGAAATTTGTGCTTTCACCATTGGGGTCAGGCTGCAGACTAAGAACTGGGTGCTGTGACTATTAAAAAATGACAAAGTAAAAGGCGTTTAGCGACTGAAATTAAGAAAAGTGAATGTAAACTTAAATTATTTTAATCTGGAGAAAAGGAAGTTGATCACCTCCAGGAGGTATTTGCTTATCTAGCTGCAATTGAGAAAAAACAAACAGAAATCACTGCTTACATAGTTTACTGAGTACTCACCATTCGCCAGGGAAGAGTTAAACTCGTTTAATATCTGCAAATATCCTGAGGGATAAAGCTATTTTTCTTCTTTGGCAAGTGGTAAAATTGAGGTAAAGAGAGCTTAACTGACTGGCTAAAGCCACGTAGCCTCTAAGCAGAACCATGACTAGAAGCCCAGTGCCAGCTGGCTCTAAGGTCCATCCTCTACAGAACCTTCTTGATCTTCCCTCTAATGTCCTTTCCAGATGTGTCTTTTCCTCTTCTCCATCCTACCGAGATTATCTCCCAAACTGTCCTTTCTGAAACTCTGACTAAAAAAGAGTTCTGCCCTGTTGCTCCCAGATTACGAAATGGTGACTTTAATTAGAAAAAAATGTTTTATTCAGCTGGAACATTTGGTTCTTTCTCATGTGATCCAATTAAAATAACGTCCTATGAACACCCATAGAAAGAAACATACAGCGAGATGGAAGGACATGCTTCTTGCAGAGCCGTCTACCTGCTCCATTGCTCTCCTCCTTGAGGATCCTACAAGAGCCACGGCAAAACCAGTTCCACTTGAAGATTTGTCTACAGAGGTGCAGCTCTGGAAGAACTAGGACCCTCAGAAGTGTAAGTCTCATGTCACTTTCTTTAGGAAAAGCAGACATCAAACAAACATAAACATTTGGTCAGACGGAAGCAAGCAAGGAGTTTCACACTGCTCCTCCTGTGGCACAGCTATTCTATTTGGTTCTCCTTTGACTTTCAGTCACTACTAGAAATGCCAGATTTACCAAATAAAAATACAGGATTCACAGTTGAATTTGAATATCAGATAAAAAATGAATGATTTTCTGGTATAGTTAAATTTAAATTTTGGATAAATAATATATAATTTTTAGTATAAATGTTTGTAATATAAGTGTGATCCATGCAATATTTGGGACATTCTTATACAAAAAATATTTTTATTAAGAAATTATATGCTGATTATCTAAAATTTAAATTTAACTGGATATCTTATATTTTCTCTGGCAACTATGGGATTCATTATGAGGAGTCTACACATGACAATGGAACCTGGAATGGGCTATTTGTGTAAATGGAATTTGTCTTTAACATTAAAACAAAAATTAAGACCCACGGTAATAGATGCATATTTATCTACAATCTATTCTGAGTACTGTTGTGAGAAAACTAAAAGGCATGTCAGTTGGTGTCACACTTTCTTTGTAATTTTATTGCTATTTCATTGTCATTTGATTGCTATACATTGTCATTTCATCATGTCAGTCTTGGTGGAATATTTTCTGGATACACACATTAATTCACTCGTTCGTTCTCTCAGCAACACATGTTGAGTCCGGTCATGCATCGCATAACAACGCTTCGGTCCATGACGGACAGCATATAGGACGGTGGTCCCATAAGGTTAGTACCATAGAGCCCAGGTGTGTAGTAGGCTACACCATCTAGGTTTGTGTAAGTACACTCTGTGATGTTCGCACAATGATGAAATCTCCTAATGATGCATTTCTCAGAACATGCCCCCATTATTAAGCGACGCATGACATTACTAACTGTGCAAGGCATTTAACTTGTGCCACGGGGACTCAAAAATGAATATGAGCTAACTACTATCGTCAAGAAATCTACTGCTCTATTAAAATAGTGTAAGTGCCTGAAAATTCAGGGAAGAAGGCACACCTTTTGTCTGAAAATAAAGGCAGAGTGTGGTAGGCACAAATGGACCTCCTCTCAGGCTATTTTGAAAAGGGGAAAAAGTATAGTCAGAAACCACTTCTTATAATTCAGTCACCTCAGTATTTCCTCACATTTGCTGTCTAATCCTTCACATGAACGGCATATTGGTACGTTAACGTTTCTAATATAAAATTACTTTTAAAAATAAAGAATGGCCAGTGCCTTCAGTGACCATTTGGTGGTCCTTCGTTGTTTCGCTTGGGTGGTTTTATTTTTCATGTCACGAATAGTTAGCCTTAAGTACACATTAATAAGCTTCATCATGTTGCCTCATTTTGTCAGGATCAGCAAATACAGTTTCATGTTTAGGCATTAACGCTATACCACTTTCTTGGTGCTTCGACTAGGAAAACATTTATTTTCTCAGGGCCTGTTTTTGTTTGTTTGTTTTGTTGTTGTTGTTATCAATAGAATGTAAAAAATGTATACCCTGGCTCCCATCTTCCTACCACGAATAATAATGAATGCAGTGCCTATCAGAAGCCTTCAGCCTCCTGGGGGATTAAAACACTGAGAGCTGTTCCATCCGTATAGCTCAGCCCAGCCAACACACATTCCTCAGGTTGGTGATGGTTATGAGGAGCTGTTGGCCAGACATTTCACTCACATGAAAGCGCCTTCTCAACGTGCAAAGCTGCTGCTGTTTGCACTTTAGCTGTGGGTCTTGAAGCCTTGCCTCTTCTTGCTTATTGAGTTTACACTGTGTGAACCAGGGCTGCAGAGAGAAATTGCTGCTGTTCTCATTACTGCATGTCTGGGTTTGGGCTCCAGCTGAAGTATTTGGTTTGTTGACTTCCACACCGGAATTCATTTCCTTCTGCTTTCTCCAATTACTGCTACTTCCTTTTGTTTATACAGCTCCAAGGGACTCAAAGATATGCCAGTGTCATTAATTCTCTCAACATCCTTCCCTAATAAAGAAGATTATTCCATTAATATAAGAAGAGACAGGCAACGTTCATCACTCTTCATATTTATCCTTCATTGTAGCCAATCCCATCAAGATTTTAACACAAGACAAATCCCTGGACGCTAAGGGTAGAGCTAACAGGCAGACTGTCACAGTAGAGAATCCAGAGAGGTCAATAGTCATTTACTTCAAAACATTATTTTCCTACCAAGGTCAAGCCATCTCAGGGGTCAGTGGACATTTACTTGGAAGCTCTGGGGAATAATTTCATCTTCCTCCATATGACATTTTTCCTTATCCATCAAGAAGGAGGCATACTCACATTAGACTATGAACTCAATTTCGGTAAACTTTTTTTTCGCTTCGGCGTTATTACAGTTAAATTGTAAATATTGTGGATGAAGGGATTGTCAGTATTTGCCTTCCAATTAACTGATAAAACCCCTTGGAATTCCACTATAACATGTGAGGGGCCTTGGAGGGAAAGCCGTCTTTGGATGGTGAGTTTCATCCAGTGATTCAGGGACAGTTGGGATTACCTTGCATTCCAGCACGATTCCAACCGAGAAATATTTGTCACATTTAATTGACAGTTTAGCGTTATAATTATGTACTAAGTATATTTACTCCAGCCAAGCATTATGGCAAGTAAATACTTAGCTTTTTCCCACATAAGAATTAAGGGGAGACGTGTGCTAGCTATTTCCTTATCTCTAACTACGTAACTCTGCCTGCTTTTGGGCGATGACATCTTAAGCTTTAGGCAGGCGATCAGTGTCGCAGCGGTGTGGATTGTCACTTGGGATCCATCAAAGCAGGTCTGACTCTGGGCCCTTTCTCTGCTTAAGAAACAGAGCCTGAACTTGATCCTAACGACATCCGTGTAGGATTACCTAATACGTTCAAATGCTCCTCTTTTGGCCTGTGATCTTTTGCATAATCCTACTCAATTCTTATCTCCTAAGGATGCCACTCATGCTTAGAATGAGAGTGTCGGCCCGACTAGTGACACATGCCTGAGAATTGTGAATTCTTCCTTTTGAAAATTTGAATTCTTTTTTTTCAGCATTTATACTGAGTGTTAGAGAAAAAGGCAGGGAAGAATGGAAAGGGATGACACATGATTTTGTTTTCCTATTGTCTTTCTATCATCTCTCTTTTTATTTTTAAAATTGCATCTTTTTGGGCAGTCCCGTTGGCGTAGTGGTTAAGTTCATGTGCTCTAGGGTTCATGGGTTCAGATCCTATGTATGGACCTACACACCACTTATCAAGCAGTGTTGAGAGGGCGTCCCACATAGAAAAGAGAGGAATATTGGCATGGATGTTAGCTCAGGGACTATCTTCCTCAAGAAAAAAGACGGAGATTGGCAACAGATGTTAGCTCAGGGCCAATCTTCCTCACCAAAAAAAGGAAAAATAGTTACCTCTTTTCTTCTTGGAAAGGGGGAAATGCCTTCTTTGCTTGGCTGAGTGTGGCTATATAAGAGGTCAGCCTTGAGTAAGAAGTTACAGCTTTTATAAAGTGGGTGAAAGTCCCTGCAGTGCAGCAACTTTTAATATTACTTTTTTCTGTATCAAGATAAAAAACGTTTCTCTATGTTCAGAGTGAGCGAATAGGATTGGGTTCTTACTCACAGACTCTCTCTCAAAAACCTTTCAACTACCAGGACTGAGGTAGATTCTCATGTTTTGCTGTTGCTACTATGGACATAGTAAATAAAATGAGATAATGATGCTTAAGAACTATGGAAAATTCAAAATCATTACAGTGCAATTGTTATTAATCAAAGAAAAAACCTAGGGCATTAAGAAAAGATGATGAGGTGTTTAGTGCCTGAAAACAATATCTATGGGCAAGTCCCAACTTTTAAAGAAGCAGATAAACATAGAGATTGAGAGATTTGGAAAAGACTCTCCAAATCCTCACTCCTTCCCTTCACTGTTTGCCTCTCCAAGCACAAAGATCCTCACACCAGTCACCAATGCTTACAATAATCCTAGGATTGGCTCAAGTGAAGAGAATCAAAATGCAAATGCTATTGGGAGGGGTAACACTTTGCATAAACCGCCACCTATCAACTCAAATTACTTTACAATTTCCGATTAGAAGAACTCTTGAGTAAATTGAGCAGAGGTAGTCTGGTACTCTAAATTGACCTGATTGGCCAGGTACTCAGGAGAAAGGGTTATGAGAGATCTGCAACCCAAGGAACTAGGAAGTGATTCAGATGCTCCTATGGGGGTGTCCGGAGCCACAGGAAAACCCTGACCCCAGAGAGAGAGGTGAAGGGAAACAGAGGCAGGGGCAGAAGGAGAGGGCCAAGAGAGGTAAACGAGTTACAAGAGACGCTGAAGCAAGCTTTCCTTTATTCATAGGTAACCCTAGTAATGAGTGTCTCTGAGAATCTCAGGACAAGCTTCAATAGGCCAGTGGCAAAATATACCACCACTTCCCTCACATTTATGAGACCACCAAAATGAGTGAGCTGCAACACAAACCTTTATTTCTGTAAAAATGTGCTCTTAAGAAAATATTACTGTATATCATCTGATGATCTGTTAGAACTGGGAATTAATCAGTGGGAAACAATCACCTCTGAAAGTCTTTGCTACTGACTAAATAAATGTAAGATAAAATTAGTACAAATGGGTAACAAGAAATGATTTCCATATTTTACTGACAAGTAATGTTAAGAATCATTATCCTAATGGCTTATGAACTTCCTGTATTATCAAATGACATTCTGGAGTAATATTATGATCAGGAGAAGAATTTTTCATTGCTGCATGACATAAGCAAGGAGGTTCTGTGGTGTTTTAAGTATATAGGTATATAGAAAAGCTTAGAACAATTTCATCCCCTTAGAGAATCATTGTTTTCTTTGTTAGAACAGAGAAAAGAGAAATTTAAGCCTATGGATGGACTCTACATATTCAGAAGGCTCTGGAAAGCCACAGTCAATGCCATAAATTCTTTTCTCTTCCCAGTAAATTTCTTTAAAGTGAGAAATTTGTCTTTATGACTTAAAGAACTGTCTGTAGCTGATATTCTGAATGATGGCAGGGTGAGAATCTGGAGAAAGAAGAGGGAAATGCTTCGTTCCTTGTCTAGGATGACGTTCTGTTAACAACTGGGCATAATTCCTGTGTTGTGGATGGTAAGGTCATCGAATGGTTTAGAGTCTGTCCAGCTGATTGTCCGAGGGAAGAGTGTGTCGTCAAGACAGAAAGTAGAGCTGAGGAAGATGGGGTTACATGTGGTCCTCTGCCCTCCACTCCCATCATCAGGACGACTTCCAACTATGTCTCTCTGAAGGGAACCTGGAGCTTCTGAATTGGGCCTCAAGCCCACCATAGGCTCCTCTAAAGTCTGAATGGACAGAACTGGAGCAGAATGGTCTTGGTCAGGGCCAAAAGGAAGCTGGGAATGGAGGTGGATCTCAATGACTAGTTTGCTGGAGAGAGCCTGGCTGGAGGAGATCCATGGTGAAGAGGAGGCAACAGTAGTCTAAATGGTTTTCAGGAAGGAGGTGCTGATCTCCACAGACCCAAAGAGGGAGTAGGGCCCTCCTAATCCCCGAACCTGTCAAGGGGTGGCCTTGGCAGCAGCAGACGCTTGGGGGGACTGAGGCTTCCTCCAGTGTCTGCAAAGTGGTGACAACGTAAAGGCCCATACCTCCCACAGTCTAGTGTATGGCCACAGTCTGAGGACTGTAGCATCTGGATCCAAAGTCCCAGTGGAATAAAACAGAGGAAATAAAATAAAGGAAGTGCACAAGGATGTGCCACTCAAACTAATAAGAGAATCTAAAGAGATTCAATGAAAGCATATAACATATCTCTGAATCTTAACAAAATGAATTTAAAAATTCAGTAGAGAAAAAAAAATAACTCACTAACATAAAGGAATAGAATAAGTCAACTGATAAGTTCAGTTGAATAAATAAATACAGACTTATAATACCCATCAAACAGAGGCTATATATTTTTATATATCAAAGAAAGATTTACCAAAAAAGGGATCAGGTATTGGTATACAAAGGAAACTTGAACCAACTTTTCATAACTGAGATTTATTTTTTCCTAGGACATGTTATCTGATGAGAAAAAAGTTTGAAAATTGGCAATTTTTAAATAACTCAAAGCCTAGTAACTCCTGAAAATTAGCAAACAGTCTTGCAATTTACACTTAGAATAAAGAAGGCTACAAATGAGAAAAGGGCTTTATGTACGCATATTTAAATGGGGCCTTTCTCCTGACTCTGCCTGTGAAAGCAATAGGCCAGTGGGTACTGCCATGTGGAGCCTGAAAGACTCTAAAAGTGAGGCAGCCTTTAGGCCAGTTATCCCAGGAAACAAAAATAGAAGAGCACAAGGCATTCAAGCCTGTGTAATTCTTTATCTTCGAGAGAATCAAAAACTAACATACATGTGTCTTTTTTCTTTTGCTTGAGGAAGAATAGCCCTGAACTAACATCTATGCCAAGCTTCCTCTATTTTGTATGCGGGTCACCACCACAGCATGGCCGACAAGTGGTGTAGCTCTGCATCCAGGATCCAAACCCATGAACCCTGGGCCACTGAAGTGGAATGTGCTAAACTCAACCACTACACCATGGGGCCGCCCTTGTTTCCTTGTTTCCTTTGTTTTGTTTTTGTTGTTGTTGTTTTTACTTACTTATTTATTTATTTATTTATTGAGGAAGATTAGCCCTGAGCTAGCATCTGCTGCCAATCCTCCTCTTTTTGCTGAGGAAGACTGGCCCTGAGCTAACATCCGTGCCTGTCTTCCTCTACTTTACATGTGGGACGTCTACCACAACATGGCTTGCCATGCAGTGCCATGTCCACACCCAGGATCCGAACCCGCAAACCCCTGGCTGCCAAAGCGGAATGTGCGAACTTAACCGCTGTGCCACTGGACCAGCCCCTCCTTTGTTATTTTTCATGTGTTCTGCCTCGGAATCAGTATTAGTCCTTTTTTATATATATACAAGTGAACTCTGGCACACCTTAGTGTTACTTTGAGGAGGCAAGATATTTGAAGCTAGACTACCAACACAGCATTGAAAGAAAGGATAGTCCTAAATATTTAAGATCTACTTGGCTGTGAGGATGACAGAAACTCCTTGCTAAAGGGTCAAGGAGTCTGATTCAACAACCATACCTCCCCCCTGGAAATTTCTTTCCCGGGCCCAAATTCCTGGAACTTTCGTATTGGGCCTAGGATTCTGTGCATGACTAAAGCTAGACAAGAACCTTCATGGAAAGTCCTTTCGCTCTGTTCCTCAAGTTTTTGCTCACTTTGAGTTCACGAGGTAGCCACTTGTTTTTGTCCTTTCATTAGCTCCAGGCATCCTTTGAGACACTACCTCTGTGGCTACTTGCTTGCTTTGGAAAAAGCAGCAAAGGATTTGGCCATCGTAGAGATTACTTTTTGTCATCTCTGCTGAGTATTCAAATGTAGCCACTTGCCTCCTATTGTATTACCTAGATTACCTAGGAAAGCAGCGTCCTCCCTACATGTGTCACCTGAATGGCCAAGATTGCGAGCTGGCAAGAGCCAGAGAAGGTGGACCCCAGAAGGGGCTTCCCTCTACAGTGTGTTAAGAACTAGTCTGGATTAATAGACAAAACTATTCCAAAAGCAAATTTTTTTTTCTTATGGAGATCTGGCTTAAGGAATAAGGCACACTCCCCCGAGTAATGCAGGGTAATGAGAAAACTCACTGGCATTACGTAAATAGTTCCTGAATGTACAGGTCACTGTAACCTGGAGAATTATAGCCTAGGATGCACTCCCATTAAGGTCTCCAGGCAGTTTTCATATAACAGGAAAGAAAGATATTTCATTGCTTTGCTATTTATTGTCTTGTTATTTGGTAAAATCTTAATTTGCACCATTGTGGTGCAGCTGTGTGATATTTTAAACAGTGCTTGTGGTTGGCTCTGATAGAGCCAAAACTGCCAGAAAAACAGGAATGACTTACCACGTGGAAACTTTCAAGCACTGTTTGTATTAGTTAAGGTTGCGTTCGTTAAGCTGCTGTAACAAACTCCAAAATGCATAAAGGTTCAAACCCGGTAGAAACTTACTACTCGCTTATGCAAAATCCAAACTGGGTGTTCCTATCAGTGGCTCTTCTTATCTAAGTGATGATCCACAGGGATTGGGCACCTTCCAAATTGTGGTTTCCAAGGTTACTTGGAGAATAACCCCTTTTCCAGCCAATGAGAAGGAGGCGAAAACATAGAGCATCTCTTGAGGGAGGTAGCCATGGCCTTGGCTGGGAGGTGGCACACGTTACGCATGCTTCTGTTTCATTTACTGGAAGCCAGCTACATGGCCACAGGCACCACATGTGGGAAGCCAGGAAATGAATCAAGCTGTGAGCTCAGGAAAAAAGCAATGGATTTGGTAAGTATCCAGCAGGCTTTCTTACCCTGGTCTTCTAAATTCACTTCAATTACCATTTTCTTCAGAACTTGGACTATTTTTGAAAATCAATGCAATCCATCCCTAACTTTAAATGTGCTCTGTAGATAGTAGCACCATATTTAAATTACCACTAAAGTTGTCTTCTATACTTTCTATACTAAATTACCTGTTCTGACTCTTTTCCATGGATGTTTCCTTATCAAGCATCCTTATCATATGGCTTTGTCTTTTACCTTTCTGCCTAAACATTTGATTTCATTCTTTGACTGCTGCACAGTCCATTTCCAGACGTGCCCTAAATGAGTTCGCTCTGCTAAGCTAGCCAGGAAATGGATAAGCTCGCTGCAATTTCTCCCTTAGCTGGGGGTTTTATCTCACCAAATATTCCATATCCTCCACTGGGCAAACCAAAGTTGCTGCTGCCCTTTCATGAACCCAGGAGAAGGCGATGGGTCAGATAGCTACTTCTTTATCCCCACACAATCCAGACACTGACACCAAGATCTCGTCTAAGCATAAGCAAAAACAGAGGAAGATGCAGTAAGTATCAGTCTAGCTGTCGCCAGCACCTCTTGATGTTTGTGGAGACTGACATGGAGAAACACTCCTGAGAAATCCCCCTTTGGCAGTGCAGCAGAAATTTCACATCCACCCTAAAATCACTTGCTGAGATATTTGCACTCTGCCACAAAAGTTACCATCATCAGAAAGGACAACTATAGTTTGGGTATGAAAATGCCACTTTTGGCTGTGTTTGCTAAGACCCACAGAAAGAAGGCCTCTCGAGTCTTCCTGGGAGTTCCTGTATGGATCTTAATAAGGCACCTTATTTGAAAAAGAAAAAAGTGAATCCAGAAACAAAAACATGGATGCCAAAGTGATGGACGCACATTAGAAATATTTAGATAGTTTGGGTGCAGAAATGACGTTTCTGGGCCACAGTCTGATATGCATCCAGACACTACAAGGGTAACTACAGCAGTATGTGAAGCCTTGACAGTCTCAGCCATGATCTGCCAGTTGGAGTATGGGCACCAACTGTGACTGCTCAAGCACGCCCCTGCCTTGTTGGGCGAGTCTCAAGAAACCAGCCACTGAATCCTGCAGCACAAGAATGGTACGAAATCCTACAAGGCCTTGATCTCTTTATGGTCTCTGTGAGTCTCATCTTCTGATTACTTGTCTTAATCCTGCATTTTAAGTCTTTCCTTGTGACTCAGGATAATTCCTCCAACCCACCCCTTCATTCCTTCATGCATCCCAGGGCTAGTCCATCATCATATTGTATCAATTTTTCAGTCCAATTGCCTGTTCCTGTTTTTTACATAAAACCCAAACAACTATCCTACAGCCTGACTAAAACTATCATGACCAATTTTTGGTACCCTGTATTCCATAATTTAAATATTTTGTTGTATCTTTTCTCTCTTCTTCCACCTCAAAACATATTTGTCTTTTATATTTTTCCCGAAGACTTAACCTCTAATATCAGTCAGGAAGTAGGTAAATAACCTGATAAATAAATTGCAAAAATGTGTTCAGTTGGATTTTAGGTAAACATGCCCTATTCCCTAAGGAATGAGTCTCCATAAAATAGAGATGTTCTGAATATAACACGTTAATGAAGCAGGTGGCTCTAGTGGTGGGAACACCTGGCACCTGACAGACTTTTAGGGGAGATGTTTGGGGAAAGATAAGGTTTGTAGTGTCCTTTAAATAACACAATAAAACAACTCTCTTTTCTGTTTACATCTAGAGCCATTATTGTTTCATAATTTTTCTGGAAAAACCATAAAGAATTTTGTCGGACAGTAACTACTGCTGTATTTATAGTTTGTTTCAAATAAACTGACATAATGACATTTAATTGTATTTTTTTATTCAATGAAGTAACATACATACAAAAGGCTAGAAAGACGATATTTAATTTATCCTCTGCGTGATTAAGAAAAGCACGTGCACCTCTATGTATCATGCTCTCAGCTCATTAGACTTACTCAACATCAGTAGATTAAAATAGTAGTAGATGAATTAAGATTAACTAAGTAATGGAGAAAGAAATCTGAGTGTAGAGATGAAAACAGCAAAAAAGGTATCTGGATAAATAAGCAATTGAAGAGTAAGAGAGTCAAAGTCTCTATAGGAATTGATAGAAGAGTCAATAGAAAAACTCAAGGCAAGAAACGGCAGTAAAAAATAGTCCTAAGTACACAAAGGCTTTATAAAACGCTAGCTAACAACAGAGAGACTCATTGATCACAGGGACGAGGGCCAATCTGCAGTAAACTCCAATAATCAAAATGCCTTCACCACGGCACACAACGAAAATTGATATGCACAATTGTGACTATAAGTCACCGAAAGATCCTGAATATCTCTGAATTACTAAAAATTTGATTGTGCTCAGTCCAATTTTAGGGATAAATGCATTTATTTCTGAAAAAAGAGACTTGAAAAAATATTTCCTTTTGCAAGGAGCTGTTTCCCTAAGATTCATCAAAGTCTAGAGCTAGAAATTGTCCTATAGCAATACCAAAGTTGAGTTGTTAATTCAGTAGAAAACACCAAAGCAGAAAGCAGAGAGTTGTCAGGAAGACTGGGAAATTGGGGGAAATTTGAGGCCTATGCTGCATAGGTAGGGGTGAAGGGAGTGGAGCTTTGGGGGAGGCATGACTAGCGTGAGACTTGGAATAACAAACCTGATTTGCCAAATTCCAAATAGAATAAATCCACGCAGCTGAACCCATGTGGTATACAGGGACAAAAATCCATGGACAAACCACCAAAGTATGGGAACTGAAAGGAACGGGTGGTGAGTAGTTGGATGTAATATCCTGATATAATTCTTGGAATCTGCAAGGGGTTTTAGTGGTCTAGTCATCAAAACCAGCAGCCTCACCTCTGCCCTCTCCCCTACCTTATTTTACCTAGAGGGAAAACTAAAGCTAAAGTAAAATAAATTGTCCAAGACCACACAGCTGGAAGTAGCAGAGTTGGGACTTATATTCAAATTTTGTATTTTCTGTGCAATATTTTCCTCAATGTTAAAATCAACTTCTCTGAGGCTGGCCCTGTGGAGCAGTGGTTAAGTTCGGACACTCTGCTTTGGTAGCCCAGGGTTCACAGGTTCAGATCCCGGGTGCAGACCTACACACCGTTCATCAAGCCATGCTATGGCAGTGTCCCACATACAAAAAATAGAGGCAGATTGGCACAGATGTTAGCTCAGGGCCAATCTTCCTCACCAAAAAATAAAATAAAATAAAATATAAAAGCAACCTCCTAGCAGATGTGCCTGAGGGCTCAAACCAAACAGTGATTCACTTAATTCTTTTCTTCCCTGGACATACAAGTAATCCAGTGGCCAGAGGAGGAAACTCGTGTCAATCTCTGCTTTTTTTTTTTTAATTCATTCTATAGCACAAGATGTGTCAGACTGGAGGGCTCATTATCCTTGGACCAATCTTCCTTCTGCAAGGGAAAGGGGAAAGTACTCCTCATGGGACTGCAAATTACATCAACCTACTAACTTCTGCACTCCCACTGTTCATGCAGGCAGAGCTGGTCTGTTAGCCCTAAACCAATTTGAAAAGTAAACAGGCATAGCTGAGTTTGTCATCCTAATCTCATTCTTAAAACTGTTCAGTGTCTATTAGGTGCCTGACTAAGTACAAGATAAATAAGACAACATCATGACCTCCAGGAGCTTAAAGTTTACAGATTATTTCTCCTTCAGACAAGTCCAAGTAACGGAATTGTTCCAAGTCACTTTTGCAAATAATCAACCTTCTAAAAAAAAAATCACATCATACAGCAGTAGAAAAGTGGTTTCTGTACTGCAGTGCATGTGGTGCTGGTACAATCTTCCTAACTCTCAACGTGTTTTTTTTCATTTTCAGATAAGCGTTGATGTTTTTTCAATGCAAAATAGCATCAATTTCCTTGATATATTTGTACTAATTCAAACTTTCATTAGATAAATACATTTACTATGCATTTATTTAACCATACCTTACGTCTTGTATTATATAACATACACAATATGCTAAAACCAACTTTTTGAGCCCAATTTTTTGTTAATTATGAGGAAACAGTCTTGGTGTTTAAAATGCTTAGTGAAAAACTATAATTGAGCTTGACTCTCCTTGAATGTGTCTCTGTGCACCTGGTCTCAAGGTCACGATCTTCTCCCAGGCAACAGAGTCCGGCTGCTCAGCTATCCTTCCCCTCCCAAGCTAACCACTACCGCCTGGGGTTTCTCCTTGTGTGCTACGATATTATTTTTTACTCTCAGGTTCATAATTAGAAATAGGGTGCTTGAAAACAACTGACTCTTCATTTGCATTTTTTTCCTAAGTGACAACTAAGAATTCACTGTGCCCTTTTTCCTCTGTTCCTCAACAATTACCATTTATTAAAAGTGATGTAAGTATGCTGCCTCAGTTTTCCCTAACCAAAAAGTCACTGGAGAGATTTATTTTTTTAATTAAGTGTTTAGCTTTTTGAATAGGAAATACGTTCACAAGCATAAATTAACAAGTGTAAAATGGCCTGGAGTCAAGCGTCCTTCTCTTATTCTAGCTGTTCAGTTCATCTGCTTCTTCCTGTTTCCCTCAGGGGTAACCGTCATTCATCCACACATTTTCCTCCGTAGGGTCATTTTGTACTATGTGAGAAGGTGCAATTGTATACTCACACTCCTCCCTCTTTAGACCAGTTTTTTCATACAAGGCACACTGTTCCACAATTTGCCTTTTTCTTTTCACTTAATGTATTTCGAAGAGCTTCCATATTAGTGTTACAGAGAGTGTCCTCATTTTCTTCTTTTACAAATTATGTATTGATGGGTTGTTTCTCAAATGTAGATTTTCAAATACAGGTGTTTCGTGCAGGGAAATCAAGATAACTAAACATTATTCCATGCCTGTTCATAACTGATTAGAGGCAAAATAAGCTGCAGTCGGCCAGCGCTGTAAAACGCAGTTCACCTGTTCTTAAACACACACAACTCAAGGCTCAAGGCTCGGGGAACTTCTAAGTACGTATACACTTGAGGTCGGTGGACTGATAGTTTTGTAGCTGATTTAAATATGCAAAACATCAATGATTGCTTCTTCACTAATCTAGCCATGCTGGGAGATCCACCTTTATCACTAAGACAGCTACAACAACTGGACAGTCCTGCCGTTTGACTGGTGCATCCGAGGTATGGACAGAGTCAGTAATGTAATTGCCCTATGAAATCATAAACTCATAAACAACTTAAGAGTTGACACTTGTTGATAGCTTTATTGTGTATCGGACACTGTATTGACATCTTTACAAGGATTATCTCACTTAAAACCTTAAAATGTTATTATAAAATTATTGTCACTCTTCTATTATAACCAAGAAAAATGAGGCAAAAGAGCATAAGGAATTGGTCACAGTCCACAGTTATTTTATTATACACCCTCTGCAACCAGTATTTGCAAATAGAACCATGCTGTACCGCCATGACCTCTTCCTTCAATGTGCTAACCAGTTGCCTCCACTAACTCTCAGCCTGAAGTCTCACCTAGTATGGTTACCAAGCCAGGGCCAAAGCTTACATTCTGCTCCACTGTATACTGGCTATGTTGTCTTGGGTAAGGCTGTGAACCCACCTTTGAGCCTCTGGGATAATGAGATTTAGAACTGTTGAGTTGAATATTCTATACATTTTGTGTAGTGCTCCCCTTTGTATTACGTAATGCTATATTGTTGGAAGGATCGAATGAGAGAATAGTACACATAAAGTTAGGTAAGTTCCTGGCATAAATAAATGCCCAATAACTGAGAGTTTAGAAAATAACAGAAGTGACATCAGTCAGCCTTGACTTCCTAAAGAAATTGTAGCTAAACCAGAATTTAAGGATATAAACGAGAATGAATGTCCCTGAAATGCTTAGTGCGATGGCCTCAACTTCTTGAGACATCGGGGACCCTCGGAAATGTCAGAGGCTAGTATGGTCTCCTAAGAGCTAGTTTCGCTTGCAAGACATCAAATGTAAGTGTCCGTCTATTGACTCACGGTAAGCATAAGCTCTGAAAAACACAATGAAGCAGCTAAAATATCTCTACCCCAAATTTGACCTAATCCATTTTATTGCTGGGGGATCAGTAGAACAAGACATCAAATGTAAGTGTCCGTCTATTGACTCACGGTAAGCATAAGCTCTGAAAAACACAACGAAGCAGCTAAAATATCTCTACCCCAAATTTGACCTAATCCATTTTATTGCTGGGGGATCAGTAGAAGCTGGAGTTGTCTCAGCCACTGAAAGTTCAATCTCATTATCTCTTACCCAGGAGAGGTAATATTCCCTAGGGAGAAAGTCCTAATAACGCAGGGCTTGAGTCTTTCAAAAAAGATTTGATCTATTTTTTAAGAGCTTTATTGAGATATAATTTATACTCCGTATACTCTACCCATTTAAAGTGTACCGTTCATTGTTTTTAATGTATCCAAAAAGTTGTGCAACCATCAGATCAATTTTAGAACATATCATCACCCCCAAAAGAAACTCTATATCCATTAGCAATTGCTCTCCAATCTCCCCATCTTACCCCAGCCTCTGGCAACCACTGATATATTTTCTATCTCTATAGATTTGCCTACTCTGGACATTTCATATAAATGGAACCTTATAATATATGGTCTTTTGTCACTGGTTTTTTTTCACTTAGCATAATGTTTTCAACATTCATTCATGTTGTAGCACATATCACTACTTCATTTATTTTTATTACCAAATAAAATTCCAGCGTATGGATATATATCACTTTTTGTTTACCTATTCCCAGTTGATCGACATTTAGGCTTATTCTCCTTTTTGGCTATTAAGAATAAGGCTGCTATGGACATTCAGGTGCGAGATTTCATGTGCACATATATTTTCATTTCTCTTTGGTGTATCCTTAGGAGTGGAATTGCTGGGTCACATGGTAACTCTATGTTTAACCTCTTAAGAAACCACCAAACTGTTTTCCAAAGTGGCTGCATCATTTACATTCCTACAACTCAAGCCACTTTTGAAGCCTACTATCCCTTGTTCACTCTTAAAACAATTAGTGGCTTTGGTTTGACCTGTCATTTTACATCCGTTAGAGTAACTGGCCTAGAAACCAGGTTAAGTGAAAAGGCTACTGAAGAAAATATTATCACACACTAAATCACTAAAATGCTTTATTTGTTTAACATCTTCTGATGCTTTCTTTTCTGTGGACAATCCGGTCACACTTGTCATCAAATTCTTCAGTTACAATCCATTTTTTTCTCTCTGAACCTTGTCCAACAGTGTTCTTGGCGTGAGAAAACAATCCACGGTACCTGCGCATTAGTTACTTCGCTGCTGGTGGGTTTAGTCTTTCTATCAGTCTGTTTAGCTGCTTTCCTGCTGCTTTTACAAATGTAACCTCTAGAGTCACAGTTACAGTTTGACAAGAAAATGAATAGATGGTGCCAAACAACAAAACGGAACAAAAAGTAATGTTTTTTTGTGAAATCGTGTTTTACGGTGTTATTCTATATCCAAGAAAATGAAAAGCAAACAAAAGCAAAATTTGGTCATAAGTAAAATTGTACATGTGCTCTTTGTTTGTAATTTGTAAAATCCATAAAATTGTATCTCCTAAAGCTTAGGAAAATATATTTTGTAGTAATGTGGCAATAAGGTAATATTACTTACTTTTAACATAGATTGCAATTTAAATATATAATTGAATAGCATTTTCTTCCTACAATTCATGTTAGAAAGCTATATATTTTTGGAATATTTTAAAATTTTATTTCTGGCATTCCTCTTTTGGTGTTGTCTTCAGAACCCACACAGCACATTCAAAGTAATTATATAAATATTTCTTGGATGTCAACCATCTGCAAGGCACTATGCTGAGCATTCTTTTGAAAGAAACTTGAGAAGCTATTGTTCTTTTGAATGTGCTCATTGGAGGCAAATGTTCCTCCATGGATGGTGGGTTTTATCTGGGGAAATGGTCAAAAGTTATTCAAAGTCAATTCTGATGGATGAGGTGGGTAATATCCATCAAGCAGGATAACATTCTTAATGGTCAAAATTATATGTGACTATAAATTTATGAGGCAGATTTTCCTGTGTGGTTCATTAACCAGGTTTGAAGAAAATTGCACAAGAGGAGTTCTAGCAATGTTTCGAGTCACAGTGGCAATGGTGAGGTGTGTGGTGCCAAAGTAACTATTGTGATGGATGGCATTGCTTCTGGGGGTATTCGTCCTGGCATGTTTTAAAAACACACTCATTGCTTATGGTCACGCATTATATCGTGCCAAAAGATACTGGCCCTGGTAAAAATTTAGCCACATGCATAGCCAGGATAATGTCATTTTCTGGTGACTGTGCTTTCATCCTTGACAAAGACAGAAGACAACTGATAGCACATGTGACTCTCTTTTCCACAGCCAGAAAGAAGCTGGGGCCTGAGTGTTACCTGTTCAAACAGAATTGACCTGGAGAAAAACATTCCAACTGACAGGTGCCTTTTCAGTGCTTGGCTTATAGAATGTTCTCCAGATGGCACAACTTGTAGAAGTAGTCACAGAAAGAGATCTTGGCTCTTATCATCTGTTGCAAGGTTGGAACCAGTTTAATAGAGCTTTGAAGGAATAAACCATGGTTGAGTGCTGTGTATTGGCTACTTACTGCAGTCTGTGTCTTCCCTGACTTCTTTGGACTGTACTCAATCTGAAAGCTTCCCTTTCATAACCTAGTCCAAGAATCGCAGTTAAGCTGTGTTCATTTCCTAGGGCTGTGGTAACAAATCACCAAAAACTGGGTGGCTTAAAACAATAGGAATTTATTGTCCCACAGTTCTGGAGGTCCGAAGTCTGAAATTTGTTTGTTCCTTCTAGGGGCTGAGGAAGATTGTTCTATGCCTCTTTCCCAGGTTCTTGTGGTTGCTGGAAATTCTTGTCATTCTTTGGTTTGTAAATGCCTCACTCCAATCTCTACCTCCATCTTCACATGGCTTTCTTGCCTCTGTGCCTGTGCCCAAATTTCCCTCTTCTTATAAAGACACTAGTCATTGGATTAGGGCCCGCACAGTAGGACTGGGAACTTGAAATAAAAACTGACTTGTTTTCATCTGCTAGTCCATTGAAATAGAGAATCTGTTAATTTCTTTGTCTATTTCAACTTCAAACCAAGGGATTTATACACAAAAGGCATTTAATAATTATTTATTGGATGGATGTAATGGATGACGACTACCAGTAAGATCTAAAAATGCTTTAAGCTCAATCAGGAAAACTTGTTGTTACAAGTTATCTTTTCATCTCTGAGTATTGGGGATAAAGGTGATAGAGAAAGGGTCACAATTGCTCACAGAATTGACATCAACTCCATAGAATGGGGAACTACACCTGGGATGCTTCACTTATTTCCCCGACTCTGATGCTATTAAAGGTCTTCAGATGCTTTGTTTCATCCTCTGTGATAGCTGTGCTGGGGTGATGACATTTCATCTTGAATGTCTAGAGGCTTGTTAGCAGAGACCCTGTCACCGCCAGGGATCACAGCATTTTTGTGCTCAGTCCTTAGGGCACTGATCTCCGCTGTACAGCTGGACTCAGCAGCAGACGCCACATGGTCTAACATGACAAGCAGCTGGATCTCCAGCCAACAGGCAGAGAGTTATTTTCCTGAAATGAATGGCAGTTTGCAAAGCAGAGCAGGGGGTGGCTTTTTCTTCCCTCTGTCACTAAAATCAGCTCAACTTCAGCAATCACAGAGATCCAAAGAGAACAGAAGAGAAAAAGGTAGTTTATTTCTGTTGCGGAGAACTAATGTGTCTGTTTAGAGCAGGCGGAAACGAGCGGCTGAGTCTGCCTAATCTACTTCTGCAAGATGGACCTGAAGTGGGATTGAACAGAAAGCAAACACAGAGATAGAGATAGACAGGAAGGCCAACGCCCAAGCATACAAGTAAACTTCATGCATTCAAAGTATTTTTACACATGCTCTCTGTAGGCAAAATTTCAGTAGAGCGCGCCTTTCACTTTCTTAGCCATCTGTCTTTGTGGCAGGGCCATCGCTCTGTCCCCGAAAGCTGTAAATCAGGAAGAGAATATTAGAAGGACTGCAGGCTTTAGACCAATGTTTGCGCTGAGACTTGAAATGATCAAAGAAATGGCAACTTTGTTTCTAGCTGAAGTAGATGTCTGCCTGACTCTGAATTTGAGCAGTGCTATTGGCATTTACAGGAACATCTTCTCCTTTATTTCCAAAGAAAGTAAAGTGGGAGCTAGTCAGAAAGGATTTTTTCCCCCATTTTTTGTTAGTTAGTGGCTTGTGGCACTTTAAGCCACCGGGGGACGGGGTGGGGGGGGGGGAATGCATAGCATGCTTTAACTTCATGTCTGAGTGAATCTTTTGAAACATTGTTTTTCAAAAAGTATTTCAACCTTCATGCTCCTCAGTCCTAGCGAGAGCTGAATGAACAAACGCTTTGGCAAGATTGTTTCTTAAGTAAAATATTTTATATTTTAGAGTTCATTTATACAAAGCCATTCAAATTTGGTGACCCAGATCAAGAAGACAAGCAAATACCACGTGGAATGCTTGCTTTATAGTTATAGATAGAGAGAAATTATTTGTAGTCCCGAATCTTTTGAGGTCTCTGATATTTGGAATGTCAAACTATACATGGGAACAAAATAGTAATTGTAATTCTAACCGAGATGGGACAACCTCAGTGAACAACAGAATTATTGAAGGATGGAGAGAAGAATAAATAGCAGAGATCTGCCGTTAATGAAGATTCTGACCTGGTATCATGGGATACAATGCTTTCAGCGGCTGAAGATCAGAATCGCAAGCCATAGTTACATTTGGGTTTTTACACACTTTTAAACATAGAGTCTATTAAGGTAAATTTAGAAAAATAATAGAAGATCTCTCACTGATAACCAGTTCATTGGAATTACTCCAAGTGGAACTGTACAGAAAGAACCACATACCATTTTAGAATGTGCTCAGGATTAAATATATTTATGGGGTGTATGTTGTGTAGTAGAAAAAATATCGTACACTGTATCATTAACACCAAATTCTGGATCTTTGAAAAGACAACAAAATTGTTTTAAAGAACATAAACTTTGGTAAGTCTGATCAAAAAGAGACAAAATACATGAATAGTATTACAAATAATAGAGTCTTTAACTGCATATATGAGGAGGATTAAAAGTATTAAAGTATGTAGAATATGTATTTATCAATAAATTTGAAAACCTAGAACAAGTGTCACTGCCTCCTCCCAGGAAAATGTATATTACCATAAGTGACTCAAGAAAAGTTCATAAACCTAAAAAAAGATCTTTCAGAAATGATAGTCAAAGGTTGACTAGCTCTACTTCTAAGGAAGAATGAGTCCAAATGATTTGGTGGGTAAGCTCTTCCAAACCATTAAGGATAAGTTAGTTTCTGATATGAACAGAAAAAGAGAGAAAGACTCTTAATTCATTTTAAAACGTAGCATTGTCTTGATCCTAAAACAAACAAGTGAGAAGCACAAAAAGGTATATATAAACACAGATGCAAATCACACACACAAGCACACACACATACATGCACACACGAATTATTTGCAAATAGAACACAGCGATATATTTAAAGAATAATATCAGAGTAAAATTATTTTTCAACATTATAGAATACTAAGCAATATATCTATTAAAATATATAAAATAATCACAAAATGACGTGGAAAAAGATTTGGTAAAATTTATCACCAATTCTTAATGAAAGCTCTTAGAAAATCAGGAATAGAAGGAAACTTACTTAACCTGATAAAGAGTGGTTACCAAAAACATAAGCATCATTTTTAATAATAGAATATTAGAAACATTATCACTAAATTGTCAGACACAAGATCTTTTGGCTGCTATCGTCACTAATATTCAGCAATGTTAGTGGGGATCTTTGCCAAAGTAATAATCCAAAAAACATAAAAATAAACATGGAAAACTATATGAAAGGATGAGATAAAACTGATGTTAATTTAGATTCTAAGAGTTTCCACCTAAATATGCAACTGAAGAATACACATGGTCAGATAGATGATCAACATAGAAAATCAAGCTTTCCTATAGTCCAATAAGAACCATTTAGAAAATGCCGTCAGAAGGAAAAAAAGGATCCCATTCAGAGCACAATAAAACCATAAAACGTCCAGGAATGAACTTAAGAATAAATGGCAACCTACTTGGTGACGATTTAAAATCTTAATACAGAACAATGTAATAAAGATAGTAGGGCGTGTGTAGTTAATATTATCAGTTTTCCAAAGTGGGGGTACAAATTTATAACCCACTCCAATAGTGCATGAGAAGGCCAGTTTCTCCCCAGTACTTGATGTTGCCTTAATGGCTTTAACTTCCATTTCCTTGATGACGAATGAAGTTGAATCTTTTTTAAACTTTTATAATTAGGCCTATAGTTCATCTGGAATTGACTTTTCTACACGGTATAAGATAGACTGCAATACTTTCTACCAAATGTATATATCATATTGATCCAGAACTATTTATTTAAAAGAACATCTTTACTCCACCATATTGCAGTGTCACCTTGCCTGTAAATCAGTTTACCATTATATGTGAGTCTATTTCAGGACATTCTGTTATATTATACTCGTCTACTTTATGCTTGAATAAATTTCACACTGTTTTGTGATAACTTTATATTAAGTCTTGAGATTTAATAGTGTAAGTCTTCCAAATTTATTCTTCTAAAAGACCGTCTTTACTATTTTGGGAACTTTTAATTTTTAGATATATTTTAAAATGAGATTGTCCCTCCCCCACCTCTCAAAATGCCTCCAGAATCTTGATTGGGATTGTATCTGATTTACCTATAAGTTAGGATAAAATTGGTATCTTTAATAAATTGAGTCTTTCAGAATATTTATTAAAGTCTTTCTTAATTTCTCTAAATAAAGTTTTATAGATTTCTGTCTACAGAAATTTATTATTTTGTTGATTTATTGCTAGGTACTTAATATTTTTGATGCTATTATAAATAATGTTTTTCTATTTTATTTTTAGTTTGTTGCTTTGCATGGAGATACTCTTGACCTTATATCTAATGGTCTTGCTAAATTCACTTATTAATTCTAATAGTTTATCTATAGAATATTTTGGATTTTCTACATCAACAATTATAAGCTTTAAGTCTTCCTTTCCAATTCTTGTATCTTTTATTTTGTTTTCTTGCCTTATTGCACTGGCAAAGTGTTCCCAAACAATGTTGAATTGAAGTGATTATAGTGGCAATCCTTGTTTTATTCTTAAACTCAAGGGGAAATCTTTCAATATTTCATTAAGTTTGATAACGGCTATTGGACTGTTGTGGGTATTTGTTACCAGATTAGAGAAGTTCTCTTCCATTCATTAACTGCTGATTTTCTAAGAGTTTTACTCATAAGCAAATATTAGCTTTTATTAAATACATTTTCTGCATCTAATTAGTTAATTATATGATTTTTCTTCTTTATTCAGTTAATGGTGAATTACAGTGATTGGTTTTCAAATACTAAGCTAAACTTTTGTTCCTGAAATTAATCCAATTTTGTTGTGATTATCATTTTTATATATCACTAGATTCAGTTAATTTCTTAATATTTTGTTTAGAGTTTTTGTGTCTATGTTTATAAGAAAAATTGCCATTCAAATTTTTCTTGGTATCAGTTATGCTAACTTTACAAAGTGAGTTGGATAGCGTATTTTTTTTTTTCTATTCTCTGGATGACTTATACAAGTTTACTGTTATTTGTTCCTTAAGTATTTGAAAGAATACCTGCTTATATCCTCTGGACCTGGACATTTTCATTATGGGAAAGTTTTAAATAGCAGATTCTATTTCTTTAATAGATATAGGACTACTCAGATTTTTTATTTCTTTTTGTTTTAGTCTTGTTGAATTGTGATTTTCCATGAATTTTTCCAATTCACCTAAATTTTCAAGTTCATGGGTTAAATTTCATGTTTATCACAGAATTCTATCCAAGTCATGATTACTTTTTACCTGACAAGAATATGATAGCAGTGGCTAAAATCTTAAGAGAATTTGGTAACCCAGTACAGACTAACGACACAAGTCCAATAAATCACATTTCTGCCTTACTTAAGTACGAATGCCTGCTGCCTTCTCTTGTTACCAACAAAACAATGAGTCAATGTGATACCACCATCAGAACAAATAAAAATGAATAACTCAAAGTCATATACAAATATTTGCAGGCACTTATGGACACAGTCCATTCACCTAATACTCCATTACTTATCCTGCTTTTAGACATTTTGTTGGAATAGGATTCTATTCTTTCATTAAGTACTGTTTTCTTCCCAGCATAAAAAATTAGGGCTTTAACTTTCAATGCCACATAGTGAATTCAAAGTGTAGCATCTGCAGAGCAATTTGTTGAATTGGTGAAAGATTTTTATTCAGTATCAATAGAAGATCTGAATTCAAAGAGACAAAATCAATTCACAAGCAATTCTGAGTTTTGATAGGTAGCCATGTGTTCAGCTCTTGGGAAAATGCAGTTGTAATCATATGCATGCCTTAAATCTTTAACCAGGATGAAAATAATGATATTTAATAACTCATTTTTCTACAGTAGCTGTAAATATAAAAGGTGAACTAGATAGATTGGCTTATGTTTTACATTGGTCTCAATTTCTCTCTCAGCACATTTTTCTCTCATTTTAACACTGTATCTTCATCAATGCCAAAGTTAGTTTTAAATTGATGGTTTATGATAACAATTAGAGATCTTTTTCAGAGATTTACCTTCCTTAAAAATGAAGGAGAAAGTGGGGCTGGCCCCGTGGCCGAGTGGTTAAGTTCGCGCGCTCTGCTGCAGGCGGCCCAGTGTTTCGTTGGTTCGAGTCCTGGGCGCGGACATGGCACTGCTCATCAGACCACGCTGAGGCAGCGTCCCACATACCACAACTAGAAGAACCCACACCGAAGAATACACAACTATGTACTGGGGGGCTTTGGGGAGAAAAAGGAAAAAAATAAAATCTTTAAAAAAAAAAAAAATGAAGGAGAAAGTTAATATAAAATGTTTCTAAAACCAATTCTTATATAGGCATATTTGGAAATGGCTGTTTTTGAAATTGAAGACATATATGGTAGCCTTATTATTTTCTTTTTCATCTTTTTCATCATAATATTTTCTTCTTCACGTGAATTATACCTCAATAAAGCTGTTACAAAACTAATGTGGTTTGGCATTTGATTGTGTAGCAGGTACTAAAAGGAAAAAAATATAATTTTCATGACTAAAATAATAATATGGGAATATTTCTAATTAAAAATACACTGCCTGTGTTTTTACCTTTCACTTAAAACCATTATAGTTTTAAGTCATTCTGTTCTTCACTTTTTTTCTAGTTGCAGAAACTGTTATGAATGCGTGTGTGTAGTTACCTGGAAAATTTCCAAGATAACCAACTACAGAAATCACCAAGAAATCATGAAACCCAAAAGCAGTCTTCTCAGTCTGTTATGGACCATGAGCCAGAGTTTATAAATTGGTCTTAGAATCTCTTAGGCCTCCACATCGTTTTTCAAAATCTCTCCACCTCTGCCCTCCTACAGAAAAACTTTTCCTCTCTGAGGCACGTGTTCATATCTATGCCCCTCTCTGCCTCTTTGTGTCCTTGTCAGCAGAGGCCCTCCTAAGTCTACAATCTCGACCCCCTTTCTCTTAAATCCTTCAAGGAATTGGGGACTCATCTTATTGTCTTTTCGCCATGTCTTTAGAGTTATTTTCTATTATATTTTCTCCCTTTAAATGTAGATAACAACTCCTTCCATGAATTCTTATGATTAAAACAGTTATAATTAACATTTGCATCATCCTTTAAAGGTTCTAAACTCTATTCATATCCGTTATCTAATTTGGCGTTCATAATAACTCTCCCTACCCACATCCTTTCTTTTTTAAGAGGAAGAAATGGGCTCAGAGAAGTAGAACTTTTTCCCACTGTTCTACAGCTTGAACTCAGGTCTGGCTGAGCCCAAGAGGGTATCTGTTCCGCTGTACCAAAATTGCTCAGAGAAGGATGCTACAGAGCTGAATAAAACCCAAATTACTGTCATGTCTCTTTGGTGATGGCATTTGACTTGGTTTCACCTATTCTAGTTTTCTTCTCTATGTTTAAAATGGTGTAACTTTGCATGCTTTCAGGCAAAGGGTGTAATCACAGATTCGGAGATAAAGGACAGAAATTTAGTGGTGCAGGTAAGACTTGGAACTGTCCACTTATTGAGGATTGACAATGTAATTCCACGGAACTTTGAGGCTATACTATGACTAACACATGATGGCTGCCTTCAAGCTTATTTTGAAAATTACAGACTGCACTCTGTTTGAGCAATAAAAGTATTAAGATGTTGAGACCTTTAACTATGCATCTATATCTCTTTCATTGCCCAGCACACAATAGGCATTTGTTAATATTTATTAAATTGATTAATGAATGCAGCAGTTCTAAAGTGTGCTCCAGGGTTCCATGGGGAGGTCCCTGAGTCCCTTTCTGGGGGTCCACAAGATAAAACTATTTTAATGATGGTAAGCATGTTTTTGCCTGTGTTACTCTCATTCTCTTACAAGTATCCAGGAGTCTTCCAGAAACTACATGGTATGTGGTGTCCCTGCTCCGATGGCTAATGCAATGTGTACTTGCACATTGTTCCCTTTTAAAAACGGCTCAGTTTTAATTTCTAACACTGTAAATGTTGATATATATAATCACATAAACAAAACCTTTTTAGAGTTCTGGAAATTTTTGAGAATGCAAAGTCTCCTGAAACCAAAAAGTAGAGGGGTTATGAATTAGTCATTTAAATATCTTTCAAATTCAAGAAAAAGTCATGCTGAGATGGGAAAGAGGTGATAGAGCAATTGCCTATACGCATTCTTCTTTTTTTATTGAGATACAATTTTTATTGAGATACATAACATTATATTAGTTCCAGGTGGACTACATGATTCAGCGTATGCATATATTGTGAAATGATCACCTCAGTAAGTCTAGTCAACATCCATCATCTCACAGAGTTACATGTTTTTTTTCTTGTGATGAGAAATTTTAAGATCTCCTCTCTTAGCTACTTTCAAATATACAATTAGAAAGTGAATACATTCTAAAGTATTCACTTTCTAGTTGTAATCGGTTAAAGTCTCTTATACTCTGGTTTCAAATGTTAAACGCATTATGCCCCACTTCCCACTCTCCAACTATTTTTATATTTTATTAGGGTAATAAATAAATCTGTAGGGTAGTAAAATAAAATTTGCATCAGTGGATCTACATCTGATAGGACCAACCTGGTATTAGTACTGTGATAAACTGTGATACCAATAAATTTCAGTTGCTCTTGCACTTTTGTCCTCCACCCTAGTGTTTTTTAGGTTAATAAACTTATATCTAAGCAGAGTGCAGAAATGCTTGGGTACCAAAGAGCTCTCACCTCACAATATTCTGTTAAGCTAAAATTAAATGAATCTCCATCAGGCAGTGTTTCTCAGGGCCTATGTGAAGGCTTTCAAAATGATTGGAAATATGCTGAGCAAAACCATACTAAGGGACAGTGGGGAATCAGATTTGGCCATCCCAAATGTGTCTTTTTGGCCTGACTATTTTTAAGAACAAAAAGACTGAAAGAAACTTTGACCTTCCCCCTAACTGCCTAAAAGAATTTAAGACAGAGGCCTGAACTGGCGACACTATAGATAACTCTGGGTATCTGTAGACCGTGAGGATCCTTGCTAAGCCCCTTCATATCAACGTTCTGTCTACCAAACATTTGCTTTTCCATCTCCATGTGAATTGCCTTCCTAGCCTTTGAAGCCTCAAACCACTACCTCCAACATCCTCCTTTGTCTTTAGCAGAAGATGGTATTTAAGGTGGTAGCTTCTGCAATTCTGGCTGAGTTACTCAGATTTCCTGGCTTTCTCCCATGTATACATGTTATAAAGCTTTGTTTGATTTTTCTCCTGTTATTCTGTCTCATGTCAATTTAATTTTTAGCCCAGCCAAAAGGACCTAGATGGTAAAGGAATTGTCTTCCTCCCCTACAGAACCCATCAAACTGAATACACTTGAAAGATAACAAGAGGTGTTTGTCAAATGAACATGTACAGTACCTTGATAAAAATCACTTTGCCATTTTTCCATCTATGTATTTTTTTCTTGGTTATTTGCAGGTAAAAAAAAATCATTAAGTTCTTCTCGGATACATCATAAGTGACTCTTTACTGTCGAATGGTGGAGGCAGACAGACTATGCAGTAAGTTATAGGTTCACCCTCCAATAGGGATTCTTCTTTCCTTTATTTAAATTTTTTTTCTCAAATATGTATTGCCATGAAGTTCTCTTTATGTTTAAGTGGGAGACAAAGACACACCTGGAGATCTCCACATTGTCATTTGGTTTGTCTATCTCTGAAATGAGTTTTGTCTCATTCAAGAAGTTTTAAAAATTAAAGAAGCATTATTCGTCTTTTGCCCAATTCTCAAATTTTGATCCTATTCTCGGAAGATCAGAAATTTGAAACTTTACAAATTATGAATTACATGGGGTATGATGGGTTTTTAATATGATTGAATATATGGAAATTAACCAGATAAATCAATGGAGGTTTTTGTTGCCATTCAGTAAACTTGAGTTCTAAAGTTCATCAATTTTACAATAGAGATTGATGGTAAAATATTTTCTGAAATTCTATATGAATAAAAAGGAATATGCATTAGTAATAGCTCAAGGGGAAGTGCATAAATAGGTGACACATTTTAAAAATATTCCTCTCAGTCAAAATTGACCTAACCTTTGCCCAGGAGGTAAGAAAGGCAAATAAAACCATACAAACAAAAACAAGTTGAAGGTCAACTTATGAATTCTGGAAGCTGGTTTTGCCCAAGAGTTATCTGTAAATTCAGGGCTTGTTAATGACAAGTCTAATATAAATGCCAGGATTTCACATCACAGGGACCCCGTGGGGTCCCCCTCTGGGGTGAACTTGATTTTGCCAAGGATCACTACCAAGAATTTTGCAAAAATATGTTCACTAGAAAATTGAATCCTTGAGAATCTCCATGGAAAAAAAAATGTTTCACTTTCAGATGAGTTTGGGAATTACTGAAACTTGGGAAATATGCCTCATGGGGTTTCAAATACATATTAGTCCATCAAGGACTCTGAAAACTCTTCTAGGAAGAATTTTGTTTGATTTTATGTAACCCAGCATGTCCCCAAATTTATACTCCCAGAGTCCTCTTTATGTCATTTCTATGAAAAAATCCTGCAATTCATGTTCTGTAGAACACATTATGAGAAATATTGACCCAGGATAAGAATCTGCTTCTTGGTCTCACTCCCACCTGGGGAGGATGCAGGTGACTCCCCTCAGGTAATACTCTGAACTAAGCAGCTCTGGGAGTGCCACTCACCTCCTTCTATTGCTCCTGCCTCTGCTTACCTTGCTGAGGCCCAACAGCAAGGGTCTTTATAGTTCCCCTGATGTCAACAATATCCCGATGGTCATGTCTGCCTTGATTTCTTGCACAATCATAGCATATACTAAAGTGATATGTGTAGTGATTCACTACTTAAATGAACAGACAATAAATCATATCATTTTAAACCTGGAAAGACTCTAAGTCTTAAACTAGGAAAGTTAGAGCCAGTGCCTTTATCACTTGCCCAAAGTAATACAACCAATTAGACATTTTATGGGGAAGTAGAATTTAATAGAAAGCTCTAGCCGACAATGTGCTGTATTTGGATCAGATTACACAACCCTTAAAGCAGAAAGTCAATTCCAACCCTGAGTGGTTTTAGTTCCAAAATGGGCAAGGAAAGAAAAAATGTCAACTGTGATAGAAAACAAAGATGATGTGTAAAAGACAGAAGTCCATAACCAGAGCTGCCCTGCTGTGTATCATTTTGTGGATGGTAGCAGCAAAGCATGTCATTGAAGTCTTCAAGCCAACATCATAACATCTCAGGGTTTACACTGCCATTAATTAGGCAGATGCCAAGTGAATTGCTTGCCATGGGCATTCTAGTACTGCCTCAAGTTTTCTTATGTGACTGTTAGAAAAATAATTGCTTGTGAATTCATTAATTCATTTCCTTACGGCCTCAGGGTGAAGAGTTTTCACATCTGCCGGTTGTAACCCTAGATGCTCAGTTTTAATGGGTATTCCCCACTTGGAATTTTCTCAGTTGCTTTATGTCAAAATTGTCATCACTTCTCTGTTTTTATGTTCCTTTTTTGTTAAGAGCTAATTTTAAAACACTCCTATTTATTCCAGTGTCGTAAAAATCAAAGTTTAACTAAACTGAATGAAGCTAGGCCTGCTCTCTAACATTTTTCTTCTTCTTTGGATGTTCCATCACTTTTCCATTTACACCATTATGACTAACAATAAAATTCCATAAACACTTATCTCTCATTTGGCTCCCTTTGGCTACCTACCATTTGTTCATTCCAGATGATGATCATTATCACGGTCATTATTATCATCTTCAACAAATAAGCAGTGAGCACCCACAGGGGGCATGCCACTAGAGGAAAATTGCTTCATTACAACATGGAGATCACGTGGTACGCGAGATAAAGCCCAGAAGTGGGATTTTGAAAAACACAAGCTTTGTTTATGGTCCTGCCCATGATGTGTTGCCTGGAATTGCTCCAAGCATGTAATTTCTTGAGACTCTTGTTTCTACTTCTCTAAAATGTAAATAATGCTCACGCCTGCCTCTCGTCTATCTCTATGACTTTATGGGAAACTGTACAATGAAGTATAAAGCTCTTTAGAAACAGTCACTGCATCAGGAGGAGATATCATAGGATTATTATATTTTTTGCTGTAATCCTAAACTACTGTTCACGTTTTAACAGCTTTTCTTTCATTTCCATTCCAGGCCTCAAGAGCTATGTCTTTCAATGCCAATATTACAAATAGAAAAATAGAGAAAGTCCAGCCAAACAGCTGGGGCTTGGGGCATGCATTTTGAAACATTACTCTTCTGAAAGCCGTATTTTCCTCCTGAAATGACTGGCTGGTTGACTAAATTAACTGAATTAACTGCTTGTTTGGGCAACATAAAGATAAAGCCTTAAACGGTTGAGAACTATAAAGCCATATAGATGGGCTCATTTTTCTTTTTTCAGAATAATTGTGGTTCTTTAAATGTGTGTCTTATGAGGTATGTAAGTACATTCAGTCAATTCAATTTTTGTAAAACATCAAACAAATTAAGGTGTTGAAGCATTGATTTACATCATAACTTCTTTAGTTTTACTCCTTTTCAAGCAGTCCCTGTCTGTGCCCTCCACATTAGTTGGGATAACCTCTCTCCTTTCTTTCCTTTCCTTCCTCTTCAGTCATCTCTTTTCTAGAACCATACTTCTACCACTTCTCCAGGCACTTCTCATCTCATCTCGTGACCCGTACTGAGCCAGGTCAGGATTAGCTGTTGCAAGAACAGAGCAGAGGGGAGGAAGAGAAGGCATGCTCCACAACCACCCCCCGCACCTTCCCTAGGCTCCAAAGGGTAATTTTGGTCTTCTGTAATTCCCAAACTCCTGCTGCATTGCTCTACCCTCTGCCATGCTCCCATGCTACTCTGTATCTCAGAGTCCCTGTACTGCCTTGATGCTCTCACAAAATGTTTGAGATTGACTCGTTCAAATTGTGCTGTGACACATAACTTCCCTTTGTCCCATTGCACACAGAGCCCAACTATGATCGCGATTCCAAGGCTCCATTTTGCCTCCAGAGTCTAAGCATAAAAGGAAACCCTTTCTAGCCTTTGTCTCACTTTAAATTCTTGAACATTTAACATTCAGTCTAGATCAGTCCTTCCTTGAAACTCTCTCCCAGTTGGCTCCTCCCTCAACTTTTCCTCCTTTCTGACCACTCCTTTTTCATCTCCTCTGTTCTCTTGCCCTACTCTCCTCCCTGTGTTGGTGTCCCTAAATATCGATCCTCTTCATAGCTTCTTACCCACAGTCCTTCCCTGGGTGTTTTCATGCAAGATCTCTATCTTCTGTCCACCTCTTCCTCCTCAGCCTCAGACTTATGCAAGTCAGTGCCCAGTTAGCAGTAATTAAAATTGATCAACCTTTCACATGCCTAGAAGGAGAAGGAGCAAGTCACTGAAGAGGCATCTTCCCTACTGTGGGAAGAGTGACCAAAGGACCTCACTTAGTTATGTAAATAAGAGGGGACTGTGTGGAGCATCACCTTTTGGGAGGGCTTTATCTGTATTTGTGCAATTTATCTCCTGCTCACTTTAATATGCAGAGCTCAAATGAGGGGTTGGCCCATTTGCAAAAGAAGCACAGGAGTTTTCTGGTGGGAAGAAGAGTAAGGTCTCCCATACATGCCCTGCAACACTGAAAACTGGGAAGTGTGCTGGGGTGGTCTGGGTCAAGGACCTGTGTCAAGAAGGAGGCGCCGTTCTCCTGGAATAACATTTCCATTGGGAAGTGTCTTAGTTCAGGCTTCTATAACAAATACCATAGACTGGATGGTTTGAGCAACAAACCTTATTTCTCACAATTCTGGTGGCTGGAAGTCCAAGATCAGGGTGCCAGCAGATTCAGTGTCTGTTGAACTGCTTCATACTTTGCAGATGACCTTCTTTTCATTGTATCCTCACGTGGCAGAGAGCAGAGTGAGACCCCATGTTTCCTTTTTTTTTTTATAAGGGTATCAATCCTATCTTGAGGGCACCACCTTCATGGGGCCCCAAAAGTCGACCTCCAAACACCATCAGACTGGGGGTTAGGATTTCAATGTATGAATTTTCGGGGACCCAAGCAGTCTTTGCATAACAGAGTGAAGAATAGGTAACCATTGGATTACCCTATGCCCTGAAACAGCAGGGAGGATAATGTGGATGATTTTCTGATTCTCAGAACTTATACCAACCCAGCATTCCTAGGCAGGGAGGAAAGGGGAAGAGAGAGTGGGATCAGACTGCACCCTCAAGGAGGTGGCTATAGAAGCAGATGGAATATGCTATAACCTCAATGACTCCAGGCTGTTTGTCATGAGAGACTCTTGAATGAGCGTCTACTAGCGTATGAGGTCATCCTCCCTGAAGGAATCTGTAGCATTGGAGAAGGGAGTTGCTCTAGCGTCTGTGGTGGCATCTATAATAGAGGGCTTAGGAGCAGGGAACTTGATCATAGCACTTCAGACCTAAACCTCAAGCTGTGGACACAATTCTTCTTCACTTTAGGCCATGTATCCTCAACGTAAACAGAACGTTTTCACTGGGGAAAGACCTTCTTCAATGTAGACAATGCCTCACTCATTAGAGAGAGCTCTTCTTTGCAGGAAGTAAGAGGAGGATGTGTTAAAGAGCTGCAAGTTGCTAAGGAAACTAGGCCAATTTTTGTTATGTGCTTACTCAACTAATCACAGCACCAGAAAGTAATCATCAGCCAAGGCAGCAGCAGCAAATGGAAAGCCCCATCCCACATTTACACCTACCCTTTGACAAATGAGTCACTAGCTTCCTGCTGATGCCCTGGGAGTAGGCAGGTCCATTTAAGCAACACATCTCCACAGCAATCCTGTTGGCTGTGGTTTCCGGGCTTCAGCTAAGGCATCTACCTGAGTTACAGTTTATCTCAATGAGCCAGATGGAGTTAAGAAGAGATTCTAACCCCCTACCCCCATCCACCCCACTTAACTTAGACCTAGGCTCTAGGAACTTATTAAGAACACAGGGATTCCTGGACATATTAAAGGAGGAAAAGGGGACGCTCTAAAAGAAGTAAATTTCACTTCTTGCTACCTAGACAAGGTGTGAGTTCTAGTATTACTACTCTGAAGCTATAGTCACAACCCACACTGTAAAATCAGATTGTCCAGAAATATTTGCGTCTATGGTACCAAAGTGCTAAACGCAGGTGGATAACTGACGCATAGCACTTTTACCTGAAACTCAAAACATCTCTAATGGAATTCATCTTTCCTCTTCTACCAAATGTCTTCTCCTCACTCAATTTCCTTTTTGTGATGATGATACCATGTAGACACTGAAGTCCCAATCTGGAAATATCATTGGCTCCTCCTCTAGCCTTACCCCCATTTTTCATCAATCTCTTTAAACTTAGGGAACCCTACCTCCTCACTATCGTTCTCATCTATTGCCCATCTCCACTGCCAGTGTCCCACTACACACTCTTACTTGTGCCCATTGATTCCCATGACAGCTGCCCACTTGATCTCCTCTCTGCAGGCATGCCTCCATGCAAGCCCTGCTCCACCGTGCTGCCATGTTACTTGCTTGCATAGAGCCCTTGGATGGTTCCCTGTTGGCTTTAGGATTAAGTCCAGATAACTGAGCATGATGAACAATATCCTTTCCATGCTGTTCCTTTCTAAACTCTCCGGTCTCATTTATCTCCTGTCCTCCCCCTGTAAATACTGAGAGATTTGTAATTTCCTCACACTAGATGTGGCTTTCATACCCCTGGGCCATTGCTTACCCGCGTCCCCAAGACTAGAAAGTTCTTAGCTCACTTGTCCAATGACTAATCCCTACTCATTCTTGGAATTCAATTTACTCCCTTCTCCCCAGGAGGACTTTTCTATCACTTCTTCTCCTCTTAGGATAGGTAAGGTTGCCTCTCAGATCTTCTCCCACAGTCCCCAGAGCACTTAACTCGCAATTTATTCTCTCTCACTCAATGACAGTCTGCTAAGGACAGGACCACATTTTATTCACCTCTGCATCTCCAGCACTGAATAAGTGTCCTGTACTTGTCACTAAATTAATATTTGCTGGATGAATGAATGAATGCAGGAAGGAGAAGCCTGGGGGAAGTCCACGCATTCTCAGTCTGGTTCTTATTTGTTACTAACAAACCTCAAAAGGCCTGTGCACTTGAGGGATGAGAGGAACTCTGAATCTGTCCACAATTATTTCTAGAGCAGGGAAGGAAAGAGACTCAGTTGGAAATAGTCAATGGAAACCACAACTTCACCATTCAATCCAAGTGTAATCCCCAGACTACATTAATGTTATTCTCCTAGGAGAGCCAGAAGAAATTAGATGAGGAGGGGAAACAAGACAGGTAATTTTTTAGTTTCTAAGTACTAATTCCCACTCACTAGCTAAAAATTGCAAAATTCATCAAGGCAACTTGGTTGAAGACAGAATCACTAAAAAAGCAAATGATGCTATGATAGACTAAATAAAGATATAGGAAATCTTGAGTTTATATTATATTCATGTACCCTATGGCTCAGCTCCATTGAAAGTCTTACACTTAATGGGTTAGGTGGAATAAATAAAAATTCGCTAATGATAATCCTATATGAGAACTAATAAAGTGACCATAAATTTTCATTTACACATTAACAGTAATAGCAAACATTTCACTATACATCTGTTCTATTGCTTCAGCAATATTTAGAGAAAATGTAACACAGCTCCTACGTTATTTTCCATTTATCCTCACAGTTTTAGCCAAATATTTAATATATGAATTATGAAAAAAGGTCTTATTAGATTTTAATGTATTATAAAAACAGTATTAATTGTCATTCAATGTCACTTCTCTTTTGCCTGCTCATTTTCATTTCTCCTTGCGTTTTCTCAGCCCTTCTAAGTTGCATAAATACATACTTTTTATCACTTACCTTTTGTTCTATGAGATACCCTTTATTGATTTTTATCAAAACTGAAGCTCTATGCCAAGTTAAGGGAAATTGCCAAGGTTGGAAACACATTTTTCTTGTATGAGTTCAGAGAATCTTGAAACTCAAGGTCACTTTTTGAGATAATCTGAATATTTCTAAAGTTTTAAGCTACAAAAAGACTGAGAACTCACCTGTAATTTGGGATGGGCTGTCCAATCTTAAGTCCATCTACAATTCATTCTGGGCTCTGGGCAGGTCTCCTTGGGCCTTATTCAAAGAATTTTTATCAAGAGATCAGTAGTGTCTTTCCGTTCATATACCACAGGGACATCTAAGCTTCAAAAACTGAGCCACATGATGGAACTGGAATAAATGTTTTAAGTTTGCAGACGGTTGTAATATGTGGAAAGCAGTTAGTTCTGTTGAAGACAAATTCTAAATGTATAAGGAACTATGTCTCAGAAGCCAAGATATTATAAATCCCCAAAGGGAGCCCCTGCATTGATTTAATTACAGGCAAAGTGGAGAAAAGTAATCTGCCCTTCAGGTGGCACCCAACTATACCCTAAAGAAATGAAAGGGACTTTAGTAGTGAGAGACGTGATATGACACTAAAAGCATCCATTCGTTCATTCTATAAACATTTAATGAATAATGGCCTATATAGGCCAAGCAGTTTATTAAGGACTTGGAAATGAAAAATTACCAAGAGAGGGTTTCTGACCTAAAGAACACAAAATTCTATAAGGGAGAATGGAGGTGAATGAGTATAAGGGTAGTGTGTAACAATTAGAATAGAGTCAAAAAATAAAATAGTGAAAATGATTGTGTTAGGCATATCAAACGTTTCCAGAAGACAACTGAGCCCTTCCTCTATGGCAGGTTCCATTCTAAGTGGTTTGCATGGAGTGACTCATTTAATCCTCATAGTTCTCCATGAGGAGGTCACTGTTACTATCTCATTTTATATATTAGGACACTGAACCTCAGAGGGGTTAAGGAATTTGAGCAAGGTCACAAAGCTAGTCAATGGGGGAGCCAGTGTTTGAATCAAGTCTGTCTGGCTTAACGTTGTGCTGATAATGGCAACACTGTACTGCTTCTCAATGTACAAAACTGACAAAGGATCCATATTTAGAACACATAAGGAATTCCTACAAACCGGCAAGAGGCAGACATCCCAAGTAGAAAAACAGACAAATTGTACCACCAGAAATTTCTTATTAGAGTAACTTGGATAGCAAAAGAGCATTTGAAGAGATGCTCAATCTGGCAATGTTGAATAAAATTGAGACACATATATACTCCAACTAGGTCATCCTATTTCTATTTATACATCCTTGAGAAACCTTCACATAGGTACACAAATGAATATAAAGTTGTTCATCATAGCTTTGTTGGGAAAAGCAAAAGGCTAGATCAACCTAAATGGACATCAAAGGGAGAACATAAAGAAAAAGAAGCTATACACCTACGAAGGAATATTGAGCTCAGAAAGAAATTAACCAAGTCTATTTATATACGTATAATAAATCTCAGAAACATAAGGATGAATTAAAAAGGTAAGCAAAACAGAACGTATGGTATAACAAATGTATGAAAAGCCACACACAAAATAACTGTACTTATGGTTCACAGATATCTTTGTGCAAATAAAGGTATATGCAAACAATGGTGTGGAGGTGAGTTGAAAGAACACGTTAAATCCTGAGCAATAAGTTCTCATTCTTAAACACAATAAAATAATAATGATAGCGAACATTTATTAGTACTTACTACTTTCCAGGTTTTGTATTCAAGAACCTTCAAAATATCAGTTCAGGAAAATGAGTCAGGTACTATTGTTACCCTAATTTTACAAATGAGAAAAACTGCATCATACAGGGTTATGTTTTCCTCATCATAGAAATTTTAGATGTTGAATATTAAATTCAAATCCAGCAATGTAATTGCATAGTCAATGCTCTTAATTATTGTATTCTCAGCGATTAAATTGTATTATATCCCCAAACTAGTGATACATTAAGAGTCAGAGAAAATGCCCAAAAGTAAAAATAAGATACACCTATAAAGTGTTTTGGAGGACAGGTCTGAGGCTCAAGTACATATTATTATATATTGTACATCCATAGACATTTGAAAGATAGTGACAAAGATGGTGAACAGCTCTTCTGCTTCCATTGACCTCTTCCATAGGATAAATTGAATTCAACTGTGAAATGAAGGATTTGAGTAAAACATAAAGGAGTAGTAACGATAGATCATATTTTTGAGTTTCTATCATGTTCCACTAACTGTGGTAAACGTCTTTATATGTGTTATCACACTTAATGTTCACCTTTGAGGTAGGTATTGCTAGTCTCATTTTAAAGACATGAAAACTAAAACACAGGGAGGCTAAGTACCTTCCCACTGTCACGCATTGTGGAGCAGTGACAGGAACTCATCTAATTCCAAAGCCAATGGTTTTTCATTGCATCATCTCTAAAACAGGTCAAGTGGTCCTCCCATCTCACCATCTATTTATATCAGTATTTACATCTCTAGTTAATGGTATACCAATTACTCCCATTTGCCCACCTTATAGAGTTAGTATGAATACCAGAGGCATCAGGAGTCATGATGCACACACAAGGAAATGCATTCTAAACTTTATAATTGTTACTTTTAGTTTTCCAACACAAACACTAAGTATCCTGGTAATCAGACACTTTTTGGTGTCTGTTGACGTTGGAAGAGTTTCCAATGACATAGGGAGTCTTTCATTCTTTTGATAAGATATTAAGTTCGTTTAAAATGACTGACGTTCCATTTATTCTTGTTTTCTACTTTCCCACTGGTCTGAAAATGCGTGGGTTTTCAAATACAGTGGCACCTACTCCAACACTTCACGTTCCATTTCTAGCCTCCTTCTTTTCTACCAAAAGCTGTTTTCTAAATCTGAACAAAGAGAGACATTCTTTCTCTACTTTTCCTGCATTACTTTGTCTTGAAATACAAGGCAAGTGTTTTTTATGATACCTGAGGGGAAGAGGAGAGGAAAATAGATGATTGTGACTACTTATTCATATTTATCAAACTTCACTAGAGTTTTTGCCAGCTGTGCAAATGAAACATAGCATAGTTAAAAGAAAAAGGGGCTTTGAAGTTAGACAAACCTGACTGTGAATCCCACATCTGCCATTTACAATCTGTGAGACTTTGGCAGATAATTCTCCAAGCTTAGTTTTTACAAAGTTAAAATGGATGTAGTAATACCTACCTTTTTGAGTAATTTTGAGGATTCTAAAAAATGTATGTAATGTGCCTAACCTAGTTGGCTGGGATATAAGTCAGTGAATGGTCATTGTAATCACGGTGTTAGCATCCAGAGTTTTTAGACTGAAAGGTACTTTATGCTCGTACTAGTTACACCTGGACACTTTATAAGAGAGGAGCAAAGGAACTTGTCCAAGGTCACACAGTCAGTTAGCAACTGAGCCGGGAATGGGACATAATTTCCTGACTCTATTCTATGCTCAGTTCCCTTTGATGCCTTTCATTCTTTCCTGGTGTTTCAACAGTCTGTCTTCTGGTTCTTAACTCTTTACTCACACAAATATTCTTTTAATTTTTGGTAAGGAAAATTGGCCCTAAGCTAGCATCTGTTGCCAATCTTCCTCTTTTTGCTTGAGGAAGATTGTCCCTAAGTTAACATCTGTGCCAATCTTCCTGTATTTTGTATGTGGGACGCTGCCACAGCATGGCTTGATGAGTGATGTGTAGGCCCACACCCAGGATCTGAACCTGCCAACCCCAGGCCACTGAAGCGGAGAACGTGAACTTAATCACTACACTACTAGGCCAGCCCCACTCTCACAAGTATTCTTATTACACTAGCAATAGATTTTTTCTGGTAGGATCCACAACATCTGAGACCCATTTGGAGTCTGAAATATATTCAGATAACCTCAGAGCTCATTCTTTCTTGATGTTTCTGTCATGTATAAAGTTGCACATGGTATTTGGAGGTTAAAAAAAAGTTCTTAGGGGTTATTTTTAGCTCATCATTTCTTCATAACCTTGGATTCCTCATGCTTTCTGTAATTAATTTATCATAAGAATGGTAATGTTGAAAGAAATTTCTTCTGAGCATAGAAGAAGCTGAAAATTGTTGCAAGAAGTTGAAGCAGTAATAAGGCTATTGCTGAGCACGGGTTTATTAGAAAGCAAAATAAACAGCATGCTGCATGCTGACTTCATCTTCATTAAACATTCATACTGGAAATGCTCACCTTGTCTACAGCCAAGACGTTATCCTTTGCAGAAGAGAAAAAAGAAAAGCACTCACTAGGCCAATATATTGCAAGTGTTCCAGAGCTTTGGGAAAGTGGTGTTACATAAAATCTTCAAATATGTTAGCCTAAGCAGTTTGGCCTTCAAACAATTCCAACCACCTTGGGGCAGGGCACGATGGCAAAGAAAGTATCTCAGAGTAGAATGAATTGACTTGCATTCTACCATGCAGGGAAACGTACATAAAAATTGAAGAGGCCTTTATGCCACTGCCATCGTGGTATGTGAGTCACTTGGCCTAATATGTTAAGAGGATTAGTGCTAAAGCTGCATGAACTTTGAAATAGCCCAATGAGGCTTATGTGCTTTCCAGTTTAAATTGGTCCTCAGTGAGGCCTCTCTGATCATCAGGAATTTGGCAGCCTGAGGATTCTGCTACATTCTCCAAAGCAAGGTCAAAGCCCCTGGGTGTGAACACTGTGGCCTCTCTTTTTATTTGAGGTAGAAGTGGGGAGAGAGAGCTAGAAGGTAAAGGGGCAGGGATCACTAAGGAGGTAGTGGTGAAAGTCAAAATCTAAAATATTCCCCGTTCATGCTTTCCCAAAGATCATAAGGATTAACCAAATTAAATTAAAAAAAATAGATAAGCACCCAGCTGTTGCATCCAGCTTATTGGTGAAGAGGTCAAAATAAAAGCCCTCTCTCTACCCATTTAAACTACAAGGGTCTTCAGTGGGCAATGAACGAATCTTATAGGAATAAAGGCATCATGCTGTGTGGTTCACGTGGAAAACAAATTTGGAAAAGGAATGGGAAGTCACGGTAACATGACTCTTCCCTTAAGAAGCCCCTAAAACGACTACCTTTCCACTTCAACTTAGCAAAAATGGAGTGTGTCACCATCTACAGAGGCACGCTGAAGAATCATCCCATCACAAGTTGATCAGTGTATGTGCTGAATGTCCAGTATACAGAGGCATATACATGTGTCTGGGCATTCCAGTGTCCCTATGGGTGTTTGACAGCTCAGAGGCATAGTTATAGGATCAGCCTAATACACAAACTCTCTGCAAAAATAGGCTAAAAAACCTCCGCTAAGGCATGCCACCTCCAGATACAGATTTCATGGGGCCTTTTGCTGTGGATGCCAACGGTTTTGGAATGAGTTTACATGAAATGCATCATTCAGGAAGCAGCTGGGGAACCTGTCCCTGTGACTCTCTTGGGTGTCCTTTGAAGCTCGTGCTTCTGCTTCAAGGATATCAAATGACACGAACACTTCTTTGTCTCCAGAAGGAGAAAAACATGGGAGGACTGCTAAACACTTGAGCCAGCACTATGTCACCATCACAAAAGAGAGTAGCTGAGAAAAGCAGCCAGTCCAGCAAAAGAAATTTTAAAGAATCAATAAAACTCGCCAACAGAGAAGATTCCTGGATTCAGAGGTTGGTGTTTTCCACAAAATGAGAACGACCTAGATCATTTTAGGATACAAAGCAAGAGCAGGGAAAAAAGGCAAGTACCACCTAATAGCTTTGCAGTATTAATCTGGAAACAGAGGACTCTGTGCTTGTATTTCCTTTTAGTCCTTTGCCACAGTCAATGGGTTTGTGTAATAACTCTGTCATGTTCTCTTTCTCCCATCCTGTGTCTACTGGTACTAAGTGAATTCATGAGGAAATCATGAGCTGGTTTGACAAAAGAGAAGATCAGTTGTAGAAGCAATACATTTTTAGCAGAAAACATATTGTATTTTTGACAAACCATGACTTCTCAGCCGAAGGGAACATAACGCGGGATCGATTGCACGGGCTGAAATTCTTGTGTTCACAGCAGATGTATTTTCATTTATAATTATGTCATGCAAAGAGCATTGCTGGGGCCCCCTTCCAGACAGGCTGGAACACCCACCAAGCCATACAATGTGATTGCTGCTAAACAATTGTTAACTCCTTTGGGGACTTACTTGCAAGGCTTTTTTTTTTTTAACTGAAACCAACAAAGAAAGCAAATAAGTGCAGCATCACTTAGGGTTTACTGGAAATCTGTGCAAACTCCTCAAAATATAGTTCTAAAAATTCCCAGCTATCTGAGAAAGAAATTATCAGTTAAATAGCTATTAAAATTCAATTTCCACATTTTCCTAGATTTTAATTAGGAGTTTGGATCTTGAGGAAGTAGATTCATTCACCAGGTAATTCTGAGTTTCTGGCATTAGGGTGAAATACCAAATCTGTCTCTTGATATCAACTCTCACTATGCTACGTGTCTCATGACCCGACCTGAAGTGCTTAAATGATCCAAGATGGACATTCGCCCTTTTTACCCAAGCTTGTAGCTTTGGCCTAGATCCAACACGCTTCCCAAGATCAGCAAGAAAGAAAGGATCCCACAAGACCATTAATGTTGAGAGACTGAATATATAAGCGAACAATGGCCAGACCATATATAAAAATAGAACTCTGGGGGCTGGCTGGTAGCATAGCTGTTAAGTTCGTGCTCTCCGCTTCTGCAGCCTGGGATTCGCTGGTGCAGATCCCAAGTGTGGATCTAGCACTGCTTATCAAGCCATGCTGTGGCAGGCATCCCACATATAAAGTAGAGGAAGATGGGCACAGATGTTAGCTCAGGGCCAATCTTCCTCAGCAAAAACAGAAGATTGGCGGCAGATGTTAGCTTAGGGCTAATCTTCCTTAAAAAAACAAAAAAAAGAACTCTGACCCATGATGAGCAGCAACATGCCCAGGAAACTAACCCTTTATCTGTAATGATCAGCCAAGGAATCCAGTCTACTACAAATCAGACTTGTAGGAAGTCAGACTGCTATCTCTAGTAACAATCTAGGAAGCCAAACAAAAACTCTTGTAACAATCAGCCCCAAATGGCCAGGACTTGATTAATACTCAACAGCATCCCTAATTTTTGACCTTTTTTTTTTTTTAATTTTTGCTTCCAATTTAGAAGCAGCTCGAGAAAGGCAAATCTGCACCCCTAACCAATCACACAGGATTACCTGCTTCTAGTTAGCCCAGCAACACAACGATTCTCTTTGCGATTCCTGATCTTAGAGAACAATGGCCATATATGATCTACTCACTTGGAAAATAGAGCCAAAATCACATGGTTAAGATTCAAATAGTGAATCAGCATCCAGTCAGGAAAAGAGAAATGACTCCATGTATTTAAAACAGAGGGACATTAAGACATTGGTTATAGGGGAGTTGGAATTGCTGAAGTTGAAGTGAGGGATGCTAGAGGAGCAAAAGAGAGAGAAAGGTTGTTAATCTAGGATCAGGAAGCCACTACCACTCCCGGACTGGATCCTATGAGCCCACACAGACTGCTGCTCTCATGGAACCACACCACTCGTAAGCAGAAAAAACAGAAGCTGCACTCCTATTTTGCTACCAAATTGCCAGCAACATTGCTAGAGCTCACACCCACTGGGAGCCACCTCAGCCATCGCTGTCACTGCCAAAGGCGATCATCTGAAGCATTCCAATATGGCTTTTCCCGTTTTTCACTCTACGATCTCCTGCCAGTGCGTTTCATCAGGAGGTCACACCAGGAAGAGAGCTGGCAAAGAAGGCTTGGACCATGTGGTTTGCAGTCTTCCAACCCCCAGTGTAAAGAAAAAGACAAGTGTAGAGCTGAGAGAACAACAGATACTATCTACACAGATAATAAATACGTTCTGGCTTAAACTGGATGATAAATCCAAACCTGAAGAATGTTCTGATTTATTAAACTTGCTCTTTAAATAAGATAAAGAAGTTGAGTCCATAATATTAGATTGCCGTCACCCTGTATGTTCCTAGGAGGAAATGAGTGACAGAGAGCTAGGCCCCCTCCTCCCCACTTCTGATATTACAGGCTTGGGGCTGGGCCCAGGGTGGGGTGGGGCCTGGGAGGACAGGGAGAGACAGTACTGGAGAAGTAGGAGCTTTGCAAAAATTCTGAGCCCTAATTATAGATGGGAGTTACAGGTGGGAGCGATATTCATCCTATGCATATAGAGCTCTGACAACCCACCCTGTTTTTGACTCCCCCGAGATCTGGAAGGATGGAGTCTGTACATATCTCTACAATAGCTATTCACAGCACATCTGTTGGAAGACGCGTTCCTCCAGAGAGAATCAGGGCAAGAATTTCTAGAATTATATTGTGGGATCATCAATGAAAGATGCTGAGGGTGAGTAATAAACAGACCTCTTCTCCTTTTTGGATTTCATTTACTTATTTTGTTCAACCATTATTTGTTGAGTGCCAACCACGTGTGCAGGCACTATTTCACGCAGAGCAAATATAGTAGAGAAAAAAATCCCTGCCCTCATGCTTTATACATTCTACAGGGAGGAGGGAGACAATCATGTAATTAAAAGGTGGTAAGTATTATGAAAAAGAGAGAGCAGGGAAGAGGGAGAGACAGTGCAAAGACAGACTTTGCCATTTTAATTAGGTAGATCGAAAGGGCTACATTGGATAGATAGTATTTGAATAAAGACGTCAGGAAAGTGAAGGAGGAGGTCATATGAGCACCAAGGGAGGATATACCTGGCAGAGGGGACAGCAAATTCAAATGCCCTGAGGCCAACTGTTTAGGAAACAGTTCAGTGTGGCCAGAAGAGAGAAGCAGTGCTGAGATCAGAAAGAATGAAAATCACAACACAGAGGGCCCAGAAAGCCATTGGAAAGAATGGCTGGTCCTCAGAACGGGATGGGAAGGCATTGGAGGATTTACAATGAAAGAATGACATGACCTGATTTTGGGTTTTGTGGGATATCTATGGAGGCTGTGTACATGGGTGGAGAAGAATATGTGGGGATGCAGTTGGAGAGGGTTGGGGCAAAGAGACCATTTTGGGGAGCACTGAAATAATTAAGATGAGAAATCCCCCACAGGGGTGGTGGTGGAGGTGTCGATAAGAAGTTTGTTCACGTAAACAGAAATAGCAAATTATTCAAGCTAGCCAGAATTCTATCTGCAGCACTCCAGTGGAAAATCCACTCTAAATATACCCTCCTGATGATGCTAGGTTAGCAGGATCATCTTTAGACCTGCATATTGGACCAAAATTCACTTTACATTTGCAGCCTCTGTGCCCCAACTGCTTCATTTTGCCTGTTAATGTGTTGCTCTTGGATCATAATTAATGAGACAAATAACTAAACGCATTTCACATAGAGCACCCATCCTTTTATTTTCTCATAGCGCATTTTTCCAAATGAGGACGCTTTTAATAGAAAACGATTTTGTGAATACTTCATTCAGCTGTATTTTTAGCACCTAGAGATGGAAATAACACATAATGACAAAAAGCTACAATAAAATCAGTAATGCTTGAAAACGCCATATTTTATAAGTACAACACAACAGCATCTCCACTCACCTGAAGAGTAATCACAGGTGTATGCACAAAATCAAATACTTATGATTCATGGACCACATGTAGAGTGCATGAGGTTTCACAGACCCCTTGTCATTATCATGGAAAATGTCTCTGTAGAAAGCGGAACCCAAGTCAGACAGCTTTGTGATACACAGAATTCAACCAGAAGTCATTTAAATATGGAGATCTATTGTCACTGGACAGATAGGAAAAGAAACTTCAGAAGAGAAGTGATAAATTGATTAACAAACGGTAAATACATGGTTTACATGGTTGGAGGCTGTGGATTATTATTTCCCTTGGAAATCAAGGAATGAGCGACTTCACATACAAGGTGGGGCACAAGGTGATTGCTCCCCTCATTAAGTTGTACGTTCTGTGCCATGGTGACTATAAAGGAAGCTGGTGACATTCAAGGCGAGCTTCCTTTATAGTCACCAGTTCCAGATCTTATTCCCAACCAAAATCTCTGCTCAGTTAGTAACCTCCTGGAGCTAAAATGTAATTTAAAACTTAATCCCCTTGGTATGCAAAATCACAATTGTTTCCTTAGAGGGTAAATTCTTTAAGAAGATATTAAGTAAATCATACCTCTTAGTATTCATATTCTTAATGTTAGATTTAGAAATAACCTATATATGAGACATGTTAGTTAGGTAATTGATAATATGTAAGAGGATTTGACATATTAGGGTGTTCTAAAGCATAAGTCATGATTTTGATGGAAAATCTGTAATTAAGGGATCGATTTAGACTTTTGATGTTAACTTGAAATTTTATGTTTGTATATATTATTGGAACATATAAAGCATCGCTTCTCAGACATTAGCATATATCAGAAGCTCCTGGAGGCCTTGCTAAAACACAGCTTGTTAGGCTCTGTTCCCCGTTTCTTATTCAGTAGGTCTGAAATGGAGCTTGAGAATTTGCATCTTTATCAAGTTCTCGGGTGGTGCTGATGCTGCTGACCCGGGACTCATGCTTTGAGAACCACTGATTTACAGGATCTTAAAATTCACTTTGTTCATAAGGTGAGTTTATTAGACTTATAAGAATTACTTCAGAACTTGGGAAAGTTTGTTAAATCAGACAGATTACTTAAAAAGGAAGTCAATAATATTAAACTTATAAATGCAGCTTAAACTACTTAAAGGAGGTTAATTATCTAAGTTTACAAATGGTACCAAACATCAATAAAGGATCCTTCAAAATTTTACCAGTGTTATATATAGAATATTAAGATTTATAAGTTTAAGAAAAAACTCAGGTTTTAAACCAGTAACTTTATTAAACTGAATATCAATATTTAAAACCAAAGTCACCTGTGAATAATCTTTTTTGTGCACAAAACTCACTCTTGAGGACATCAAAAATCCAGCATCGAGAGTAGACACTCCATCACCCAGAGCTTCTAAGCCCATGGATTGGGAACCTTTGGCATAAAGGACTAGGCAAATGTTCACCCTTTTCCTAAACCATTTGATGCCTCTTCAAATGATTTCACTCCTCTGCCTATAGAGTCAGGGCTTGCTTTCAAGACAGTGGACTGAACAAAGAGTCCACATCTTGATCGACTTGATCTGCCACAGGAGTGAATCTCCTGCAAATGCTCTGGGAGCTTTTCTCTGCAGCTCCCCTGCTGACTGTCATTGTCTTCATGCACTGTCAGAGGACACCACAGAAAGACGAATGGCGTGTCAAGATCAATCTTCCTCCAGAGACACTTCTTGAAATAATGTTGAATAGCTGCACGTTTGGAAACCTTTACTTCTGAGACCAATTATCTCCCTGCTACAATGGATTCCGCCTTCACCAGCTTGGCTTCTGGACCCAGCTGTTTTCTGGAAGGCCAGATGTATTTTGAATCGCAGATGTGATCATTTAAATTAACTAAATTTTCTATGTTTTTAAAAAGGGACGTTTATTAGCCGTCAGGGAATACAGTCCTTGGTTCGTTTTCCAGGTTAGAACTATTGTTTCTCATTTCTCTTTTATCATAAATAACAACACAGTGGAAGCACCTCAAGTGACTCTAGTTCAAGGAAGAAATACAATTAGTGAAGGGACTAGATTTCCAGGATTGCGTACTCCATTTGGAACCCAACTGTATTGAATACTAAATTTCACTCAATTTTTTTGAGGCCAGATCCACCCCCTATGGTATCCTTAGAGATTAGACAATTTTTATTTGGGTTACCAAAGCAATCTCTTATTTTCTGGGAACCTGAATTTTTGGATCTAATCTTAAGTGAACATTTACAGAAAGCTGTCACAGGAAAAAAAAAAAATCTATGGTCAATTTCCATTGGTCCTCAAAATACCACAGTATGTGAACCTAGTCCTGAACAGTGCTCTATCTTAAAGGGTTTATTGTTATAGTGGGCGCGGGCTAGAAAAACAGATTTCGTGTGAGATGCTTCAAATTCCGGCTTTGCCTTGCCTAAGCCTGTTTTCTCATTAAAAAAAAAAGGAAAGAAAGAAAAATACCTACTTAATCTAGTTTCTGGCACATAGAAGTTACCCAATAAATGTTAGTTAGGATTCTTTTTTAATCTAAATGACTAGTAATCAGAAAATGGTTAATTCCTTTATAGAATTATATATGGTATTAAAAATTATGTTTTGTGAAACTATGTAATATTTAAAATATATTATGACTACTAAGTTATAAATAATAATTAATTTCTTTTAAAACTGTATATATAAAAAAGACAGAAAAATCCACCAAATTATTAATGAATTGTTGTGGAACTATGGCCTTTTAAAAATGATCATTTCTACCTTTCCATATTTTGGGGATATTTTCAGTTAATCAGCAGAGACCAAACTAAGAAATTCAATAAATAGAAATTTAAACCGTGAATGAAATTGCATGGGCATATGGAAGTCTATTATAAACTACCAATTGCTACTGTGATGGCACACAACAATTGTATCTTACAACCCCGCACACATTGTAATCACAGTTACAAAAACATCTAAATCATCGCTTACCTTCAAAATATTGTTTATTTTCCATAAACCTTTGTAGTAGATCAGGTAACTATTATTTCTTTCCATTTTACAGGTGAGAGACGGGGAACTGGCACACCCAGCTTCTTATTTGTGGAGCTGTTACAGACACCACCAACCTTGTGCATTGTGCTTATTGGTCACTTTGCTCAGTTTGCTCAATCCTATGTAAACCCTCCTTGAACAAGCTGTGTGCCCACGGACCAGTTACACAGCCTCTCTGGTGCATATCCCCATCTGAAAAATGGAAACAAGACATCTGCCCTCCCCACTTCACAGGCTTATAGGAAAATCAAACAACATAGTGAAGGTAAAAACTTTTGAAATATGCAAATTTAAGGTATTATCTTTTCTTCTTTTTAAACAAAATTAAAATCACCAACACAAATTGTGGATAACCATGTGCTTCATGTCGTTGGGAAGGCAACTGCCACTTAGTAGGTGCCCTAAAATATTGGTTTCCCTGTCTTTCCTCTCTTGAAAGTAGGAAAATGTTAATGAAGTCATAGATCTATAGAATTTCAGAGTTCTCAGGAGCCATAGAGGTCATTTCTTTGACCTCTCCGCAACATCTCTGATAATCTGTTATTCAGCCGCTGTTTGAGCACTTCCGTTAGAAGAGAAACTCTCTCCTTATGGGGTACTTGTCTCCTTTCTGCCTATACAAAAAATGTCACCCCGTTTACAAGTCTAACTATTTCAGTAAGCTCTAACAGAAAAGAGAAATAAAACTAGCAATTTTTTTTATCTTAAGAGGATTATAATCAAATACTGTTTCGAAACTTTTTATTTTTTTCAGCTTTCTTCTGCTTGTACTTGGATTGCTCATCTGAGTGTCTAATTAGGAAGTCTCACTTTTCCTAGGTTTTCACTGAGCATTGTTACTCCGCAGGCAAGAATTTTTGTTTTTAAACTTTCATGACATCAACATAATCCTATATCATAAAATAGAAAGAGTGAAAAAAATTAGCTTCTTGGGGTTAGTTGTGCATTATGGGTAGCAATTTGCAAATACCTTGCCTTGAACCTCAGAACTGGATCTGTAACGAACAAATCCCTGCAAAGTAATAATGGGACTGAGTCCTTTCTGGAACACTCTGTCTGGATACCATGGGGTGAAAAAAAAAAGTTTTAGCCTTATAAGAACAACCACCACCTAATTTAGAGGGAAAACTTCTCTTGCTGATGATCAATTTAGACATAGAAATACATTGAAATCTAAATATGGAAAATGTACAATTTTGAGTATCTTTTCTCAGCTCAGTCACTTCAAACATCGTACTTGTCTTTTAGTCTGTGATGAAGAGCAGGACAGCAAAGATGACAAGTATTGTGGCTCGAATGCTCTACTGCTCCTAGTGTCCCACCTCAGATAATGATGGCTGTGAGGTGGTTCTGAATATTCACCTTGCCCCCTGCCATGTTATGAGCCTGCAAACATTAGCGGTGTCCACAGACATGCCAAGTTTTCATTCATAGTAAGAAAGAGGTGTTCTTGTAAAGAAAAACAACAGAATTTGGAAAGCAATTTAATTAGGTTCAAAATGTTCTCTTGCAGTTGTAGCAGTCGTGGAATCCATCAGCTCCCCTCATTGACTCAAGCCTCAGGTTACTCATGGTAGGAGGTGTTGTGCCTAGAGAACCTTCCATCTCTCTTCGCTGACCCAGAGAGTAAAGGAGGGCTTGTTGTTGGAAAAGAAGCAGCCTCTCCCAAAACGAGAGGACTTACATGAATATTTCCCAAAGACACCTTGGCTGCTAGTAGATATCACAGGTAAGCTCATTTCAATCAGAGCTCACCTGGGTATCGTTACCCAGCCATCCCCAAATTCCCCAAGCCCCGTCTCCCCCAAACTCCTAAGAATTTCAAGAGGCATTTTACCCACCTGGCATATGAAGTGTCCTGCAGTCTTAGGGACTGAGTTCTGTGGTGAGTAAAACTCCTGGGTTATACAGCTATTTCCCTGTTCTCAGCAGCCAGTTGAAACTTGTCACGGTACAAAAATAAATGTTGATACTGTGCTCTGAAAAAGGATGAGAAGCTGCATGCAGTCTGTGATGCTTGATAGATCTGGTTGCCTCCTGCTGTTCCTCTCTTCCACCAAGGAGCCTGGAGGGAGGGAGGCCTGGATGTGGCCAATGCAAGGTATTAACACTTTTTATTTATTCATCACATAATATTTATATAATCATATCTAAGTAAAATTATTAAACTAATGGCATAAAACTTAGATTTTCCTTCTCCTTAAGTCAGTTTCATAGCATCCTGCAACAAACATTAAAAAAATCTAAAAAGTGTGGGTTCAAAGCCTGGCTTACATTATGTTTAATGAGAAAACTGGCTTTAAAATAGCAAGTAGCCAAGAATGCTCAGACAAACAGTGACTACTGAAGATAAAAGGATATTTAAGTTTAAGATTCCTTCTTTCATTCTATGGACTTGGAGGAACCTGACCTAAAACAGACAAAGTTTTAGGTAACTACAACTTGTCAGTATGATCTTTCTTCATCTTTTAAGAATCTAATTTATGGAGACAAAACAGATAACCCAAAAATATGAGTTTGGGGAACAGCCATACAGTTCTCTTTTATGGAAAGAAATGAGCCCAAAGAGGCACTAAAGAAAGTAACCAGCAGAAATGGTAGACAGAGATAGTAGTTAGGCCTCATGTGGAAATCAAAACAGAGGACAGTGCTGTCATCATGGCCCAGGCTGACAAATGTGTCAGCTATGAAGGCTGCAGATAGGAAGCTGGGAACACATCCCAAGGGTGTGAACAGAAGGCTGGGCATCTTTCTTGAGTGATGACAAAAAGGCTGACTCAAAGGTCAGGAGAGCTGTCCTGTGAGCAGTGAGGAGGTCCAGGAAAGGTTAAAGAGCTTATTGAGTTCAGCAAAGTTCCCACTCCATTTCTGTGCTCAGCTTCTTCATTTCCCTGGACAGCTCATCATCATGGATATGGATAGTTCTATGCCATGACCCTGCCAAATCCCGGGTGGTAAATGGAGAGGTTGGCTAGGGTAGCAAGCAAAAGGAGAACAGACAGGGGGAGAAACACCACATAATTTAGAAAACAATTCAATTAGGCTCAAAATGTTTCTTTGCAGTTATAATGGTGTTGGAATCTATCTGATCTGCTCCCTTCATTTACTCAAACCTCCGGTGACTAATGGTAGGAGGCATCGTGCCTAGAGAACCTTCCATCTCTCTTTATTCAAGAAATGAAGCTCAAAAAACTCCTGCTGATGAAACATCTATGCTTCCTTAGTGAATGTTAGTGGAATCCATCCAGCAGTCTCCCTGAGCATCACTGCCCCTCGCCTTCTTGGTTCCTTCAGCCGTGGAGGAGGTTGTACGGAAAGGCAATGATGCTAATAAGGGGTCCACTGTCTCTCAGTCCATGACCGCCATGGTCCTGAGAAAGTTTCCTGGGTTATCTAGCAACACCATTTGTAGACCAAAATATTTTCAGTCCCATAAGACTGCTCCTCACTATGATGCACTGCTCTCACCCCGGCTTCTGGACTTTGAGTGATGCCTTCATTTCTCTGGGACCAAACTTTCTGTGTATTAAGTGAGGGAAATGAGCTCAGGTGGTCTACTGCTCAAATCCTCTTCATTCTCTCTTTTTGGAACTAACCACAGAGACTATCCATGTCTTGGTTGGCTGTTGTATTGTTGTTTTTATTATTGCTTGTTTTGTTTGTTTGTTTTCATAACTGGTTGATTTAATTAGGTTTTACAGAATACTTTAGAATGCTTCCCATTTTATTGATATATTAAGTAGAAAAGAAAGCTGTTTTCACTATGCTGATAATAGACTTTAATGTAACGAAGAAGATCATAAAATAATCATAAAAGAAAAAATTTTCAGCAGGAAGTTTTAACACTTTTGATCTGTATGTACCTAACACCTTAACCACCAAACAAGTGAAGCAGAAATCAACAGAAACATTAGGAAATATTGATAAATCAACAGTAAGAGGAAGTAGTTTTAACATACCTCTCTCAAAAATAAAGGGTAAAACATTAATAAATGGCTTTTTACAAAATTAAAATAGTAATATAAAATTCCAAGTGGATCAGATATCCAAATGTAAAAAATGAAACTCCAAAGTACTGGAAACGAATGAATTCCTAACTAAAAACTAAGAGTAAGGAGAACTCCCTGAACTACAGCTCCAAATTAAAAATTGGATTACTTAAAAATTAAAACTTTTAATGGTCAAAAAGATCATCATAAACAAAGTGAAATGAAAAATTACAAAAAAATTTTTTGCAACTTATACCACGAAAGGTTAATGTTTCTTCTATATAAAGGGCTTCTAAACATTGAGAAGAAAAACACCAATAAGCCAAAAGAAAAAAATGGGCAAAGGTCATAAACAAAATGCAAATGACCCTTAGTCATAAGAAAATATGCTCAAATTCACTCATATTCAGAGAATTTTAAATTAAAATTAGACTGAGGTACCATTTCTCACATATATTGTCAAATATTCAAAAGTATAGCAATGTTTCATACCTTGCTAATGGGAACTCAAAATGGCGCAACTCAATAAAGAGGGATTTGGTAATATTACACACACTCTCAAACACAAACAGACACACACACACACACACACACCCTTCTGATTTAAACTGAATGCAGTAATTTTATCATCATTTTGAAACTATAACAAACATATGGCAAGACAGAGTAATTATATTAATGTTGTTATGAACCAAGATTTCAACATGAGTAAAGCACTAGAAATACATACAATTGAAGAAGTAAAAACAAATGACAGGCAAATCTGAATTGGAAGGAATTTCTGGGAACTGTTGTTGTCGTTTTTTAATCTCCCCGAATGCTCTCAGAATAATGGACAGAGCAGCTAGGAATGCAAAACCAAAAATGCACAGGCAACATTTACAACAAAATATAGTGACAAAGCATTGCCACAATCCCCAAAATAGAAAGGTGTGCAGCCAAACATGGTACCAGCTTCCATGTAGGAGACAGCAGATGAAAGCAATGCACAGACTGCTGGAACTGAAAACAAGAGAAGCCCTGAATGGTCAGTAGGTATTTACCAGAAAGTATGACAAGCCAAAATAAAATCGGGAGGGTTTTGAACACTCACAAGTAGTCAAAAGGTGTGCATCTGAAGGAGCAGGCACTGTGGGAATATGAGCTCACGTAACTAAACAGATACAACCCTCTTTCAGAAAAATCATCATCCTAAGGAAGAAACTACTGGGGAGAGTTTCCAAATTTTGAAAAGTCAGAATCAATAGAAGTAAAGAAGAAAGGAAGATCCAGGTTAAAGTAGGAGAGGAGAAGGAGGGAGAGTATCTCAGAAAACACAGTCACATTTGTTGAATTTTGAATTGGTAAACATCTGACAAAAATTTAAAAAGAGGAAGGTTGAGATTTGTGAAGCCATAAAAACTAACCTCCTAAAAGCTGGCCTCCTGTAAGTTTGGTAAATCTAATACGACACAAAAAGGAGCAATAAGCAGAATTGTTTCAAATGCCACAAAAACAGAATGAGCAGAAAATTGTCCCTATAGATCTTGAAAGTATTCCAGAAAGACATAGCCACTAAACAGGTGAAAACTCTAACCAGCTACAGTAGTCCCCGTTATGTGGGGTTTCGCTTTCCACGGTTTCAGTAACCCGTGGTCAACCATGGTCCAGAAGCACAAGATCCCCCTCTGAGTATTGTCAGTAGGTCAATAGCAGCCTGACACTCCGTCACAATGTCTATGTCGTTCATCCCACTTTGTCTCATCACGTAGGCATTTTATCGTCTCACCTCATCACAAGAAGGGTGAGTAGAGTACAATAAGATATTTTGAGAGAGACCATATTCACATAACATTTCTTACGGTACATGGTCATGATTGTTCTATCTTATTAGTTATCATTGATAATCTCTTACTGTGCCTAATTTATACATTAAACTTTATCATGGGTATGTACGTATAGGAAAAAACATGGTCTATATAGGGTTTGGGACTACCCACGTTTTCAGGCATCCACTGGGGGTCTTGGAACATATCCCCTGAGGATAAGGGGAGACTGCTGTATTTCAAATAAGCTAAAAGAATTTTAAAATATAATTTACAAATTAAAGAACAATCCAAGTTAGGATTTAAAAACTCAGATGTGGGGTGAACACTAAGAAAAGAATTAGACGGGGCTGGCCCAGTGATGCAGCACGTTCCGCTTCGGTGGCCTGGGTTCACCAGTTTGGATCCTGGGTGTGGACATGGCACCACTTGGCAAGCCAGGCTGTGGTAGGCGTCCCACATATAAAGTGGAGGAAGATGGGCACGGATGTTAGCTCAGGGCCAGTCTTCCTCAGCAAAAAGAGGAGGATCGGCAGCACTTAGCTCAGGGCTAATCTTCCTGAAAAAAAGAAAAAAGAATTAGAAATAAAAAATTATTGCAGAAATGAAGCCTGAACTAGCATGCACACAAGAGCAAAAACAATAAATAATGCTGTAAGAATAATAGAAGGTGAAAACAAAGAAAATTTACAATCAAAAGAAAACAAAAGGATAAAAAGTATTTGAAAGAGACAGAGAATAGCAAATACAGTTGACAGATGAAGAAGAGCTACCACATATATAAAAGAGTTACTAAAGAAGAAATTCAAGCAATGGAATAGAATACTAAAATTAAGAAAATTTTATGAAAAGAAAATTAAAAAAAAGATTTAAAACTACCTATTGGAAGGGTACAACGGGTGTCCTGGGGGGAAAAAACCTCAAAATGACACACTGAAATATTATCTAATAAATTACTGAACTGTAAAGATGAAATTTAAGGGGCTGGCCCAGTGGTGCAGCAGTTAAGTTCACACATTCCGCTTCTCAGGGGCCCAGGGTTCACTGGTTCGGATCCCAGGTGCGGACATGGCACCACTTGGCATGCCATGCTGTGGTAGGCGTCCCACATACAAAGTAGAGGAAGATGGGCATGGATGTTAGCTCAGGGCCAGTCTTCCTCAGCAAAAAAGAAGAGAATTGGCAGCAGTTAACTCAGGGCTGATCTTCCTCAAAAATAAAATAAAATAAAATAATAAAATAAAGTGATATGCATTAAAAAAGGCGAAATTTAAAAAAATCTTTGGGCCTTCAGGAAGCAAAACCAAGTTGCTTACTAGGGGAAAAAAATTAGTTAGGCAGAAAGTGTTTGTTATTGTTAATTTTTCAGTAACAATTTATGCCAGAAAATACTGGAGTAAAAATTTAAGATATTGAAGGAAAGATAATAACAATTGCAGAATTTTATATACAGCCAACATTGATTTCAAGTGTAAAGGCCACAAACACACACCTATCAACGTACAAGAAGCATGGGAATATTGTTCCCATCAGCCCTTTCGGAGGAGTCTCCCAGACCATGAGTTTCAGAATGACCAGAGAGACTGGAGTGACATTGACCTAAGGACTAGTATGTCACCTCGGAGGCTGCAGTTGGCTTCATCAGTCTCCTTTAGAAGTATCAGCAGTGTCTTCCTCAGAGGTCTGAGCCCCAAATCCCTGAGGCCCCTCTTCTAAAATCCTAAATTCTTAGGCTCCTGTCTCTTCCCTTTTGTTCTGTGTCTACTATAACCATCTCTGGGTAGACTCAGCATCTTCTTTTTATACAATACATGTGTAACCAATTCCCAGTCTAAAAAATACCTTCTTACATATTAAAAATATTAATCTAAATGCATTATTCTTTCCTTTAAAAAAATGTTTTTCCTTGCTCTATCCATTGGAAAAGCCAAGAAGCAATGACATTCCAGTAGCGATGAACACAGATATCACCCAGGCCTCTAAAGTCCATTTGCCACTACAAAGAACCAGGGCTCCTTGGAAAACTTCCTTATTCCAAGTCTTGGCAAGGAAATGTATTAAGTAAGCCTGAGACATCTTATTAGGCCAGAAAGTAAAAAAGCTATTGGAGAAAGCTAACTACATATGATTTCACTCATATGTGGAAGATAAAAAAAAAAATGACAACCACAAACAAATGCATAGATACAGAGAACAGACTGGTGGTTACCAGAAGGGAGGGAGCGAGGGCAAAAGGGGTAATAGGGCACATGTATATGGTGACAGATGGCTAATTAGACTTTGGGTGGTGAACATGATATAGTCTACACAGGAATCAAAATATAGTAATGTACACCTGAAATTTATATGATAATGTAAACCAATCTTACCTCAAAAAATTAATTTTAAAAGAAGAAAGCTATCAAAGACTGATAGGATCATAGGGGCCAACATGGCGGAGCTTCCACTGGCTAAAAACCAGGACAGTTTGAGAAAAGGAAAAGATGAATGCATTGAAGCACATTAGATACATTTTTAAGTCTATGCACAGACAGTAACATTAAAAAGCCATAAAATTATGACACTAAAAATTTAAAAATATGTTGGATATCCTAGGAAGTCACTGGAGCACCAACTTACTTTGAAAACTGATAAAGAAAAGCAAAGACTGGCCTTTCTGTACAAATTATTTCAAATGGTTGGTGAGGGACTGTTCCTTAAAATGCACAAAGAATTAGAGACCTAGAAAATCACTTTCTTGAAAGCTGAAATGAAATAAATAATGAATATAGGCAAGGATTGCCATAAATATTAAAACCTCAGGTGAAATGTTGACTGGTAATTCGATAATAGTGGAGTGAGCCAAAACAACCTGAACCCACAAATTCATCTTGGCATCACTGAAAGGAACAACTAGATCTTAAGTGCCGAAATTGGAACCCAGTGGAAAGATACAGCATCACCTATGAAGTACTCTTATCTAAACAGAAAGTGAATGTCAATAGAATCATTCTCTAGAATGCACTCCAACCTACAGGAAATACAGAGGATAGATGAATAAGCTAAAGGACACTGGAAGAAAACATTCACTTGAGTCTAGAATGGGGTCTTTCTACATGAAAAATTTCTTGTTTCTCGAACAAATCAAAGGAATGAAAAACAAGTTAGGGGGAACAATAGTTATAGAATAAGAGAGACTTAAAAGACCACAACTAAAGACAAGATTTGGATCTCGTTTGGATCTTGATTCAAATATACCAACACTAAGAAGACATTTGAGACACTTGCGGAGTTTGTCTACCTCTGCCAATGGGCCAAGTGTTTCAGAGTTCTTATGTCTTTTTTCCTTAGGAAAATATGAGAGAATCCCTCCACGTGTGGGGTCAAGCTAGAATTTTATTCCTCACAGAATGCTTTTTAAATCTACATCCCTATAGATTTTAATCATGTGTGGCTATCCAACATCTTTGAAAACTTTTCTTACATTTTATTAATTTCCCACATTTAAAGTCTCTCCTTCCCAAGGTTGAAAAGGAAAATTCATCTCTCTGGACTGCTAGGTAGTGAAGAGTCTAACAATGAGACATACACACGTCTTGAATTTGGAAATGAGAGACAGGAAGAGGTTGTCATGAGAAGGGGACTAAATATTCTAGCAAACACGTTCGCAGAGCCCAGGAGCTTCCGACATCCAGCCTTGAGGATGATAGGTGTTGATTGGCAGTGACACCCTGAGTGGGCGGGGCATTATACTTGGCTGGTACTTCAGATTCCAGCTCTCTGAATCTCCTGGAAATTCTTTTCTGCTTAAAATGGATACGGTGATGATACTGTGCAACAAGACTTCTGGGAGGCATCCATCTAGAGCATCTTTGCTATTTATTTCCCAGTGCCGGGGGTGAAGCATTCTAGTTTCCTGTATAGCAAACTGGTTTCTTGAACAAGTTAAAAGAACTAAAAGGGTGTGTTCAAGGATGGTTTAGGTCTTGAAAGGACTCAGATTTATGAAACTGTCTGAGTTCCAGCTCCCCTTCTCACACGAGCGGCCGAAAGCTCAGTGTGCCATCTCTATCTGAGCATTAAAATCCCAATCCCCAGCCCCTACTCCAGGGCTTATGTTGAATTTGTTATTTTACAATAGTGGTCAGCAAATTATGGCCTGCGGCCTGTTCCTTTAAATGAAATTTTATTGCTACACAGTCACTCTCATTCATTTATGAATTGCCTACTACGGCTTTTGAGCTATAATGGCAGCATTGAGTAGCTACAACAGACAGTATAATGGCCCCCAAAGCCTAAAGTATTTACCATCTGGCCCTTTACAGAAAATGTTTGCCAATTTCTCCCCTACTAGATCAGAATGGCATTGTCTCTTAGATTGCTTTTTCATTTCTGACACTGGGTGTCTCTTCTTCTTGTTTCAAGATTAAGAGAAAGATTTTAATTTTAGTTTTCTTTCTTTGGTGGGAGACACTTCTCACCAGCTTAGTCCACCACACTGTTTGAGAGTTCCTCGTGTAATATGCACAAACCTGAAATGCAGTAGGAGAAAAATTACACGATGTCATAGGAAAGAGGGAGGGACACGGGGATAATGACAGCAGTGATGTAACATAATTTATTAACATGTACTCACTGATATCCTGTTTTATCGGCACATAAAATCCTTTCATTTGCTCCTCTCCTTATGTATCTTAAAACTATTTTCTCGTTTCTTTGGAAAGATGTCCCAACTCTCTTTCCATTTATAAGTATTCATTAAGAGTCACAGATAATTGTCCTTATGGATGAATATTCATTTATTTGTCAATGCTTTGGTCAGTGAGGAGGCAGCATACATAAGGTTTAGGCAGAACAGTGAGAGGCAAGGGGGAATCCAAGTTCACTCAGCTCTTCCACTTAATCACTCCATGACCTTGGAGAAGTTACATGAACTCTCCAGCCTCAGTTTTCTACCTCTAAAAAGGGATTAATAATTGTAACTTACTCTTAAATTTGTTGTGAAAATTAAATTTAGCCATGTAAATAAAGCATTTTACTTAGTGTCGGTTATCTAGTGATAGCTTGATGAACACCAGCTACTGCTATTATGATCATCAATATTACTGGTAACTGTGGTCATGGAAAACAAAACTCTGTATGATAGATACAAATTTTACCCTGCAAAGCTAGACGCAAAAAAAAAAAACACAAAAAACCCCCCAACTTTACTCTGTTTCCTTAAATCAAATTTCATCTATTTAGAAACCTTCCCACTATGATTGCAGTATGTATTTAGTCATTATTGAGACCACCTGCCACTCCCTATCTCAGGACTGTTCATGTTTCCTGTAGTACATACACTGTCCAGAACATCTGTGGGAGGGCTGTCTTGTCTTATTCTACACTCTCTGAGCCAACAGTCCTTGAAGAAGGTGGCCCCATAACTTCCAGGCAAATTTCCCTCACCTCCCAAGGATGCAAGTTTTAGTGTCCAGTTCTTACCACCACCACCTGTCCTTATTACAACATCCACCCCTCCTTCTGAGGGCACTTTGCATGGAATCTGGGTAACTGGGTGCTGGTCTTAGCTACTCCTAGGACCAATAAACCCCTGGATTCTCTCCAGGATCTGTGAGAATGTCCCAAATCTTCCTGAAATTTATCATCTTCCTTTGCCCTCCCACTAGAACAATCTCTCTCATGATCCCACCCAAGTGGCCCTTTAGACACTCTGATCTTTCTCACTCTAAAGAGTATGGTATATGGAATGAGATACTGGAAGGAGATATTTTTTCCTTTCTAATTATCCAGTTACACTGGAGATTGAATGAGCAAGTAATGAGACTACAATAAGTGAGGAAAATAAAGCTGGACAGAGGGGAAATGAGGATGGAGGGCAAAATAGTGGACAAGAAGCCAGCAGAGTGACCCTGACAGAGGTAATGGACAGCTTCAGTTAGCCTACCCCACATGAACACTTTATTGTCATTTTTTTTGTTTGCTTGGGCAAATTTTAAATGAGAAACTAGGCACCAAAGTCTCAAATACAAGTAATTACCCTCCTGTCTCTAAGTTCTGACTGCATCCTGCTTTTGCTGCTCCAACCACTTTAACTTTTTTTCTCACATTTATTTGATCAAAGAGAAATATGACCAGAATCCATCACTATCAGCCATTCTTGGCATGAGAGATGTAAAGAAATTGACAATTTTTCCCCAAAAGAAAATCTGACAAAGAATAACAGGATACCACAACTTCTGTCAGCGCTTTCTACAGAACCCCAGTAGGGAAGAAAATCAGCACTGAATCAAAGTAAACAAAAACAAAAAGTAAAGGTAACAGAATGGATGAAGAATAAAAGAAAGCATGTGAAGAAAAAAATTGACTGAGGCGCTGCTAATGTTTCCATATCCACTACTGCTCTTTCCTACTGGTAACTGCTGAACCAATTAGGAACACTGGAATCACACACAGGAAGAAGCCAGCACTTCCGGTTTTCTCTGTCAACAGTCAAGGAGCATTGAAATAAATGGTGAGAAGTTTTTAGGATGGTCAAGAGAAAATACTTTAGAGAGATTGCCACCTATAATGGGCTGGGGTTGCAGAAAAGGAGGTTGGAATACTACTGAATTAGAGTCCAAGGGTCTAGGCCATAATAGAACCCATAAGAGATGCTTTACTGAAATGTTTGGGACAGAAGTAGCGCCTCTAACAGCCTACAAATGGAAAGAGATATTCCACACCATTCCCTGACGGATGCCAATGCAACATTGCTAATAAGAGCTCTATCACATCAGTGAAGGAGCCCAACAGAAGTACCAACTATCCCAGGGAATGGGACGTCAGAAAGAAACATCCATAGTCAGCAGATGAGGCTGCTTTTAGAAGACTCACATATAGTATCCGACAAATAGCATGAGTGTAGCAATATCTGGGACAGGCAGCTGAAGCAAGAAGATACAAGGAGCATGGCTGATCCCATGTCTCCTGACCCAACTTGTTTATGATCATATATAAGAAACTTCTGGAGACTTCTAGAAAAACCATGGTGGGGAAACTTTGCATAGAGCTATTACGTTACTGGGTAGAAGCAGTTCTCAATTAAAGGTAAGCTACATGTAATTGCATAACAATAGTACCCACCTCACAGATATGTCATGATTTAATGTGAGATCACTTTGTGCACTCCAAAGTGCCACCTGAATGTGAGGTGTTGCTAATATCCGTAGGTTGCAGCAACATGTCCACCCCAAGGATCCCAGGCTTTGAGAAAAAGCGCTGAGGGTTTCTTTCTGAAACACGGTCTTTGTAATAGAGGCTAATAAATGCATTGAGGTTCCAAATGTTTTGAAAAACACAAGTTTTGTTCCAACTCTATTTCCAAGCTTCATGTTGTTGCATCATTGTAGGAAAGAGTCTCAGATCCTTTCTTAAAAGTCAATATTGATGGGTGGCCTGGGGAAAAGCAACATGTCAAACTAAACTCATTGTTTTACCTGCTTCCTTTCAAATTTTTTCTCCTCCAGTATGCCGTATATCAGTACCACCCAAACTAGCAACTGGTGTGTCATCTTTGACTCCTCTCTCCCTTATCCCTAACATCCCATTAACCACTCAGTCCTCTCATTGTTACCTCTCCAATGTTTCTAGAATCCATGTGCTCTCTCCATCCCCAAAACCATTTCCTTAATTTAGGCCACCTCCACAGGAGTCTAACTGATCTTCAATTCTAAATTTTGTTCCGTAGAACATGTGGCCTTATACAACTGGCCCCTGCTCATCTCCCTCAGTTTGTTCCATATCATCACCCTCATGTTATATTCCACAGATACTTTGAACCTCTTGCAGAACTATGAAAGTATCATACTTTCTCACCTTCAAGTCATTGCTTGCACAAGTTTTTGCCTCTGTCGTTCCTTTTTTCACTTTCCTAACACCCTCTGACTAATTTCTATTTGTCTTCCAGAGTTCAGCTTAGATGTCACCTCCTCACAGAAGCACTTACTGACACTCCTAACTCCAACTTTCACTATGCCTCCCCCAGCTTGTTACTGAAAACCCTGTAATGCCTTTGTCTGTTTCCTGACCCAACTAGATCAGTGTTTCCCAAAGTGTGATCTATGTTCCCCTGGGAGTCTCTGAGACTCTTTCATAGTGTCCACAATATCAAAACTATTTTCACAGAAATACTCAGATTTTGTTTGCCTTTCTCACTGTGTTGACATTTGCACTGATGGTGCAAAGGCAATAGTGGATAAAAGTGCCGGTACATGACTTAGCTCAAATCAAAACAGTGGCTCCCAATTTTCCTAGTAGCCATATAGTCTTCACTGCCACAAACTCACAGTAAAAGCAGTGGCAGTTTAACTTAAGAATTCCCTGATGAAACAGTAACAATTATTATTGCAATTAAATCTCAGCCCTTGAGTACATATCTTGTTCAGAGTCTCTGATGAAATGAGAAGTAGGCACAAAGGACTTCTACTTTATGCACAAGTTGCTAGCTGTCTCAAGGAAAAGCAGTTGTGCAATAGTTTATATCAGAGGAACTAGTCATTTTTTTTCATAGAATTCCACTTTAACTTGAAAGAATGATTGAAAAACAAACTAATTACTCAGATTTGAGTATCTGGCAGACATTTTATAGAAAATGAACAAAGTGAGCCTGTCTGTTCAAGGAAAAAATTGACAATATTCATTATTCATGATAAAATTCAAGCTTTCAAGTGAAAATTAGAATGTGGAAAACTTATGTACATGACCATGAGCTTGAGAACTTCCCAATACTTAAAGATCCGAATACTTAAAGATGCAAAAAAGTTAAAAAGTCACTCCTCACTAAATTTATTTTTATTTCAAAAACTATAGTCTTCATTAAAACGTGTTATTTATGTTAACGTGTGATGAGTTGGAAGGTTTGCCATTTCATCTGACACAGCTCTGCAGGGAAACAGACAGACACATCTGAACCTACAATAGTCTGTCCTCTAACTGGCTGAAGTCAGACTTGCCTGGAGATTTCTCTCTAGTTCTGAGATAACTCACTCAAGAGTATCAGGAGATCCTGGAGAGGCTTTCCAAGAGCCACAAAGAGGATTCAGAGTTAGAACAAAACCCAAGTGAAAGTTAGATTATTTTGTATGTTGGATGGAATGTAAAGAGGAAACCTAATAATACTTGTTAGATAGATAAAGAGTTCTTCTATAAAGCATGTTGGCCAACCGCTCTTCATTTCATGGAGGCAGGAATAAGAGGAAGCAATTTAACCTGAAGCCTGGGAGATTTAGAGGCAAAGAGAACTTGGTGGTACTGAGGGTGATTAAGCATTATGATGGGATTGTTAGGGATGCCATGGAGATTTGAATTGACTAAAGAGCCCTTCTGCTGAAGGAATGGAGCAAAATAATGCTCTCTGATCATCTTAATTGGTTGTATTAATTCCAAGAAACAGGTAGAGCCATACTATTTAGAAAACTACACTTTTTCAACTAAAAATTCAAGAAATATATAAACCATTATAAAAGTGTTTCCATTATACTTATTTAAATAATATTATAGTTTACTCTGAACAGATAAAGGAGAAAGGGCCAATTTCAAGGCTATATTTAAATAAATTAAATTCACATTATTAATCAAGTTTCTGTCTGTTACAGGTTGAATTGTGTCATCCCCCCCTCCCAAATTCATCTGTTGAAGTCCTATCCCCCAGTACCTCAGAATGTGGCCTTATTTGGAAGTAGGGTCATTGCAAATATAACTAGTTACGTTAGGATGAGATCAGACTGGAGGAGGGTGAGCATACAATCCAATCTGACAGGTGTTCTTATAAGAAGGGGAAATTTAGTGACAGACAGGTGCAGAGAGAAGACAACGTGAACATACAGGAAGAACACCACACAAAGATGAAGGCAGAGATCAGGATGATGCTTCTACAAGGCAGTGACCTCCAAAGATTGTCAACAAATCACTAGAAGCTAGGGGAGAGGTATGGAAGAGATTCATCCCCACAGCCCTCAGAAGGAACAAACCCTTTTGACACCTTGATCTTTAGCATCTAGCCTCCAAGACGGGCACTAAAACTGACAATAAATTTCTATGTTTAAGCCACTCAGTTTGTGATGCATTGTATTGGCAGCCCTAGCAAACCAATACTGCCTCTGGCTAAAAGAGATTTTAGTTTAATGGGCAAGAGGCATAAACAGATAAGCACATCCAGTGTTATAAATGATGCAATGGGGTGAGATGCTTGATTATTCCCTGGAAGGCACCAATCTGTACGTTGGTTGGTAAAGAGTCTGGGGACAGGAATATAATGCCCAATCTACTCATCAACCCCTTCCTATTCCTCTCTCCTCTAAAGTCACTCATCCCCATCGTCCATATAGCCACACCTCTCACTCCTGAGAATTGTGCTCAGTAGAATGTAGCCGACCTGTGTTTAGACATAGGCTTCCCCGGCCAACTAGTCAGCCCTAGTAGCATAGATCATGGTAGTGTTAATACAGAGTAACGTGAAGATATGATCTGCTTTAAACTCATAGTCTATGCAATTTAACGGTGAAAAATCATGGTGCTGATCGAAAGTGGCAATGGGAATGCAAGTGAGTCAAGTCGTTTGTGCGTGTAGCTGTGCCTTCTGTTTTCCATTGTTTGTCAAGCTCCCTAAAGCACAGGTCAGCCAAAGCTGTTAGTACTTGAAAGAGTCAAAAATGATGTCAAAGTACACAGGAAAAAATGAGAACATTGGTCTCGACTAACTGTTAGGTTGGTTGATTGAAAAGTTAATTCAGTGATACAAGCTTTCATTCAATCTCTAGAATGTGCACCGAATTATTTCTTTGACCTTTTATATTTCCCTTGGTGGTGTATAGTCAAGCCTCCGGCACCCAATCAAACCTTCCCACCTTTTACTTCTTATTCCCACTCCGTAAAAAGGAAAGCAAATATCTCACTAGGTTCGGTGTGAGGAAGCTGCCTCCATGCTAATTAGCTGCAACCACCCTCAAGTTTAACTGGATTCTTTTTACCCTTCCATATTTAAATTTTGTTTCTATTTTCAAACTCAGCGTCCCGGAACTGTTTCTGTCAAGCCTTGCCTGAGCAGAAAACAGATCCTTGGGAGATCGGAGAAAAGAGCAAGGAATTGAGAAAGATATTGGCTTGGTTGTTTAAAGACTGAGCCGATTATCTCATTACCCCAGTTTCCGGCCCACTGGCCTGTGGAATGAGAGAGCTCCTGGGTCACTCTCAGTTCTGGGGCACTGGCTGGGCTCCACACTCCACCCCTTCAGCTGTTGAGCTCGTTCCTACTCTTGAGACATTCTTTCATCTCCGAAGATATTGTGTAGCTAGGGAGTATTTTCAAGTGTATAGCATACCACACTCTCTGTATTTACTTATCCTGTAACAAGCAATTCATCAGTAAAGTCAAAGGAAAAGTTCTTTGATCCCAAAGGATCAAACTTCCTTCACCAATCAATCTTCATCTACTGTACTGTAATTATGGATTATTTACCCAGATCTCATCTCCCTGGCAGCTTGCAGCTAAGATGTCTGGAGCTAACAAATGAGACAACATACACGGTGATCTGTCATTATTGCAGGTCATTAGTTCTGTATGTGTTTAAACCCATCCTTTCCACAATGGCTATCTTTGCCACAGTGCTAGGTCATGGAAGACTTGGGAATTTGGATGTTATTAGGAAGAGAATCATCTTCGTTTCCTTACAATTTCCCAAACTACACACACACACACACACACACATGCCACGCAAGCACACACGTGGCCGATCTCAAAGGAACAAAAGATAATGAAAAAACTAAATCAGAAAGGTCCACTCTTTGGTGAAGGCAGGAAAAGGTACTAAAGAGAGTGTTTTCAATATAAGGAATTATAACTACACAAAAGTTAAAGTGTATTCCTGTGCTGACATTTTACTGCAACTGCTTCGTTTGTTCCTATGAGCTTTTACTATCAGTCTGTCTTAAGGGGCAGAGGGAAAAAAACAGCCTTGCGGCTGAGACCACTGCCTTGATCAGGAAGACTCCCACGAGGATTGTTTGCATCATCCGTTCCCTCTGGTTTCTGCTAAGAAAATGTAACTGTGCTGCCCTCTAACGGTTGTCACCTTACAGGTTTAAGGTGGCCAGAATTGAGCTGTGCAACTTGCCATTGTAAGGGACATCAACAGATAAGGCAATCCAAAAATAGATTCTAAACCACACTCAGGTCATCTTTTCCAAAAGACTCACCATTGTTTAATCAGGATTAGAATCATCACCTTTCTACCTTTGTATTTGAGTTGAGAAATTATGGAGTTTTGAGAAGCCAACACCACACAGTCTTTCATTAATAGATCATGGAGCAGTGAGGATTTTGCTTTAGATTGTAATAGAAGACTTTCTCATTGAAAACAAAGATATTTGGGACTGGCCCCGTGGCCGAGTGGTTAAGTTTGCGCTCTCCGCTGCAGGCGGCTCAGTGTTTCGTTAGTTCGAATCCTGGGCGCGGACATGGCACTGCTCGTCAGACCACGCTGAGGCGGCGTCCCACATGCCACAACTAGAAAGATCCACAAAGAAGAATATACAACTATGTACTGGGGGTCTTTGGGGAGAAAAAGGAAAAAATAAAATCTTTTAAAAAAAAAGAAAACAAAGATATTTATCAGGAAAGAAGCAAACTGGAGTTTACGTAGCGCCCTTTACGTGTACTGATTATCCACCACATCTGTCTGTCTGTCTGTATTTCTCTTTTAAAGGTGTGAATTCATTAACCTGAATCTCTTACCTGTTTTGGTAATTTCCCTTAAGTCAGATTGCTCATTGCCACTCACATACACAATGTCACTCTGTCAGAAGTTAAAACCAGAATCTTGGTGCACGGTTTACCGTTTGTGCTTCCAGATTGCCTACTTTCAGACCTGTGTTTTAATTGACTCCAAAGACTTAAAGGAAAAGTAGAGAAAGCATTATGGCTTGGATGTGTTTGGCGTCCAGGCTGGGGGCCTGACCTTCCATTACTCCTGAAGTTTGACACAGAAGAGAATCAGATTATAATTACAAGCGAGTGAACATAGGAAGGCTTCTTCCACGCAACCCAGGGAAGACTTGCGTCTGAACTAGCTGATCAAGTCACATAAATATTAATAACACCGTTTAAAGTGGCATGTGGTTCTGTTGGCCACGCCTCAGTCAAAGCAGCTTCTATAGCCCAGCTGCTAGTTGCTGTCTCTGAGATCCATTTATAAATAATTGAAGTATTTAGTGTAAAATTACCACTCTGTTTATAAAAGAGATCATTGTGCAAGTGCCCATCAGATGGGGAATCCCAAATTAGCGTTAGGTTGAAGAAGATGGGGCAGGCCATATTACTGGGGGGGGGGAGGGGTGTGTGTGTGTGCGTGTGTGTGTGTCCGCACATCAGCACATCAACAAGGGAAAGGGAAAGAAGAATGCTGCTTCAATTGTCCTTCATCTTCTCCAAGTGAGTGGTCTGGGTCAAAATACCAGCTTTAACCCAGAGCTCTTGAATTTTCTTCTAGCAGGGAAAACTGGAACATAGTAAAAGAAAAAGAAAATCGAGAAGGGGAGAAGCAAATGTCAGCGTGTGATAGCATTGCTCCTATAGCATCACAGAAGTGTATTTGGAAGAGTTAAAGAAAAATTCAACCCACAAGCATAAACGAAATTCTCGGTAACAATATTCCAAGAGACACAAAAGAGGCAAAACAGTGGAGACAGCAGGAGAGAGAAGAAAAGTATTACAATTCTATCATTCCAGAAATAATGGTTTGGGAGGGGAGGGAGCATCCACACGGCAAACCTCTTCATAATAGAATTATTTTCTTTGCACGGCAGTTCTTTTCTTTAATAATTTTGATCTAGGATGTAAGAGGAACCAGTGACTATGAGGTTGACAAGTGCCCAATCCAGATTGAGTGAGTTTTCATTTTATAAATTGTAAAATATCCTCACTCTTATCTCCCCCAAGCAGATTACATGAATTCTGCAGAGAAGTGAGAGACTAAATTTACTAACAAATAACTCCTTACAAAAATGGTTTTTTAAGAAGCTGATGAAAATAATTTGAAGAGTTTGCTGCAAGAGATTTTTTAAAATTAAGTATTGTATTTCACTCTTCTAAAATTTCCTGAGATAATTCATTCTTCAAAGTGAGAAAATATTGCTTCAAAAGCACATGTGTTTCACCAGCAATTATTTGTTGAGAACCATCCCTGTTTCATGCATGGTACCAGAATCTGTGGGGGGTTCAAAGATTTATAAAGCAGAGTCTTTGCCCTCAAAGGATTTGTAGCATAAAGAGATGTTCCAGCAGAATAAATCCTTGTTCCTACATTGATTTTTGGATCAGATTAATTCAAAAGGTTTCTAGACTACTCTCCCCTACAGAGTCTACTCAATTGCTATTGAATCGTAAATATGGGAAATGCAATAGAGATTTTTTTATAGGAAATATTCCTATAAAGAGAGAGGAAACACTAACGATAAAGGCTGAACTCATGGCTCCAGTAGCTTTACATTAAGATTATATTGGATCAACTTGGAAGAACCATCTCTCGTTTCTCAGAATAGCAAGAAATTCTGAGAAGGCTGGGATAGAGTTTAATTGTTCCATTTAACCTCCAGGGCCCATGCTGTCAAAGGAGAGACTCTAACTGGACTAGGACCTAAGATAAGGGAGAACAAGAAGGAGGGCCAAGGCATATTTCTGGTATTCAAAAGCCTGTATTACCTGAAACTACTAAAATAGACTGGTGCTGAGGCAGCTGCTATAATAGAAGCAAATCTCATTTGCATCATCAGCTCACAGACTTACTTTCAGCTGTGCTCTGTTACTGAGCTAAACATTGGTGCTACCCAGCCTCTCAGTCAGCATGTGCGGCCAGACTGTTTAGCTGACACATTTCTAGGTTTCTGCACGTTCCTGTGTCCTGGAGAAAACCATGGGGGTGGCACACACACTCTTTTCTTTCAAATCCAGCTTCCCTTGGGAATATGAGCTGCATCTTTGATGCTGTGATGTGGGAGGTGAGGGTGTTATATCCTCACAGGCAGCTGTTCTGTTCTTAGATAAATGTTATATCTGTCAAGGGTGTTGGCAGGGTGGAGAGAGAGACCTGGAAAATGATGGGTAGCTAAAGTCAGACAACAGAGAAAGTCTTTTCTATCCATTCCTTCATTCATTTATTCCATTAGTTCTAAATGTTGCTCTGAGATCCTCTCTTACTGTTGTTATCCATTGTCTCATTTATTTCATCCCTTACTCCTGGAAACTTACTCTGAGATCCTTCCAGGATCTTGTATCTATATCTATTATTGCAACCTGTCATAGCAAGATGATTTTAGTGGAATCACTACCAGAGTCATGGACAGACCCACGTGCATTAGTGCGTGGAATCAGCCACCTCATCAACTCAATCCCTCCTTCTCTTCTCATACACTGGCTCAAATTATGGCCTCTTAAAGAAAATGGAGCCAGATTTGAGAATGAAAACCTTGGAGAGATCTAATATCATCCCTGTTCATGGATTCTCATGGGTCAGTCAGGGAAATGCCCTGCAGCACAAAGGTATGAAGATGATTTGACTATAAAATACCACCCTGCTGATTTAATCCACATGACCATTCCTCTTCCTTCTTTCTTTATATGAAGCTACATGCTCAGTTGAAGAGGGGAGGTTTTCCAGATAAAGGATGATCATTCTGACCTTGGGGAGCTGAGAAACCAAAATGTCATTGAAGCATTCTCATGTGGGCCCTGCAAATTTCCACGTCCCTTTTAAAGTGTCCAGAGCTTGTGAGGAAGTGATGGGTGAACCCCTGGAGAACAACCCTGGAAAGGCTAATAAGCCATATGCCATCAAATCAGGTGCCAGCATCTCTCTTAAATTCCATTTTTGCTCATCTGACATTCATGTTTTTAATATGTCTGGCTTTCCACTACCCTGTGAGATCTTTGAGAACAGGAAATGTGTCTTATCCATTTTTATAGATCCAGCATCTTGCATAACATCTAAAACATAGTAGTTTCTCTCTAAGTGTTAACTGAATTGAACTAATGCCCAATTTCCTATCTTTGATGCCTGCCCCAAATCACAGGGTTATAAGAAGCAACATAAATCTAAAAGATTTGCTCCTTCACCCTTTAACAACTGGAAAACAATAAAATACTCAAGGTACTGTTGGTCTAGCAAGAGAAATTTTCATGCATAAAATGTAGGCACATGAACTAAAACTAACCAAAAGGACTAGTTTTAGTTCTGTTAGAAAGTAGCTTTAAACCTCTCAGTAAAAGATTAAGCCCCACATGATAAATAATCAGACTTTAATATTTATGTTTCCTGATATTTATACCATTGAATTAGCAACCTTAAAGATAGCATGATTTTCTAAATGAAAAAGGAAAATCTACATTTTTGGAAACTATTCTGAAAAAAAGGGAATTTTGAATTAGTCCGTTTGGTTTCACAATGTGTAGTTGCAATGTAACTTTTCTCTGAAATCCATGAGATTCTTGCATTCCATATCAAGAGTGATCCAGGCCCTCAGAAACAACTGAGATATCTTAATGTATATAAACTCTGCCTCAAGAGCATCTCAAGAAGTCCAAATATAAAGTCTTGGAAAATAGGCTAGATAGCATGTTTGTTACGAATACAGTGAGCTAGGAATACACGACGTCTCTAAAAACCCTTTAACAATAAAATTCATTGAACGAAAGCATTCCAGTGGAGTTAGATGACCTATTGTCCATGAAAATAGTTTGTAAACATCAAAGCATTAGGAATCTAAGGTACATTTTTAGCATTTAAAATTTGTGAACAATGCCTCTATCCTTTTAAGTTGGCTAGCCAACTGTGCAAAATATCAACTGTGCAAAAATAAGCAAATTACTTAAATTTTCTGAACTTCAGTTTCCTCATCTGTAAATAAATATAATACCTACCTCTAAGTATTGGTAGTGTGACTTAAATGAAGTTATCAACATGTCAGAAACGTTAAAGTCTTCACTTGATGTAAGTTCTGTTTGTTCACCTTCTGTCATTGAAGTACAATGATTTATATAATTTAAAAACTTTTAAGAGCAGGAGAAAACTCCCATATCTGTCAAAAAAAATACAGAGAATCTTACATAATATACAGCATCAATGAACAAGAAATCTACAAGAAATCTGTGTTCTTTCCTTATACATTCATTAATTTAAATGCCTCAACCAACTGGCAGAATAAAGACTGTACAGAAAACAGAGATCCAAAAGGAGCAAGACGGTAGGTAACAGAGACAACTAAATAACCAGGTTAATGCAAAGGGAAGGAGGAGGAAATAACACATTATTTTTCTTTTTATGTATGCAATGTCTGGATGTGTTTCACGGTCGCTAAGTTGAAAACTTTGCTAATTTGTACAGAATGTCCATGAACCAAAGGCTCTTTTTGTCCACTTGTGCAACTCAGAAGAACAACCAATTTAGTTTAAATTGTCTCCCTAAAATGTGTCTATGGATTGAGATGAAGCGATAAATATGTCAGGTCAATCATGCTAGCAATGGGAAAGACCAACTTTAGCATGACTGTAGACTTCCAAGGGCCAGGCTGGGAACTCAGAGAGCGATCAGCTGGAATAGGACAGACTTAGCCCACCACATCTACAGTAAAAATATTGTGTTGGCTCAGTCCATAAATTTATTCAGCTTCTATACGCATCAAACAAAAGATAAAAGCTAATATTTGGGAAATAGTACAGTTGATCTAGACTGTTGGGCATGACTGATATTTAGCTTGTTTGTACTCTTGACCCATAGCTAAAGAAGGAACAAAAAATTTCATTCAACAAGCATTTATTTAATGCCTACTGTGTGCATGGCATTGTGCTAGGTTTAATAAAATTTATCTTTTTTTCTTATTTATTTTTCCATTATATGCGGACTCACTAACCCTTTAAAATGCTTGTAGTTTGGACTAACTTAAAATCTAATCAGTCCTCGCTTGAGATTTGGGGTTTAGAAACTCACTCAGTTAAGTCTGTACTGAGAAGCAATAGAATTCTAAAACAGCTTCTAACATGCAAAAGAAACAGGTTCTGTAGCCCAGACAATTTAAGAGCAATTATTTTTTTTAGTTACATAAAGAGACATTTTCAGACCTCTAATTGCTCCAAATTTACCCGCTAAAGAGTCCTCATGATCCATTTTTAACCCCTCTCTGACATCAAGAACTAATGCTGTAATTGAACCATGTCATCATTGATCTCAATTCTACACCATTAGGAGCGCTAGTTTCTGCCTTTCACGGCAATTGCACTATTTTCCTCCCCATCACTCCAGTGCCTGCAGATATGCACAGTGTAACCAAGAAAGAGTTGTTTAAAGCCCAGTTAGATGCAGTGAATGACGTACCTTGCCTAGTAGACTATTACTTACTATTTTCACATATTTAGAGTAAGGATAAAAGTGCAAGCATCTCTCTATGTTTTGGGCTTTGTTTTGTTTTGTTTTTTGGTGAGGAAGATTGGCCCCGAGCTAACATCTATTGCCAATCTTCCTTTTTTGCTTGAGGAAGATTGCCCCTGAGCTAACGTCTGTGCCAATCTTCCTCTATCTTGTACGTGGGACACCACCACAGTATGGCTTGATGAGCAGTATGTAGGTCCATGCCCGGGATCCAAACCCACAAACCTCGGGCTACCAAAGCAGAGCATGTGCACTTAACCATTATGCCACTAGGCTGACCCCCAGATATCTCTATTTTTTATAGCTCATTTTCCCATTTTTTCTCTTTTCGTCCAAAAGTGTTTTTTTATAGTAACTTAATTTAGTTTGCTTACTCATATTTATAAGGGAGGTAAGAGAATCTAAGAATTTTAGACCTGCCCCACTACTGATGGTAAACATATCAAACTAAGTCTTGTTCTTAAGGGATATTAAACCCATATGAGAGAGAAATTACATAAAAGAGAACATATAGAGCAATTCTGTTTGAGCTTGGATTTAGAGCTATGCATTAAAACAGCCCTAACGTACTTGCTATACATTTAATCTAATACATTTGCTATAATCTTGAGCTAAATCTTCACTTCAGTCCTATCCTCAGTGTAGAAGAAAAAAACAGAATATCTAATTCAGTGGATATTAAACTGATCAAATTGTTGAATTTCACTGCCTAATGTAGGAAATCTCAAAGTATTTTTTGTTCTTTAGCACAAGTGTATGATTTATCATAACGTCTGTAAATCTTTGCACTGAAATCTGAAAAATAAAGCTTGTTTTTAATCTCAGAAGCTGCTAGGGCACCAATGCTCTCCCTCCTTCTGCTATGAAAGTGATTTTGTAGAGAGTGAAACTCTGCACGCACCAAAACCTGGAAGCTGACAATGGAAAGAGCAGAGGGGAAGGTCAGAAACCAGTGTTTCTGACCTCAGCTGCACAGTTACTGGTCCATGCTTCGCTTACTCTTTCTAAGTTTTAATATCTTTATTGTAAAGGAGAGTTCAAATAAATGGGTCGCTTCTGACTCTGACTCTTCTAAGAGCCTTAAGAAATAAAAAGCTGTACAGAATCGTTATTAGTCTATTCTGGATGAATGTAGGGTCAATGATAAACAAGGTTGGACACTAGCTAAAAGACAAATTTTATGCAGCAATAACTATTGCAACAGATGAGAGAATTCAGTGTAACCCAAGCTCAAGTCCACTGAAACAGAAGGCAGGAGACTTCAAATGCTGATGTGTGCTAAAGGAAAGGGCATGAAGAGGGGCTTGGGTTGGTCCATGGGACCTGGGCTTGCTAGTTGGCACTTATCCAAAGGAGAAACAAATTTCTCAGGTCTTTCTGCAGGAGGTAAAGCTAGAGTAAGGTGTCCACCAAAGTTTGGCCCTTGCCCTCTTTCAGGGACTGGGAAGCAAGAGAGTGAGATTTCTCTCTCTGGATGTTTGCATTTCAAAGAGACTGCTCACAGGTCCTTGAGGAGATGAGTTTTGGTTACATCTAAAAACACAGAGAAAGGATTTGTAATTGCAAGCTTTTTCAGTGGGCATTTTAAGGTGGGGCTGGGGTCATCACAGTGACATGGCCTTAAGCTGCTAGAAGCCATGCTAGAGTCTGGACAAAGAAAGAGTCTTTATCAGTAGCAATGGACCATTTCAGGACATTCCTAAGCAGCTGGTGTCTCAGAGGAGACTAAGGCTCAGATGAGAACACTCTCTAATGTAGATAGATCCAAATTTTTAACAGGTACGTAAAGAGTCTACTCATATAATAGTTTTTGGTTCTGCCATATATAGGGACTTAACAAAAGGAAAAAGAAAAAAAGTTGACCCCAAATATCTTCACCAATGGCTCCATCTAGCTTTATTGTAGCACTATCTTGAATCATTTAAATATGTATAACTGCGTTTCTCTTAAAAGCCTAACAGTTGAATGTTTAGCCCATTATAATACTATTTGCCCTCCAGAAAAATGGGTCAAGTCTGACACTCAGAAGGGCCATAGTGGAGAATGACTAGCCTATTTGATTTGTATCAATAATTGTGCTTCTTCACATTCTCTTATCACCTTTTCTAAAATAAGGGATTTCAAACTGAAAGATCTTGGGAGGGCATTTCTCTGTAAAGTCTTATTTAGCTTTCATGAAAAATTTAAATGTGAGTTTTCATAAATGCAAATGAAAATATTAAAGGTGCTCAATATCTTCAAGGAGCAGATTGATATTTTTTCATGCAATAACGTTAATGTGCTGTGCCCTCTGCAGCAGTACCATAATTAAACCTGTTGGCATTTCCATTTTCAACCTAGTCATAAAAATCCCTCTGAGCCATAATGTGCCGTTCTGAGACTCAAACCAGCAGTTTCCACTATTCAGGAACAATATTTGAGAAAGTTCTAGCAGGGGGTCAAGTTCTAATAAGGTAAAACATTTAGCAGAATTTTTTTCTTTATTTCACCCTAGATGCTGTTTGCCCTCTGAAAACTAATTTCAATCTAATGTGTGATGTTTATAAATAGGATGGACATGCAGCACGAGAACTGCATTCAAGCTCCCGCTGAGAGGAAAAATGTAGTTTATTATATACTGGTGTATCCAGTTTTGTTGGCCACAGAGTTCAAATAATTTAGGAGGGCCATGTTTAAGAAAAAGATAAAATTACAGATAAAAATTAGAAATGAAAGTGAATATTTAGAATGAGAAAAGGAATCATGTCATAAAGTTTGAAAGGCTGACAAATATCGCAAATATCATAAAATTTAGAAGGATCACAAGATACACATTTAACTTAGCTGTTTCACCCCTCTAGTACTTTTTTTCTTACAAATTTTGGTGGCATATTCTTTGATCATCTCTTTACATAATAAAGATTTTGTAATATCATCTATTATGGAGAGAATTTAGTCAGTCTTTCCTCTACCATTGGAAGTTGGCAAACTTGTTCTATAAAAGGCCAGATAGCAAATATTTTTGGCTTTGCAACATACGCTCTCTGTCACAGCTCTTCAACTCTGTCGCTGTAGCACAAAATCAGTGATAGACAATACATAAATGAAAGAGAATGTCTGTGTTCCAATAAAGTTTATTTTTGGACCTTGAATTTTGAATTCTATGTAATTTTCGCATCATGAAATAATATTCCTTTTTTTCCCACCAATCATCTAAAAATGTAAAATCATTGTTAGCTCATGGGCCATACAAAAACACGGACCACAGTTTGCTGACCTTTGTTCTATTCTCATTAAAAGACATTTATTATTGATAGTTTTTAAAAGCTACTTTCAGCTTCTCAAATCATTTTTAATAACACATGTATTTTATGATAGTTGGCAAATTTGGATTTTTTTTCTGCTGTGACTAATTTTAAGTGTTCTTTGAGCTGATGATATTCATTAACCCGTTTGTCACTGATAACCTCAATGTAAAGGCTTAATATGAGTTTTCTTATCTTTGTTATATTAATAGTATTTTGCATTAAATCACCAAGAAATTTTTACATTTCCCTAAAGTGTTCATGTCATTCCTCACACGATTCAATCTAAGGATCTAGTCTCCACTTCTATTAGAAATTTATAGCTTCCTCTTGATTATTGCTTTTGCTATGCTCTGAAAAATTCTGCATTATAATTTTATACTCAATGCTGGTATAATTTCTATTGATTTCATCACTGACCTTCATCACTTTGGTTCCTATTTATGCATTTTTTAAATCTGAAATTTCTCTCAGTTCTTTAATAAATAACTTTAAGATAAAAGAAGGGGCTTATCATATACATCTAAATAGGGTGTAATTTCTCATGTTTTATTGAAACATTCTAAAACATCTCTTCAAATCACCCAATATCTTTGTGTCAAGACACCAGGTCAGTTGGCACAGTGAGCAGGAGTATTCCAGAAAGCCATTGTTATGTCAGGACAGTTAGCACTCATTGAACTGTACATAGAAATGAATGGAAACTACACCGATATGGCCCACCAAACTCAACACAGTGTATTCCCAACTTTAGTTATGCCTTAACCAGACACCAGAAATGTCTGCAGCCACCCCAATATCACCCAATATGAGGGGAAGAGGTGATGGAAGGGAAAGAGACAACAATTTACCAACTACACAGCTGTGCTAAGACCTGGATAGGGCTCTTCCCAGCTTGCCTTCGTTAACCTCCTGTTCAATCCACCTCTGATTGCTCCCCAGAGAGTCTGTCATGCAGCAAAGCAGTCCCCTCCAGCACCTCCTGCCACATTCTCTTGACCATTCTATTCCACAAATGGTCAAAGTTGGACATTAAATATGAAGTATTCCAGAGGGAGCTAACGAGAACACGTGTAATTTGGCTTACAAATTACATAAAAGGTAATTTTTTAAAACAGAAAAAAAATCATTCAATAATTTTGAAAAGGAACAATTAGAAAAGTTATCTAATGAGAATGTGACGTGTATGCTTGGGACATTTCACTCAACAAAACTTAGTAGAAAATTTTATATCACAATCACACATCATAATTACGGATTCTAATTTAATTATGTGATTGCACATAGTTACTCTAGGAACTATAACAAATATACAGTAATTAAACAGCATAACAACTAAAAGGCTAAATTTTGAAAGGAAAACAAGCAATTCATGAAGCCTCTTGCACAGTAAAAGAATATTAAAAAGGTCAGTCACAAGCTTACCAAAGCAGTCTTTTCTGATTTTAAAGATAATTACAGTCAGCTCATTGCCATTCTCTATAATACTAGACATTCTTTTCAAAAGTTTCAAGTGAGGGGCTGGCCCCGTGGTCGAGTGGTTAAGTTCGCACACTCTGCTGCAGGCGGCCAAGTGTTTCGTTGGTTCGAATCCTGGGCGCGGACATGGCACTGCTCATCAAACCACGCTGAGGCAGCGTCCCACATGCCACAACTAGAAGGACCCACAACGAAGAATATAGAGCTATGTACTGGGGGGCTTTGGGGAGAAAAAGGAAAAAAATAAAATCTTTAAAAAAAAAGTTTCAAGTGAAGGGGAGTTATAGGAGAGTTTCATATCTACACAGCTTAGAAAGTAACCACCAGGCTCCCAAAGATTTCCATAAAATCCCCTTTGTGTAGGGGGGCTGGCTGGCAGCACAGTGGTTAATTTTGCATGTTCTGCTTCAGTGGCCTGGGGTTCACTGGTTCGGATCCCAGGTGTGGACCTACGCACCGCTTATCAAGCCATGCTGTGGCAGGTGTCCCACATATAAAGTAGAGGAAAGTGGGCACGGATGTTAGCTCAGGGTCAGTCTTCCTCAGGAAAAGAGAGGAGGATTGGCAGCAGATGTTAGCTCAGGGCTAAGCTCCCTCAAAAAAATTCCCTTTGTGTAAATGGAGGCATTTGAGGTTAATTAACCTGCAGCTCAAACCTCTCTCTGTCCTTTCCTCCCGAGTTTCTCTTAGCCTTAGGGTCTTGTATAATACATTTCTGGTCCTAAACCCACAAGCTTTTAAGTGTCTATTGTTTTCCTAGTATAAACCTAATAGCTTTTTTCAGTATTGTGATTATCCACGTAAAGGATAATTAACTCCAAGAAATTACTATTTTTTTTTGAGACTTAGACACTACAGTAAAGGTACATTGAAGTGTATTTTCCATCCTATTAAACTAAATACTATATTTAGTTTTAAAATACATGTTCACAGGTCTGCCTGGCTTTGAAAAAATCAGAAGCAAGACATAAGACAAAAATACAAAAACATCCCAGATAATTTAGAATAAAAATATTACTCACACCACCTTAAAATACTTCACTATTTCTTCAGTTTTTAGTTTCTCTAAATTACAAGCTAGCCTATGGCATTTAAAATATGGTTTCTTTTTCTTTTTGTTTTTTGGTGAGGAAGATTGGCCCTGAGCTAACCTCTGGGCCAATCTTCCACTATTTTGTATGTGGGACACTGCCACAACATGGCTTGATGAGTGGTGTATAGGTCCATGCCCAGGATCCAAACTTGCAAATACCGGGCTGCCAAAGCAGAGCACATGCACTTAACCGCTATGCTACTGGGCTGGCCCCTATTTTTCAAACTTTATACACAGTATAATAACAGAAATGTCTCCACTTTTCTCATGCCTTTATCAAGTATCCTTATCAGAATGTACTCCTACCTGTAGCAGTTAACATCAGTATTAAGAACATGACTTAATTGAGAGACCAAAATAATGATATCTTCATAATTATATCCCCTATATTACTTATTGTAATTATGTTAAAGAGTTAATTTCTATGAGTAATTCTATTACTAAGTAACAGACAATTTATAGACACTCTAGAGCTTTGGGGAATATATTTGGAGAAAATGCTTAATTAGGCAATGGTGTGAATTTTGACATCTTTCTTCATGGTTCATAGAATACTCTTTTGCTGACACATATCTTCAACAGTTTGATGAACAGAAAATCTTATTTTCCTAATATTAAAAACAGTATTACTTGGTCACAATGTGGTGAGAAACAAAAAAATATTTTTTGTTTTATTTTTTAATAAATGTCATCTTACTCAGTAAGCCAAAATTGTCTAATAGCACTGAAAAGTAAAATTTGCACTAAAATATACCACTCACAAAATATTATGGGTATGTGATGGAGAAAAACATCTTTGAATCCAAGAAGTCCCCACTGTAGTTGAGAATAAGCTTGGGGCATAAACATGTTGCTTTAGGGAGTCTAAAGCAATTCACCCATTGTTTCACCGATATCGTCAACATTGGCGCTTAGTGTGCGATCAGTAACTTTCCTCCCAGAGAAGGTACTAAAACCATAGACTCATTAGATAGGTCCCTCAAAGGCCATCAAACCAAACTTAGGCTAAAGAATTTACTTTCTTCTTCATTTTTTATCCTTTATATAAACCACACAATTCTAACAAAGAAGAGATTAATGGAAATCACTGGCAACACATTAGATTTCTCACGTTTCTAATTTATTAGAGATTAAATCCTAAAAGTTATTAATTTAAAGTATCGACCCACTGACTCGTACAGACACTGTGCTTCAACTCTATAACAATTTAGGTACTTCCTTATCTTCTGATATTCAACAATTTCACATTTGCAGGCATGGGTGTGCATGTGCAGTCCATTCTCGAGTTCTATACCACTGTGACAACGTGATGAAAACAGTGGTTAGTGTTCTCAGTCAGCCATACTGTCCAGGAGACCTCGTTGTAACTAAATTTCAAACATAGTATGCTATAAAATATACACTCTCACAACATACATTCTCATGAATTTCTTACTCATGGACCTTTATGTGTTTGAAAAGAAAGAGCTATTCAGAATGAATTTTGTGACTCATATTTAATTTGGTCTCAGAAGCAGACCTGTTCAGAAATGAGTGAAACCCCAGGAATTTGAAACCCTCACTACTCTTCCCCATGAAATTACTTAATTGCTCAAGTTAATCTTTTTCATCTGACTATCTCACCAGACGTGCTGTTTTCAAGGGAACAGGTGAAACAATTGCTCTTCTGAGCATCCCGAAAGTAGTGCTTTGTCAACAATTTCCAGGGCCCTATACTGGCAGGACATTTTTTAATAATGAAAAGATGCTACAGGAAACATTATGGAAACAAGACCCAAGTGCCACATTTAGAAGGAAATCAAAGTATAGCCATTTTATTGGCTACAGTTCTCCACAACCAACCAAAGGTGGAGACCATGCCCTAGTCCCCATTCCAGACACCACCCCCAGTTTCCTCTTCATCAACGATAGAACCTGGTTCTACCGGAGAACACCAACCATCAGCATGTCAGTTAACATTTACTGTTAACTATGTAGGAATGTTTTTGTTTTGATTTGTTTCAGTATTTTTCAAGGCTACTGATAGCAACAAATTGTGACTTGCAATACTCTAGCTCCCAATAATCTCCATATGCACCCCCCACCACCCTTGGTGATTTCGGTCTTTGACATGGATTGAAGTTGATGTTTTCACAATCTTACATAAGATGTGAATAACAGCATCTTTGAAAAACTTTGTTTTGTCTAGAAGCATATATCCTAAATAAAAGCCATGTACTTGCTCTCAAACACAGCTTTAATATGTCTCTTCTCTTTTCAAACATAATATTTTCCCTTAGCCCCTCCCAGAGAGAAATACTGAAACTACTCTTATTTGGGGGTTGTAATCTTTTTTTAATCATGTAGGAATAATGAAAAGAGATCCTTACAAAACTGTAGTTCATGCTTCCATGTAGCTGCTAAAACTCCACACAGATGCCCATTCTAGCCAGACCAAATAATCAGAATTGATTTTCAGGGTTTACAAATACCTTATGGAACCAAGTGGAGACCCCCAAATACTGTGACAAATGAAAGAATACATCTATCATTATCATACGCAGCTGAGTTTGACTTCATTATGAAAAGAAGAAATGGTGGGCTATATTTTATGAATTTGAAATGACAAGAAGGTTTTAAGCACATAGTCTAGAGTCTATTCTGGAAACAAATGACAAGCACAATGACCCTGATGTAGGTGAGTGGGGAGGGCTGTGAAAAAAATCACCCTGGCTTAGTATATTTACTAAAAATATTAAAATAGTGCAATCTTTCACATCTCAGAAGATTAGTAGGCTTCTTTCATTAGAAATTACTCAAGTAACCTATTAATTTTAAAATACTCTTAGAAAAGTATCTCGCTGCTTTCAAGAGTCATATTTCATCACCAAATGATAGAATCCACAGTAGTTTTGACTGAAAGTCTTACTTGGGGCTGTCAGGAATGAAAAATTGTCCTTCTACCCTTCTAGGTTCTTTGGCTGTTCTAACAAAAATAATAAGGCAGATTAATAGGAGAAAAACAAATTTAATTTTGTATATATGGGAGCCCCAAAAATATATGAGACCCAAAGGCAGTCAGGCAATTGAGGCTTATATGTTATCCTGACTAAGGAATGGGTTAGGGTAGGGCCTGGGGCTTCGAAGGGAAAGAGGGCAATTCTCAGGAAGATAAGAAGAGTAGAAGTTTGGTATTCAGATGTCTGTCCTGCCATGCACGTAAGTCATTCAGATAAAAAAAGTTATCTCTGGTAATAGCTCTCTTTCCGGGCCAGGCCCCCTATCTAAATTCTTTTAAGCAGTTGAGGGAGAGGTAAACAGTTTCCTGAATCTGCTGGGTCTTGATTGTGATCAGCTCAAAATAACCCACATGGTAAAGTGGTACATTTTGGGATGGCCTATTCCGCTCCCCTTCAGGCCTACGGATTTTAATGATCTTGACTGAGGACTCTATCCACCTAAGTAACTGCTGTTAAGTTTTAATAAAATACCAATTTGCAGGTTGTCAGTACTCTTCCTTTCCTATATTTCCTTTAAGCAGTGAAAAGTTTTTCAGAATTCCAAGTCTTGGGAAAAAAATAGAAATAATGTTAACTCAATTTTTTTAATCACTAAAATTAATTACACAAGTCAATCATGCTGTCTTCCAGGTATAACAAGTCAATATCGTAATATACTATGTGAATTAAACAGAGATTCTGGGCATTTGTGTAATTTACACGTTTAGCACCATACTGCTCTATATTATCCTTTGAAATAGAGAATTTCCCATGTGGATTTATGCTTATAAGATTCATAAAAACAGATGCATAATCAAGCTAATCTTTTCAAAAATAAAGTTTCTAGTCTTCCATCGTGACCCGCTGCCTCTCCCAGATTAGACAGTTCTGACATATCTAGCTAGAGGCCTACTGTCCTCTTTCCTTACACAGTGAACCACAACCTGTACTCACCCACCCAGCCCTTTTAATCTGCTGAGGGGATAAAAATACCTGACTTCACATTCAGATGTAGGTTTGGTATTTTTATTCTGATCTATCTGGTATGTTCACCCAATCTGCGTACTGGAGCTAGGATGGTGTGATTTTTCTTGCTTCAGCTCCTGGCCCCCTGGGCCACTTACTGGATGCTCAATACATTCTCTGACACCTGGAGACATGGGATGCTGCTGTTGATGTAAACATTCCAATGAGAGCAATGTACAAAACATGGCTACAAAGCAGTTCTCAGAGAATCAGGCTAGGATCCTGCGAATCTGTACTTGATACACACCACAAGGTGATTCTGATGCTGGTGACTGGCAACCAGGTATTGAGAAACACTGATCTCAAGAAGTCACATCCAAGTGTCAGCATCACAGCTTTAGATGCAAGCTTTATGCGTTGCTTTTTGACACAGTGAGCTTGATGTTTTTTTCCTTCTAAAAGAGATTTAGTAGGTCCTTTGGGAGATTCTCACAGAGCAGCGTCCCAGAATTTGAAGTTAGTTTGTGTTGCTTCTGACTAGCATCAAAGAAAACCTCCCTATGATTCAAAATGCATAACACAGAGAGACACAGAGGGATTCTGCTAGGTGATTTACATATATTTTCTGGTTTAATCAAAGGGCTAAATGCTTTCTTTGACATGGAACCTCCACAAGAATGATTTCGTGCCAGACTATGCACTAATTGATGAGGATACAGTAGTGAACAAAACATACAAAATCCCTGATGTCATTGAGTTTACTGTCTAGTAAGGGAGACAGAAAACAGACAAATATAGTATGTGAAATCAAAGAGGTCCCATGGACAAAATAACTTGGGAGAAGGAGATAGACAGATATGACACAGGGTAGTCAGGGCAGACCTCTCAGAAAAGATGCCCTGGAAACAGAAGGAAGTGAGGGACCTGGTATCATTTGGATTCCTGATTTATTTTGAAGACAAAGCTAATAGGATATGCTGATAGCTAGATTAGAACAGGAGAGAAAGAGAAAAATTAAGGATGACTTCAAAGCTTTTGGTCTAAGCAGCAGAAAGAAGGGCATTCTTACTTATTGAGCTGGGCATTATTACGAGAAATGGTGTTAGTACATGCATTCTGTTTTAAAGCTTAGGAAACCTAAGCTCCCACTGATTACGGGCTTGTCACGGATGACACGATTTGTACACAGTGAAGGTGGCATTGAACCAAATTATTCAGACTCTGGAGCCTACACCCTCAATCATAAAGACAGCTGTAGGACTCCCTGTACCTGCCTTTGAAGATAGCCTAGAATCTCAGAATGAGCAAAGATGAAAGGAATAAGAGCAGAGTCATTGCATCTGTGTGTAGGGTTTTGAGCACACTGCCATGCCCGTCTACTGATACCACTCTGCACATTCCCAAACAGGGCAAAGGGACCTGCCTGTTCCCTTGACTTGACATTTCAGAGATTCCTGCTGTTCATTGCTATCTATATATAGGCAGGTCCAGCCCCGGGCAGGTGCAGGATGCAGAACAAATCTCGGCACCTCTCCTCTATACCAGCACCCTCCAGCATATGGTATGTGGGTGGAATTGGGTTAAAAAGAACATCAAGGACAACCTTGAGGAGAAATGAAGTCATCACCAAAAGGAAGCATGCCGTGGAATAAAGGGGGAGTGCTGGATGATAAAGAAGGTGTTGGAGTGCTGATTATACATACGAGGCATCTACAGCTGACCATCTGTCTATTGTTTTCCAAAAGTTTCTACATAGATGATTAAGTTCCAGGTGGGGTAGAGGAAGAGGAGGAAAGGAGAAAAGCATTTACTGATCACCTGTTATGAGCCAGATATTGGAATGGATGCCTTACATACATTTTCACAACACTATGTGGCGTTATTACTACACCAATTTTATATAGATGAGGTCACTCAAGCTGAGACCTGAGCTTAACTCTGCTGCACAAGGTCCACCTGTGAGCTCCATGAGGTCTGGGACCATCCCTGCCAGGTTCACACTGTATCCCCAGACCCTCTAACACAGCATCTGGCTCTCTGGGTACTCTATAGTGACTCAACGCCTCCATCTTGCCTAATTCTAGCTCCAGACTCAAGATCACCTCCCTCACTCCTCCCCACGAGAAGAGGAAGGTCTCAGATTCCCAGGGCCACTTCTGCTATAGCTGTGGGCTTGGGGCAGCAAGACAAGCCAGCCAGAGCACCCTCCAGCAGTAATGGTTACCACCAAAAAGGAGCTAAGATTGGAAAAACTAGAAGACAATGCAGGCAGGCAATCCTGGACACCTGCAGCTTGCCTACTCTCAATTTGCACAGGAAAAGGAAGCCTTCCCTCTTAAGCAGATAGTTGCATCTGCTTGCAGAGGAGACTTCCTGAAGTCATCAGTCCCCAGGGTTCTGCTTTGGGGTCCAGCTTTGAATAGACACCTCCACCACCCAGGCTCTAGGCAGCTGATATGCGTTCTTCCTATTCTCTGCCACCTGCTTCTCTAAGTCACTGGTCTTCACATTTCTGAAGTACGCCCAGGTCCCCTACTGGCCTTAATTCATGCGCTTATTCTGTTACTATTTATTCTTAGCAGAGGCACTGATTAAGAATGCAAAATGGTAGCATATGCATGACACAAGTTAAGGAACTGTGCAAAAATCTACCCCTGGATACAACAATTTTCCTACAATGTAAACGGTATTAAGAATTCTTTATTTTGGGGGGCTGGCCTGGTTGTATAGTGGTTAGATCTGTGCACTCTGCTTTGGCGGCCCAGGGTTTGCTGGTTTGGATCCTGGGCACAGACCTACACACCATTCATCAAGCCATGCTGTGGTGGCATCCCACATAGAAGAACTAGAGGGACTTACAATGAGGATCTACAACTATGTACTGGGGCTTTGGGGAGGAAATAAAAGAGGGAGATTGACCATAGATGTTAGCTGAGGGCCAATCTTCCTCATCAGAAAGCAGGACTTAAAAAAAAAAGAACTCTTTATTTTTTATTCTGTATTTACATTCCTACCCAAATGATTAATTTGGAATGTGATTTTTTTTTTTTTTAGCCCAGGAAAAACATGTCAAAGGACCAGCGTCAGCCTATCTTAATGTGAAATTGTCCTTTATCACTGTTTAAAAATAAACTTGGGCAAAATCCAGCAGCAGTTGTAACCAGTTGCTGTCTGGGTGGAACAAGTTCCTGAAATTTTCAACTTTAGAGCAATAACTCAAAACACAAAAGCGTAGAATTCTTTAAATAATCAAAAGTAAACAGAGTAATGAACCTCCCGCTAGGCCATGGAATTTCCCTTTTACCTAAGAAATAATATATGATCTGAGAAAAATATATTTGAGTAGAACTTAAGGAAAATTTTAAACTGAAAAATATGTTCTTTTGTACCTGTGAATGATTCCTCCTTGATATATTTGCGACTCTGCTCCTATCTTCATACAGCGTTTAATATTAGCAGGAGAGAAAATAATAATATGACCACTTTAGCTGCTGGTGGGTGTCTTCCTTCTCCTCCTGGGAAGCAGATACATTGTTTTCCAGAGCACACTGCCACTGTCCCTTTTCCATACTTCATCCTCTTCCCACCTATGTGTCCTGGTTTTTATTTTTGTGTATTTTTTTTTGATGGGAGGGCAACTTTTTCAAATCCCAAATACTTAGAAGAAAGTGGTAGAGGGCAACACGTTTAAGATTTCTGTCATTAGACTACAGGGAAGAGCAAGATGTGTTTGGAAGGGAGATATTATTCATGCCACTTTTCTTCTTTTATTCCTCTGTCCATAAGGAAAAGATGGCTTGTTCCATACACCGGGCTTCCACAGCCTTTACACCCTGCATAGGAAGATGATAAAACAGTGCCAGCAGTTGCCTCTTAAGACTAAAAAACAGTGATTTGGTAATAATAGCTCACTACCCAATCATTCCCAAAGCACTTGTCCTTCAGAACTGTTGAATCTATTTACATCTGTTTGCATATTTGTAATGTATAATATTTGCAATGTTTTTGCTCTTCTTCAGCAAAAATTTTCCTGTATGTATGTAACATGAAAAGACACATCTAGATAAATTAAACCAGGTAAAGCCACTGTGTCTTCAAATGTATGCATAATTCCATAGGCTTTTGGTTTTCATTGGACTTTGTTTTAGTTTTGCCTTGAAATATTTTTTTGGCATTTGTCAACACAGAAAGGAAGTCTAATTTTCACAGAATTACACAGAATCCTTTCCAAATCTGGTTTTGGTAAATGGCTGATGAAAGATCAGCAAAGGGACCTTCCACCAAGTGATGGGAAGGAGAAACGGTGAATGGTGCCGCTTCAGGCTGAGTCCCCGCCCCTGTGTCATCCCAAATGCTATAGGAGAGCTGCTTTACCCTCGCTTCCCATCGTCATCCTGGAGAAGTGTCATAAATAAGCGTTCCTGAATACCAACACAGACCTACCAAATCAGAAGCTCTAGAGGTGAGGCTTAGAAAGCCTCTAAAGTTTTTTAAACCCTTTTTCTCAGGTGATTTTGGTATGCAGGCAGGTTTGGGAACCACCGCCCTTGGTTAGGACATTGACCCCAACTTTCCTAGTGAGTCCCCGTCTGTCACATCCCTTGTTCTTATAGCAGATAATAGCTATCATTTATTAAATAGTAATCATGTCTATGGTTTATTTCACCAGAGCCAACTAGAAATCTTAGGCTGTCTGAGGATTTTCTTGCCATATTTCGTGGCTTTCTTGATGCTAATCATTTGGCGTTAATTCTTTATTATCTGGGCAACTACTAGTCTGCCTTGGTCAGCCCTGTTTTAGCTACTGGTGTCAACACGCTAGGGTCTCAGGTATATTTCTAAGCCAGCATCTCCAGAAGTAACCAGCCCTTCTTTCTTCCCCTCCAGGTGATCCTTGTTTCCGCATCTGAAATGTTTCAGTTCGGTCTTCTGCATTATTTGATAACAACAGATTATTTAAAGACCAGATGCCTCAGATTCCAAGTTTCCTTCTATGCTATTTAACAGGAAGAAAAGAAAGCAGGCATTGTGCTACATTTATTTTTATGCCCCTTCCAATTATCTTCACAGAATACATTTTATTATTTGACCAGAACTGGGCTTTCTGTAATTGTAGGAAATCATGGGAAATATGCCACGTTGAGAAGCCTTTGCAGGGAACACATTCTATTCCTACCACTCTACGCCTGGGTGTGTCTTCATTACAACTCCCTTTAGAACTTCACAGGCAGCAGCAGGAATACCAGAAAGTGTTAGGCAGCTAGAATACCTGACCCCAAAGTTTCTCACTTCGGCAACGTACTGCACTTGTCATACCACAAAAAGGTGACATTGATGCCCCCAATAAATGTAACACCAACTGTTCCTGGATAGAAAGAGGAAAAAATAAAACAACATGTTCAAAAGCACCTGCATGAAACAGATGCTTTCTGGGAGAAAATGTGAAAATTAGATATGGAAAATCCTTGAGATAAGTTTTCACAACAATTAAATGTGAGATGGTAAAGAACTGGTGTCGGTTCACATTGAACAACAGTACAAGGTAGTTTTATTTATAAGAAAAGAATCACTTCCCTACTAGAATTACAGTCTGGAGCCACAAAAGGATTGTGGGCCACCCTTCATTCAGAGCTCTGCCAACCCAGCCCATTGAGGCATGGTTCCATGGATGTTACATTTTGGCAAAATGCAGAGATTGACGGCATGCAAGCAACAGCCCTTACTACTTTTCCTCAACAGACATGGATTGTTCCCTATTAAATTAGCCAAAGGCATCTTTTATTTCTTGGAGAATTAAGGAGAATAACAAATAACACATTGTGTTGCTAGCCAGCTAAAGAAAAGAAAGTTCAACAACGTGTGTCTGTGTTGCAATAGGAAATGCTGTAGGCCTAATGTTAGGGCCCCAATCCATATCTCAGTTTTCAACATTCTTATCTGCCTTATAGGAAATGCAGTTATAAAAAAAAGTTTCATTGTGGTGGTGATGGCTATAGTGATGTGTGTATGCACACACATATGTGTGCACACACACACACACTTGGAGAAGGACAGTGCATGTTATTTTATTTCACAGTACAAACAAACTTGTGTGCTCACAGTGCTGCTTTTTAAAGAATTTAATAGTACCAAAATTTTTTTTAAATGAAGAAAATGAAAGAAATAGACGACAGTCTCCTTCTCGCCTGTCCTTGGAGTAAGAGTACAGATCAGAATCTCTGAATTCATTCAAGTCCAGACTTCCATTTGCATTCTAGAACAATTAATGGAGTTAATGCATCAATCAATTTATCTAATTAAATGTATTGAAATAACCTTTATATCCTGTTTCAGTATCAGCTGATTACTGAGAATTAGGTTCCATCGTCAAGATTTATGAAACACCTGCAAATTACTTTTCAGTATTCAAAGACATTAGAATAGAAGTTGACTGGTTCAGACTCAGAAGAAACAAGTATCCATAAAAATGAGATAAAGAAGGTACTTAATGAACAGAATTAAGAAAAAGGGGAAATAAGTTTCTTCATTTTTTCTCTTTTCTTCCTTCCTTTCCTCTCTCTCTCTCAAATCAGAATATAGCCTGAAACAACCTTTAATTGCTTTCTCTCTCATATCTTTTCTTTGTGACTGGGTGCAAATTATGAAGACTGAATATTTTCTTTTAGAAATTTAATCTTAGTACTTAGTCCATATCAGGAATAGCTGAGTGATGATGTTTAACCAAATATCCCATAAAAATTGAAAAGTCTGGAAAAAAGGTCATTGAGAAAAATACTTTTGCCTTTAATGTCTGGTTTCTCTGGTACACATTCTATGACTATTTGTTTCTAAGCCTCTGGATTAAAAATGTATATGAAATTCTACTGAAATTGATGTTGGTGGCAATTCATTTTCCCTCTGGATAAAATGAGAATATTTCAACTAAAAGAAGAAAGCAAATCTAAAAAGGAGTTAGCACTATCTATTTCCTCAGAGATGTTCCTAAAATTTTACAAGGCCTAAAACCACTTATTTTTCACCAGATTGTACACAGATAAGTTGCTATAATAGATGCACTGTTTATTCAAACTGGGCAACACAGAAGACTGAAGATTTATTGAGCATCTTCTCACATACAGTATTTGGCTGCAGGAAACTCTGAATGTGGTACATAAAAATTGCTCAAGATAGAACATGGCTTAGGACCGATCAGCTAAGTTTTGGTCATTTTTAACATCCAGCATAATGCTGCCTCAAATGGCATAGAGGGGGTATTAGCTGATAAATGCAATGTGTTTTAAACGTTCTTTGAAAATTCCAAGGAAAATTGATCTAATTTTCTAGTACTTTATGTAAGAGTTGCACATAAAATTGCTGAAGAATAAAAAAAGAAAGTATCTTAGCTTTGCTTCAATCTCCACAAGGAAGATCAAACTTTCTATTCAGGAGTAAGACAATTTTCTTACAATCATAGAGTATTTAGTTGGAAGGCGTCTCAGAGATGACCTTTCCAACCTCTGAATTTTTCAGATGAGAAAACTAGGGGCCAGATAATGTAAGTGACTTACGGTCATCTTCAATCTCGGCTTTTAATGAGGCACCTTAGACATCTGTATCTTCTAAGATTTGGATTGCAGATTTGTTTCACTCAGATGTAAACCACAAAGGTAGGAAAGAGTACACGCTTTTGCAGAGTATCTAAAACTGGAAAGCGGACAGTCATAGCCAAGTAGGTTCCAGCTCCTATGGTCACATACGAGGTTAATTCAACACACTTATATCGCTCCCTACACTTTACTCCCAGTTTGGAAAAGAAGATACAATACCCTTTCTCTCCTTTTAATTTCTCCACATTGTGGGCTGCCATCACTAACAGAAGCAAACCAAGAAAATGAATATACACTTTTCCTGTGTTTTTCTGAAGACAAATAATCTGACCATTTAGGAATATTATTTGTTCAAAGAATATATTTCTGTCCCCACCTCTCCCTCAAAATGCTAAGTGCTATCTTTAACAGGACTTTTGTTTGGTATCGTCTGTTAGCTATGCTTAAAGCAAGGTGAGGGAACATTGGCCGAGGCATGGTGGCCATGAAGTAAACTATTGGGACACATGAAGCGAAATTGCCAGAGGAGAGAGAGGGGAGAGACCAGCTGAGTACTGTTCTGATTCCCTTTTCTTTATTGAGGAAAGCGTCTCCAAACTTAAAGTACAATGAACCAGAACACATCTCGATACATTTATAGCAAGAAAGAATTCAGTTACTCAAAATAGAGTGAATTATATTGCCAGGTATGGGACCATCTTGTAAGTTCGATTGAGAACCATTTGTAGTCATCTTGTGCAATAAGTGGGAATGGAAGAAATTTAAATAGATTGAAGATGTGAAAAAATCTTGGCTCAAGTTTCAAAAACATAAATTGTAGAAATTATATACTGTTCAACTTGACTCTAATCTCTGATAAATTTCTATAATGAGTCTACCAACAAGTGGTTTAGAAGAACTGAACAAACGAGCTACAATGGTTCACTAAGAACAAATCCTAAAAGAATATCAAGTAAACCAGGATTCTGCCAATGCATCTGACAGAGTTTCTCATGATATTCTCGTGAAGAAAATGGAGAAATGTGGATTGGATAGCAGTATGGGAAGGTGGATTGTTCAGTTGTTTGTTCAGTTGTTGCACAGACTTACTCAAAAGCTATTGGCAACCAGGAAAGAAGAAAAAGAAACCTAAGTCCATACCAAGATCTACAATGTCCTACATGGTCTGCCCCACCTACTTCTCTCCTGGGTCACTAAGCTTCAGTCACGCTGGTGACTTTCTATTCTTAACCAAGGTCATTCCTTCCTACTTACATTTGCTCTTCCCTTCTGCCTGCAATGTTCTGTCAGCCCTTTGAATAATTGGATCATTCTCAAACTGAAATCTTTAGTTTAAACGCCACCTATTCAGAATCTGTCTCTAAATTAGATGGCCTCCTACTCAGCCCTGTCATTCTCGATTCCAACCTTGTTTATTTCCTACCAACCTCTGCTTATTTTCTACTTTTTTCCACTAACATATCAGCTTCATAAAAGCTAAGTTTGTTTATTCACCAAGTTTCCACAAGGCCTAGCACAATGCCTGACATATGCTAGGTTTCCATGAACATTTGAAGGAATTAATCATTGATTTAATGAAATACAACTCTACATTGTGACACCACATCTTCTATTTGGCCTTTTAGAATATAATATTTTTATCAATGTCTTATATGGAGATATATAGAAGGCCTGGGGTTATTTTTGTTGTTGTGTTTTGTTTGGGGCTGTTTTTTGTTTGTTTTTTCGTTTTTCTCATTACATTATACTGGATAAATATGCCGCATGATGAAGTAAGAATTCAGAAGTGTCTTAAGGGACTGAAAAGTGAAACATACAACAAAATGACATAATAAGGATATATGGAAAGTTCTGCACTTGGAATCAAAGGAAGTTTTGTGCTGTCACAGGCTGGGGAGATTTAGTTTGCCATCAAAACTTGTAAAAAGCACCTTGGGTTTCGGTTTATCACAATCTTGCTATGAGTCAATAGTGTGATGTGGGCACTTAAAGCGCTGGAGTCTTGAAATCAAAAGATGGTAGCTCCACAAAGAATTCTAGACTTTCCCAGCTCGAGACATTAACATCTAAGAACACTGAGAAAACTAAAGGAAGTTGAGAGAAAGAGAACAATTATTGCGAGAGGCCTGGACAACTACTCTCACAATAAAACAATCAGAAACTTTTACCAACAACCTCAATAAGAAAAGAGGATTTTCTAAAAGTTTAAAATCATGCCAAAATGATTATGTGAAATGATTCATAGAACAGTGAATTCTTTGTCAGTGTAGATTTCCACTGCCTGGTTAGCACTTGGGATATAGCGGAGGGAATTCCCAAACAATGCAAATTTATTTGATTAATGACTGAAGATTGATTTATTTAATTATAGCTGAGCTTCTATAGTCCCCAATTTCCCTATTGTGGAGCATTTGCATCAGATACTTGTTTTTTTCTGTTTTACAATGTACTATAAATGGAGAAGTTGGTTGAAAGGTATACATGCTTTGCCTATCTGCAAATGATAATAGAATTACTATGGCAAGTATTTTATAATATGTTGGTGGACCTTGGAGACATCAAGAAAAGATCAGTCACCCAACCAGGAACTGAACATTAATTAATAAACTAGAAAAATCCATAAACAATGGGTGTGACTGGCCTTTGTAGGAGTAACTCAGGAAGATATCTCTAAATTTGCATCTCAAGAAACTAGAAAGACCCAAGTGTAATAGAAGGATAGTAGATTTGGGAGATGTTTATCATTTTTAAAGCAGAAACATAACTGTACTCAGCTGGAGAAAAATGTGTGAATTAAAGGAGGACTGTCAGGCTCCTCAACAGAGCTTTAATAAAGCCTGAAGTTGACTTTGTTTATCAAATCCTATAGAGGACACACTTGTTGGTTGTTACAGTGATGTAATCTATAATGATGGATGACTCAACAGCTTCAAAACAGCCATGGTAAAATATTCCTCAAGGCTGCCCTCTTCACTGCACTCGCTGAACAACTCTAGTTAAGTCCGCTTCTCAGGGATTCAGGTACATTGTACTCATCTCCATCATGAGAACAGCATATCCTCATTCTAAATGCTCATTTTAGTTTACACACTTTAGTATCCTGTAACTTTGATTAGTATGATTCAGCCTTTGAAAGTCTGTAAAATACTGAACAACATAACAAGGAAGTAGATCCCGGGGTCCAGTAATATCATAACATAATGGCACCTTGGGTGACTTCTTGGTAGAGAGCCATATGGTCTTCACCTGACCACAGTGACTCCCTGTCAAAGCTACACCATTGTGAATTGACTATATGCTTAAACATGACTTATTTAGCTGTGGCAGAACTAATATAAAAAGATATTTGATTTCTCGGTATGAATAGCAACCACTGAACATAAAGATCATTTAAAAACTTACAGGTTAGGAAATAATTCAGAGAATTACAGAGCACATGAGATCATCTGGAAAGGAAAGATTCAAAGATCAAAGAAGGATAATTTTTCAGCAATTGGTTATTTAAAACCTTTGAAGTAAGCAAAAAAGCATGCTCTTTCACAGGGAAATGCCTGAGAAGGCACAAGAAGGTGAGTATGAAGTTGGACATTTGGAGGAAACCTATGCAATGATCTGTAGACCTAAAATAAATCTACCCTCACTGAAGATGCAGTGGAGAGGACTTCAAGTGAAAACTCCCAAATGATGCATAGAGACATTCAAGGAAAGGCTGCTAAATCAGGATTATACATTTAACTAGAAAGATGACAATGAAGCAGTATTCACCCATGCACGTTTTTAGAAATACAAAAACTCCTCCTTGACTTTTTTTCCCCAGAAGAGTGGAAGGAGAAACTGTTCTGAGTGTGGCTTGGGTTGGAACTGTGAAATGCATCAAGTGCACAATGGAACATTCGAAAACCAACTGCTGAGTCATTCTCTTCTCTCCTGTGAGAGGCCTCTTTCTCATTCCATCCAGAAACTACATGACCTAGGATATCAGCAGTCCATAAGAAAAGAAAGTGAACTTGTCTCCTTGCATTTCTTTATGCTTAATTTGTTTGAGAGTGACATCATGACATCATAGCACAGAGTTTATAAATGATATATGAAATGTTCTTGACCAGTGCATAAAGAAAATATCATCATGGGCTGCTATGTGATCCTTATCACTAGGCATTCAGCTCACACAGAGCAGTGAAAAACCCACACTCAGAGCTCCCAACCTGTTATTTGCCCCCACCCCTCCAAAAATAATTTGCTTATATTCTGAACTAATGTAATATCTATGTTAGACTGTCTCATTCCTTAGATATTCACTCCAAGAAGTTGGACCATGACCTTGGGGAACAAATAATATCCATATACACAAATAGCAATCTTGTAGATTTCAGGAAGAAGAAAGGATTTTTCTTTTTTTCCTTTCAATGAAAGTTTTTGAAATTTAGATCGGAGGAGAATGAGGCAAAGAGGAGAAAGAGCAAACTTGGCTTTCTGGTTGGTGTATTATTGTGGGTAAGTTGAAGTTCTTACTTGCCTAGTGACTTCAGGCCAAGCATGAAACTACCATCCCTAGGCTTAATTAAATCTACAGCCAACCTGCAAGGGAAGGGCTATGTGCTTGCCATCCAGAGATAAAGAAAAGAGGCACAGAAGTTTTGTGACCAGTATTAGATATTCCAGCAAGTCTGTGCTATAGGCAGAAATTAAGAACTGTTATACCCAGATCCTTCTCCCAGCCACAAGATTTAATTTTAGCCTTCAGATGCTATAGCAGCTACTCAGTGAGGATCAATGATATTTTCCTGAATATGTATATCTATTCCAGGTGACAACAATCATATAGATGTTTTTACATTTTTAGACAAGCATCTATCATTTTGTATGGTGCAAAACATTTAAGCATCTGAAAATATCTGGAAGCATGGTTTTGTATCACAAATAAAAACTATGAACTCATTATGGGATATGAGCTGTCTGTAAATAGTGCAATAGTAACAGAAAAAGAATCAAGAATGGCCCCAATAGCATCTTCAAATCAGAATATATGAGCCTTTATTTTTTACCATTAAATTACTTTTGAAAATAGTCACTTGTAAAACATCTCAAACCTAACTATTTAAGTAAATAAGGGTGGTCTTTAGCTTCAGAAGAAAACAAAATATCCATTTACTCAGCGGCTACTCTACTTTGTTAATTATGAACACCTCTTTCTAGCAGTCTGGGACATCATCGCCTGGCTATGGCACACAGCTGAAGCTGAGATTCACTGAAGCTGTAAGAGTCTGTTTTCAGTACCACAAAGGAACCACAGCAAATGTTCAAACATGCAAGTAATGCGACCTACTCTGAGAAAAAGACTAATTTCTGGATAGAAGTAATGCGAAAGCTAAGCTGGGAAGCCAATTTACGGAAACCATATTCACCTGTTTCTGAAAAGGCACCCACTGAGAAATCATCAGAATATCTTGCCAGCCTGCCAAAAAAAAAACTCAAAAAGACAAAAAACTGGGCAAGCTTCCTATATCTGTGAAGGATGCTAAGAGCAACATTGCTTGACAATTGTTTTAAAGACTGTGAGGAGCAGTCACATTGTACCAGGTCTCCATCTGGGCTGGTTATCTCAAAATTCAGGGACTTCATACTGAACTTGGGAATTCTGGTCAGTGACTGAGTTCCACAACTTGATATGGTTCTGGACTGTCATTAACCCACAGCAATAACTAAACTCATGTGTTGGATTCTGTCATCTCCATTTATGGTGATCATCTGGCATGTGCCAGATGTATAAAACATCGAAATCACAGATGGATTTAAGAGAACTTAGTTTTGAGGTTTAAAAAATTGGGAGGAAGCTCTGGGACACCTGAGAAAACGTGTTTGTTCTCTTTCTGAAATGAGTCATTTTGGCAAACAAGAGGCTTATGGCAGTTTGGTAAACCTAATACACATGGTCGGAGTTAAAATACATTCTTTCTTTATTTCAATTCAACTCATGGTAGGCTAAGGAACCTAAAGTTCTTATTTTAGACATTCTATTCAGGTGATGTTTATATGGTATGGGAACTGAGATCAAAAATTCTTTCTTAGCACAAAGACTCATTTTGCTCTGAATGCAAAAATGCTCTTTTAGTCATTTTCCTTAGGTAAATTTGCAATGGTGTTTTAACATTTGAAACTGCCATCCATGAATCTGAATTTCTGCATCATTAAATGGGCAACAACCTCATGCTGGTGGATGACAATCTGAGCTGGAAGATAACAGCACCATATGGAATGATGATCACATAATGAACCAGGAAACCAAAAACTGAATGAGTCAGGCTGCTTAGAAACACAAAACAAGGTTACGGTACTCTTTTGAAATTACTACACTCACAAATAGTAAAGAATATTACCTTCCAAACTTTTGGTATTATCACCTCAGCTTAGTAAGGCTTATAATGTCCCCAAATTGTTCCCAAGGATATAGGCAGTTCTCATGAACTTTAAATAACACTGCAAAATATTTTAACCCTTTCTTTTCAATAAAACTTTAGACCGTACTGTTGACTCACTCTCTTACTTTCCCACCCACAGTGAAAGCATAATAATGTGCAATATTATTTTTAAGTTGAAAGTTCTAAACTAGTCATAGTCATGGCTGGGATTTATACAACCAATTGCTATTTTACTAATAACAATTAGTAAGTGGTTTCACTGAGCCTTGAGTCTTAGAATGATGATACTGAAGATGACAATATTTTCTCCTACTTGGTTTATTTTTACTCAAGAGACTTTGATACTTTATGGTTTGATGAACAACTACTCAATGATTATGGCTTGAATTACAACAAAAAAGTAGTTGGATATACTTCAGTATTACATATGCAAGAACATCAAGCAACACGGTAAATGAGTAGTAATGATTTGATTGCTCCCAATGTCTAAACAACTCCCAGGAAATGATGGGTTTTAGGAGCCTTTGAAGACATGTAATCATTTTGGTTACCAGAATGTCTGAAATAAAACACTCAGAGTCTATAGATGTCCTGGTATAGTTAAAAGCAATAAGCTACATGCACACTGGATTTCTATATAAAATATCTAGTTTAATCCTCATGAAAAGCTTTTGAGTTAGCTTTTGTTACTCACATTTCACATAAAGTTTAAAAATTTTGCCCTAGACCACACAGCTAATATAGGACCAAACTAAGCCTAGAAGAATAATAGCAAAACTTGTATAGTATTTACTCTGCATCAGGCAAATATCTGAGAACTTGACAGACTCATTTAATTTAGTCCTCAGGAGGGGAAACTGAGGTCCAAGGTCACATGATGATTGGCTTTGTGGTTCCAGAGTCAGTGCTCTTAACTACCACCTTGTTCTTCCTCTGCTGTCTCTAGAATCTTCTGGATGAATAAAAGAAATACCAAGGTCTAAAAAATACTGAGAAATACCTAAGAAATACTGAGGTTGTGGTATTCTAACTTAGTGTCGCATAATACAATTAGCCAAATACAAATGGTCTGACAATAGTTAAAAAAAGAAAAGATTAAATTCCCAAATGTTCTGCAAGTAATAAAATAAAACCTTAAGATGCTAAAATTCATACTGTTGTGTCATTTTATTTGACTTCATCTTTAAAAAATAGCTGTCTTGGGGCTGGCCCCGTGGCCGAGCGGTTAAGTTTGCGCGCTCCGCTGCAGGCGGCCCAGTGTTTCGTTGGTTCGAATCCTGGGCGCGGACATGACACTGCTCATCAAACCACTCTGAGGCAGCGTCCCACATGCCACAACTAGAAGGACCCACAACAAAGAATATACAACTATGTACCGGGGGGCTTTGGGGAGAAAAAGGAAAAAATAAAATCTTTAAAAAAAAAAAAAATAGCTGTCTTGCTTCAAACCACCTAAAAAATATTTCGGAAATGGCAATATCTTCATCTTCAAGAAATTCCGACAGAGAACATTGTAATGTACTGTGAAACTCCATTACTACACAAGAGAAGGTCTGGTTAAAACAAGAGGAGAGAATGGTCGTGAAATTGGTTTGATACAAAATATCCTTCATCAGCTTCCAACGATTCTGCCATGAGGACAAGAAGAGGTGTACATATGAAGACAAGCAATGTGTACATATGTAACAATAGAAAGGACTAGATAATTAACTCTTTTAAAGTAGTTCCACATCAGTTTAAAAAAACTTTAAAGATTCTATACAGCGCTTTTTTTTTCATCTGCACATTTTGGATTTTCTGTCAAACATATCAGTTGAGCTCTTAAGGGAGCTGAGCATTTTCTTCACCAATATCCTTAAAAACAATGATGTGTAGCTGGTTCTGTACAGAAATAGGAATAAGTACTTAGGCACTGCAGGTATAAAATTTCTAGTTGTGCGCAATTATTAAGTATTTATCGAGACTGACAGGTAAAGCAAGCGTATTAGACATGATCCTTGTCTAGTGAGCTGGAATTTCAAATTCAATATGGCAACAGGCGACATGGGATAGTTTATAAAATGTATTTAGAGAAAAGCAGAATTCTAAAAGGCAATAACCAATTAACTTTCTATTATACAGAGAATTCCCATAATATGATCTGTGAAAAATGTTTTTTAAAATAGCATTGGGTCATTGAAAAAGAAAATGGATTTTAAGGAGATCTCAATGGACAATCATTGGAACACGTGATAGGAAGTCCCTGTATGAGTCTTCTCTACTCTATATTCTCCTTTACAGAAAACTTAGAAAATGCTAAATGGCTTCAACAGGGATGTTGTAGAAAAATTAAGTAAAAGAATACCAGAAAAGTTACTGTCGTTTTGAGGCTTACTGATCAAGAACCGCAAAGCATGTGTTCAAAAAGGATGTCTTCTCAAAAAAAGAATAAAATATTAGACAAAGCAGTGCAAAGTTATAAACAATAAATTCTGAAAACTACAAGTTTATGCCTAACTTTATTATGCATGTGATTGTTCACAAGGGGAATGGACTTTTCAATTCAACTGTTTTCTCAATTATAAAGTTTGTACTGGAATATGAACATTACAATTCCTACCAGGACTCTTGTGGAAAAGCATTTTTACAACATTAAATTATTATTACCCTAAAAAAGAAGTGGTCTCGAGAGTAAGCCAAATTTGAGAGAGCAAAGGATTTTTTTGGATAAGAATAGTTACTTCCATCGTGTTATTGTCCTTCTGCCTAGTTCAGCCCTGATACACATAGGCACCGTTATGTGTGAGTGTTCCCCATGAAAAGATAACTTTAAGTTCTAACCCCAACATCTCAGAATGTTATCTTATTTGGAAATAGGGTGATTGCAGATATAAATGGTTAAGATGCAGTCATACTGGAGTAGCATGTGTTGCTAATCCAACAGGACTGGTGCCCTTATAAGCTGGCCATGTGAAGACAGGGACACATAGGGAAAATGCCATGCAATGACAAAGGCAGAGATTGGAAGTATGCAGCTGCCATTCAAGGGATGCCAACCATTGGCAGCAGACCACCAGAAGCTAGGAAGAGAGATGGAAGGATTCCACTACACATTTCAGAGGGAACATGGCCCTGCCAACACCTTGATTTTGGGCTTCTAGCTTCCAGGACTGTGAAACAACAAATTTCTGTTGGTTGAAGTCCCCCAGCTTGAGGTACTTTGTTACAGGAGCCCTAGGAAACTAATACAGGCACCATAGAAATTGCTTCTCCCTCCCTTCTTAGAGCCTTTTCTGTTTTTTACAGAGGGCGTGGTGGAAGGAGTTTGATAAACCTGAGTTTGAATCCTGATGCCACTATTTACCAGCTGTCTTAGGCAATTCATTTAACTTCTCTGAGCTGCAGGTCACTCATTTGGAAAATGAGACTACTCCTCCACAAAATTCCTAGGAAGATTAAATGAGATGATAGATCTAAGATGCCTGGCACATACTAGGCACTGCATAAATGTTAGTCCCAGTCTGTCCCTCCTCCATTACAATATGCAACAAAGATTAAATGAGAATTAGTCACATAAAATGCTTTTACCCTAGACAGTATTATACATTTTATCATTCTAAAATCACCCACAACTTGGGCACGCTATGAAAGTCCCAAAAGAGCCCCATCTGAGAGACAGTTGGAGCCTAGGAAGAGAACTTGGCATGGGTAGGAGTCGAGTTCTGTGGGATCAGAACCCTTTTGCTAAGCTACAAAAGACTCAGTGAAATATAGTCCCCTTCAGAGCCCTAGAAATGCCCACCAAGCATCAGAAAGGGCAGCCTCGCATGCGTTCCACAGCAGTCCCTCGAGAACTTGCCCTGAACAAGGGAGGTATTAAACTTGAAAGAGCAAAATCACATCCTGTTGGAAAGAAAGCTACAGAAAGAGAAAGGACAAAAACACCCACTGGCTGTACTCGCTTTTCCAAAGAAGATGAGGCAGAACTAGCAGTTGGTATAAAATGTCCCCAAATGGGATCAGCAGTCACCGTTGCTGAGCAGGGTCAATACTGAATTCAGAGGAAAACCAGGATGCAGCCCCAGAGAAATCAGTTGCAGTCTTGAAAGCACCACCAGGAAACCATTACATCCACACCATGGAATAATACTCAGCAACAAACAGGAATAAACTATTAGTATATGCAGCTACTATGCAAAACAGTATGGAGGTTCCTCAAAAAATTAAAAATAGAAGCATTTCTGGGTATTTATCTTGAGGAAACAAAAACACCAATTTGAAAAAGATATCTGCACCCCTATGTTCACCACAGCATTATTTATGAAGCCAAAATACGGAAGCGTTCACCAATGAATGAACAGATAAAGAAAATGTGGTGTGTGCATATATATAATGGAATGTTTTTCAGCCATAAAAAGAAGGAAATCCTGGCATTTGTAACAGCATGGATTGACCCTGAGGGCATTATGCTAAGTTAGAAAGTCAGATAGAGAAAGCAAATCCCATATCATCTCACTTATATGTGGAATCTTAAAAAAAAACCCAAACTCATAGACACACAGAACAGATTGCTGGTTGCCAGAGGCAGGGGGTGGGCAGTGGGTGAAATGGGTGAAGGTGGCCAAAAGGTTCAAGCTTCCAGTTATAAAATAAATAAGTCCTGCAGATGTAATGTACAGAATGGTGACTATAGTTAACAATACTGCATTGTATATTTGAAAATTGCTGAGAGTGAATCCTAAAGAAAAAGAGAAAGTTGTAGCCATGTATGGTGATGGATGGTAACGAGATTTATTGAGGAGATCAATTTGCGAAATACACAAATGTCAAATCATTATGTTGTATACCTGAAACAAATGTTATATGTCAATTATGTCTCAATTTTAAAAAGCTATTGATACATACAAGTTGGATGATTCTCAAAGGCATCATGCTGAGTGAAAAATGCCAGTCTCAAAATGTCATGTAACTGCATAATTGCATTGGTATGACAGTCTTAAAAAATAAAACTATAGTAACTGATGACAGATCGGTGGTTGCCAAGGGTTAAGGCAGTGGGCAGATGTGACTGCAAACAGACAGCACAGGCAGGTTTTGGAGTGGTGGAACCGTACTGTATCCTGATTGTGGTGGTGGCTCTATGAACATATGCATGCGTGAAAATTCACAGAACCGTACATCAAAAAGGACAATTTTACTATGTTAATTTTTAAAATAAAATTTTTTAAAAAAAGAAAAGCACCATCAGGACTTGGAGGAGCCCCAGATTACCCTCGAAGGCTGATTAATTCTTGTCTACTGGGACCTTAGCCCACCTGGAGTAAGCTTCAGCAATTTGCAAGATGCGGAGAAAAAAAAAACACAGAAGAAGATTGTTTCCACTTAAGAAAAAGGCAAGACTAGCTTTTGGGAGAAGAGAGAATGGAGGTGAAAAAAATCCAGGAATCTGAGCAAATGCTTCTGACACCTAAGATGGACATTATCAGGAACCCAGTCCTCGGTTTTCCCTGTCTGAGTGCTTTAAAGAGGAAGAAAGGACAATTTTCGCCCCAGCACAAAGGAAGCACGACTCTGTGCCAAGTCACTCCCTTTCTTAGTCCTCCCAGCTAACTTATCTTAGCCAAATATGAAAACAAAGCCATCAAATGCATTGCTCGCTGTGCACCCCGAGCATACCTCTGGGATCTATTTTTAAGTAAAGAGAATTCTTTTTTCAGGTGCTATTCGAATAGAAAGATGACCCCAATAATAGTCAGATTCCAAGAATATACTTGAACTTGCGCCCTCCGGTTTGGATGTTGATGACTGTCTTTGGGGTGTGATTTCGAGGGATTTGAAGACGGCTAGAGGTCCAGCCAACAGGAGAATTCTTCTTCACACTTCATGGATGGTCTGGAGGTGGAGCTCCCCCTGCCTCCTGAGGAGGGAATCACGCAGCGTGGTGACCTCGCGAGAGCAGCCTGTGATTGATGCCTCACAAGGAGCACACAGAAGAGCCAAGAGAGCATCAGCTACATAACACCGTCCCCGCCACCTACCTTCCACTTTCCTCCCAGTGCACAACCCCAGGGGGGCTTGAGGCTGGGGAGGGGGAGTGATAGAGCAGACCACTCCCCTCCCTACTGCAGGTGCAGGTCCCTAGAGCCATGAATCCATCCTGAGCTGGCAATAGGAGGCATGACCCTCAAGTTCTAAATCGGATTGTTCTGGATTTTAATAACTGAAAGTGAATGGACTGCTGTTCCAGACATTAAGGGACAAAAGAGCAAGTCAATGGAACACTGTTTAAAGTGATGATTGAATAAAAATAAAAGCTTTTCATGTTTGCACCCCACAGAGTACAGAACCACTTCACTGAACACAAAAGTATAGATCCTGAGAGAAAAGCTACTAAATAATGCAGCGGCCAATCTCCCATCCCTACGGAAGAGCAGCATTCTTGTGGTCCAGCCGGGCCAGGGTGAGGCAAGGTAACTAGTGAGAGATGGGGCAGAATGACTTGACATACAGATATATTGCAAAATGACTGTCACAATACTTTTAGTTGACGTCCATCACCTCATATAGTTACAAAAAATTTTTCCTTGTGATAAGAACTTTTAGGGTTTACTTTTAGCAACTTTCAAATTTCCCATACAGCATTTTTTTTTTTCCTGAGGAAGATTAGCCCAGAGCTAACATCTGTGCCAGTCTTCCTCTATTTTGTAGGTGGGATGCTGCCAAAGCGTGGCTGTCAAGTGGTATAGGTCTGGGCCCAGGATCTGGGCCCACAAACCTGGACCACTGAAGCGAGCATGCTGAACTTAACCACTATGCCCCCAGCCATCCCCCTACCATACAGTGTTTTTAACTATAGTCATCATGTTGTACATTACATGTCCAGTATTATTTTTCTTATAACTGGAAGTTTGTACCTTTTTATCTTCCCCCAATTCCCCACATGCTGAAACAACAGTGCCTGCAGTACATCCACAAAGACTCAGAAAGAGGAGGCCAATCTCAAGACAGGGAGGGTGTCTTCCCCTCCCCCTATCCCTACAATGGGGAGGCTGGGGTTTCTGTGTTCCTCAGTCAGAGAGAGGAACTAAGGCCCAGGTTTAGCACACACAGTGGCCACAAGAAATAAACAACAAGGGCTGGCCTAGTGGCTTAGTGGTTGAGTTCACATGCTCCACTTTAGCAGCCTAGGGTTTGTGGGTTCAGATCCCAGGCATGGACCCACACACTACTCATCAAGCCATGCTGTGGGGGCATCCCACATACAAAATAGAGGAAGACTGGCTTAGATGTTAAGTCCAGGGCCGATCTTCCTCACCAACTAAAAAGAAAGAAAGAAACAACATAAACCTATTTTTCACATTAGCTGATCAGACTCCCCAAGGGTTGGCAACATCTCTGTGGATTAGAAAGCAAAGACCTGTCATAAGTAAATGCTGAATGAATAGCTCAGGACTGCAACTGCAGATGCTGTGAAGTTTGCAACAAGCAGTAATGAAAATGTCAGATGCCACATGGAACGCACGTGGTATTTAACAATCTGCCACTGAGTGAACAAAAACCAGCTGAAATCCAGCTAGAGGCAGCCAAGAACACACCACTGAAGTCATGACAGAGCAATACCAAACTGGCTCCGGAGCAGCAGACCTGTGATTCTTATTCTGCCAGAAGGCAGGGATGGAGTATGCTGGAAACTGGTAATAAGGGGCAGGGGAGGGGGGTGAGGTGGATAAGCACTCACTGAAAGCTAGTTAATAAATTGAGTGCCAAGGCAAAGAAAAAAGGGGATCACTCCCCCCAAAGATATTTGTCTATGAGTTTACATTTGTGATAATTTTATTTGGTCAGCTACATTCTCTATATTTTCAATGAATACAGGCAACAACCTCCTAAAACAGTAGTTACCCTAGTGCCCTCAAGAGGACGTACCAACAGCTCTCAGAGGAAAGTGTGCCTGCTCCACAACGGATGGAGCTGAGCACTCCAAACTCAAAGAGGTGGAGATGCTGATGCTGGGCACCTGAAACCAGGTGCCCATTGCAAAGGAAAAGCAGGTTCAAGCAGTTATACAGATTAAACCCAGTGTAGAGGAGGCAGACGTTTCCTCTACCTGCTCTGGGTCCCTCTGGCCAGACAACAAATTAAATTCGCATGAGACAGAATAACAGGAGAAAATTAAACAAAGCTTTATAAGGTGTGTACATGAGAGAGACCTAGAAAAACTGAGTAACTTGCCAAAATGGCTGAAGCTCTCACCTTACATACCACCCTCAGCTAAAGACAAAGGAGGACGTTGCGGGTGGGGGGAGTCAGTTACGGGAGATTACCAGAAAAGCACAGTAAACAAGAGTAAGGTTATTATGCAGATTTAAGTCCTTGTCTTCCACATTGATAAGAGTTTCTAGAGATAAGGTCATCCCCCTTCTTCCTGGTACAGAGAGGGAGACACCTTTACAGATGGAGATTTCCTTTACAAACATAAATGTCTCTTAACAAAGGGTAAGTAAATTCTACTTTTCAGAGTTTCTCTCATATCTGCAGTTTTTAAAAGTAACCAGCCCAAAATAATCCTCATGCCAAACAGACATAGCTTGGGGTGACCAATTCTAGTCCCCCACACCAGGCAAAGCACATGTGCACACAAGAAGAAAAGAACAGGGCTAATTCAGCCAGAAACACTGTACAACAAATGTTACCTTGTGATAAACTCCAAACCCATGACAATTTAGCCTCAGTTTTCTTATCTGCAAAATAGGGATAATAACACCTCTCTTACACAGCTGCTGTAAGAATTGCATGAAGATTAAATTTTGATCAGAAGACCAATAGAATAAGTTGAATCTAATGCTAAAGTAGAACTGTGATGGATTTAAAGCGCAACTGGCTGTACAACCGGAGCAGGTTGACACCCCTGTGTCTCACTTAAAAAATGGATCTATTAAGAGTACCTTGTTGTTAGGTCTGTTTAGGATTAAATTAGGAAATACGAGTAACATTCTCACAATGCTGCCAGGCACCTGGGACATGCTCATTAAATGTTAGCTGTCATTTTGAATCAGAGAAGTAGTTACAGAAAGTTCCTTAAAACTTCCTTACCTGCCTAAGCTACCAACTCTGCCTCAGAAAAAAAAATGCTTTGTTATTATTCTAGGAGTTGTCTAGACTTGTGGAATCATCAGCAAATTTGAACCTAAAAATCAAGCCATCTGTCGACAAAAGTAATCCATAACCAGTCTATAAATTAAAATTGGGGTGAGTTTATTCTGAGCCAAATGTGAGGACCATATAGCCCAGGCCCTTCCTTCCCCAAGGAAGGAAGGGCATCAAAGAAGTGGGGTGTACAGAGTGGTTATATACCCCCAAAGAGCATGTTTCACATAGGATTGACTTGTCCCTTTTACAATAGTCATGAGACTGCTCTGTCGGCACAGTGATTGATGGATACAGCAGGCAGGTCTGCTGTCTCGGTGGACACAGCAAGGTGACAGGTCTGTTGTCTCAAGCTAGGTGGTCACAGGTGAGCACAGCAATCAGTTCCTAATCTAGGGAGAGATGCTTATACTTAAGGAAATGCCACTGTGGGGGAAGTTGCACATGTATCTTAAGGCCATTTGTCCTTGTCTTTAGGACATAGCAAACGCTTAAAGCAGATATACAATGCATGCTCAGCGGCCATGTCAGACCCTTTTGGAAAAACAAAGTCAGGCCGAATTAGGTTTGCACCAAATGGTTTCCTCATATTCTCCAATATATCCTATTGCTTCCCATTTATTAGTCACATCCAACTGCTACAGGGGTCGTTGTTCTATCTACAATTGAATTCAATTGGGGTGAAAAAGCTTTTGGCGTGCCCGCGACAGGTAGGTACTGTATAAATGCTGGGCTGTAACCCGGGCTGACATTCACACAGTGTGCCCAGGTACAGACATACCAGTTCTTAAGATGTTGAAGTAATTTCATCCATTAATTAATAGCAATTCCCTTAAGCTCCCCACTGACCCCCTTCCTCCAACACCCAACACCCAGGGGTGCCTCATAATCCAGCAGCAGAAAGGTTTACACCCAGTTAAAGGACAATTTTTCATATTAAGGAACAATCATGACTCATAAAGGTAAATACAAACAATGTCAAAGATTTATTTAACTTATTAATTAATGAGGAAACTGGAAAAGCTATCACAAACACCTCAAAGGAAAATTGAAAGGCTAGACTGGCCAAATACATAAGCCTATCAGGAATGTTGAAACAAATTTGCTTAAGGGATGCCAAACTGGCTTCCTCCACAATGGAGAGAGAAATCAATTGAACTTCTACAGCACAAAAACTTTTTGCATGTCCATAGACAAGAATTATTTGCATTATATCAGTATTGTATGTTAACTTTTATAGAGTTAACTATATCTAGTCATCTCTACAGAGTTGTAAAATAACTCAAAGATAAAGCACAAACCCCATAGAATCAGAGAACTCTGAAAGGTTTGCTCTGAACAATGCATCATTTTCCACAGCAGACACCTAGCAAACTTTTGGTCCACTTGGAAGTCTTTCATGATTTTTCGGTACAATCTTACCCTTTGATCAAAAATAATCCCAAAGAAAAATGATTCTTGTAAAGCTGGTCTCATTAGGTTTGGCCTCATCATTTGCATAGGTGCAGCAAGAGGCTTTCTAAGGTTTCTTTGGAAATCTAGATCTCTACAGTATTGAACAATCACAAAATAAACTTCTATTGGGAAGTTTTCATAAGGAATGTCAGATGGGACTTTTTAAAGTTTCTAGGAGTTGCTATCCCAAGGCTAGTAAGCCAAGCCTAAAAACGTCTCTTCACCAAATTTCACCTGCAGAACCCATAAATGTGAGTGAATCCCTCTCTTCAGGGTGCCTGGCCTCCCGGGGGGTGGCCTTTCTCATCTGTTGTGAGACTGGGTCCCAGTAAGCCAGCTCCCAGGCCAGTCTTCCGGAGAGATTTTTCATGGTCATTGCCTCCAAAAGAAGCCCCAAGTGAAGTAAAATATGTTAGTTTTATCTCCTTAAAAGTGACTATCATACCTGATTAAATGGGAACCATTTGCAAATCAGACATTCTAGGCGAGGCTTCGGTTGTATACCGGATTTTTCCAATTATCTCCCGGTACCATGTAAAACAGATTCTTATTGAACATATGCAAATAACTATGTTGCCGTGAATAGTAAGGAGATTTAGTAAGAATTCCATTTCCAGTGGAGGTGAGAGGGAAAGGGTTAGTGAGAATCAGAGATCATTTGAAAATGTTACGTTTTGGTTTACAGGAGCAGCATCTACTAAATTGTTTTTGGTTACAGATAGCTTAATAAAAAAAATTGAAAGGAGCTGGCTTACATATCTAGAAGAGAGAACATTAAAAGAACATCAACAGTATTCCAAACAAATATCTGTAATAAAAATTTCCTCGTCAGCTCATTCAGTCCTATGTAATTAGATCATGTTCTGCTGGATCTTGGGTTAGCAGACTCACGAAGCTGTCTGCTTCTTGTCTAAAGAGAGTTGGAAAATCCTGACTCAACCCACTGGTAAGCAATGCCATCTGTACCCAAGAATCTATTCTTAGAACAGTCAACAGTTTGAAGCACCTGGTACACCAGAGGGCCAAAAAAATCGTTGTTTGTTGAAGACACAGCTCCTCTCACTCAGGTGGGAATTGGAGTAAAACAAAAATGATCTGTAGGTGACAGAGACATGAAATAGCTGTGGTTATTTATTACTGACAATTTTCAAATATGAAAGACCCTATGTGAGTTCAGAATAGATCAACTGACAAGGAAATGTAGTTGCTTCTGTGATAATAAAACCACTCCAAAAAATTATGTTTTTAGACAAAATGTTTCCAAGAGCAATGATTAAGTGTACTTTCAGATGTTACATTTGATTTATAAATGAGTAAATGTAATTTTTACAGAGGAAGAAATATTGAGATTTAATATACAATAATCCTGAGATACATATACATATATGTATTATATGTATGTATATATATATATAATATGTATATGTATACATAATATATCATCTACATATTATATACATGTCAGGAATATATCAAGAATATCAAGTAAAGAAACTCTTGAGTAGGACCTAGACATCTGTATTTTCATAAAACTCTATGGGTACGTCTGATATGCATCTCCAAATTTAGAATCACTGGCCTAGAAGATGCTCGATTCAAATTAAAGAAGCTTATTATCAAAAAGACAAGTGTTAACTGTTGGGAGGACGTAGAGAAAAGGGAACCCTTGAGCACTATTGACAGGAATGTAAATTGATTCAACCACTTTGGAAAACGGTATGAAGCTTCCACAAAAAATTAAAACTAGAACTATAATACGATATCCAAAGGAAATCAAATCACCATCTCGAAGAGATTTCTGCACTCGCATGTTCATTGCAGCGTTATCCACAACAACCAAGACGTGGAAACAACCTATGTGTCAACAGACGGATGAATGGATAAAGAAAATGTGGTATATACACAGTGGAAAATTATTCAGCTATAAAAATGAAGGAAATTCTTTCATCTGCAACAACATGGATGGGCCTTGAGGGGATGGTGCTAAGTGAAATAAGTTAAAGAAATACTGTATGATTTCACTTATGTGTAGAATTTTAAAAACTACTGAACTCATAGAAATAGAGTGGAATGGTGGTTGCCAGGGGCTGGGGAAAATGAGGAGATGTTGGTCAAAGGGTACAAACTTTTCATTATAGGATTAATAAGTTCCCAGGATCTAAGGTACAGCATGGTGACTATAGTTAACAACACTACGTTGTATATTTGAAAGTTGTTAAGAGAGTAACTTACATGTTCTCACCATTAAAAAAAAAGTAGTTATGTAAAGTGATGGATGTGTTAACTAACCTTGTTGTGGTAATCATTTGACAGTATATATGTGTACTCAAACATCACATTATATACCTTAAATTTACACAACATTATATGTCAATTATATCTCTATAAAACAGTGGGGGTGGGGGAGCAGTAAGCTTGTTCTGGGTAAGCATTAAATAATAACAATTTGACTGGTAACACTACATTTTTTTGCCTATTATTATAAGGCAAAGTACCACCAGGATTCTGATTAACAAGAACATATTATGGACAATGAAAGCATTGACCAATCTCTAGGAATTTCCCATGAAAATGTACAATTTCTGAATTATTTATATTAATACATTTTACATATTCAAATGTAACCTAGGGAAAGCTGAGCATGTCTTCTGATTTGGTAACTCATTAAACAAAGCTAATTATTTCTAGCATCATTTTATGAGAATAAATCATCATAATTTTCCAGAGATCTTCTGGGAAATCTCAAAGACAGTTTTAGGTGTAAAAGACATCCTGAAAAAAGATTTTTTTCTTCTATATTTAGAATTTGGTTTTTTTGAAGGCAATCAACAAAAAGTTGTCAGAGGAAATGTGGACATCTGATGACTATAGGACCTCATGCGTGCCTAAGAGACTTGATTACTCATTTAATACTTGATTACTCATTTAATCAAAGTGACGATAAACAATTTAAAAGTAAATATAAAGATTAACACAACTAAACAGAACCTTAGTCCTTTCCTGAAAGAGGAAGGTTTGCTTTTTGTTTGGTGTTCTTTCTTTAAATAATCTCAGTGGGAGACCCTCACAACTATATAAGGATGATTTTTTAAAAAGAGTAAAGGTAAAAAGACTGTCATACAGACATAAAATAAACACCAGTGGAACATTTTATTTAGCTCATTAAGTAGTTAGTGAGGTAACCAAAAAAGGTGTTACAGCCAGTTCAAAGGAGAATTCCAAGACTAGCCAAATACATAAGTCCATCACACGTGTTAAAATTAATTTCCTTAATAGGTCCTGCACCGCCTTCTTCCGCAGTGGAGGAGAGAAGTCAATTGAATATCCACCACATGATATTTTTGGCATGTCTATAGAAAAGAATTATTTGCATTACTATCAGTTTTCTGCAAGTTATCTTCTCTCTCCACAGAATTGTAGAATATCTCAAAGATAATAAAAGGTTCAAATTCCTTAGAATCCGATAGCCAAGAAGAATGTGCTCTACACCATGCACAGAGTTCCACTGAAGACACTTCTAATCTTTTGGTCCATTTAAAAGTCTTTTACAATTTCTCCTTCACCCTGACATAGCAGAGGGCCTCCAGGCTCCTAGTCCATCAGCTTGCCAGGCTTGTATAATATTTACCATCACATACTAAATATTTTTACTGTTACTCCTGTACACAATGGAGAAAAAGACAGTTTCCATTCTGGTAAGTTCTTAGTCCAAAGGTAAAGATAGAGCAGTAAAAAGAGTAGAGATAGGCACAGAGTACTTGCAGACGGAGCCGCCCAACCCAAACTTCAAGGTCAGGGAAGGCTATCTGGACCAACAGCAGGAATCAGCAAAAAGATGGGGAAAGGTGGGGGTCGGCCCCATGGCGGAGTGGTTAAGTTCGTGCGTTCTGCTTTGGCGGCACAGGTTTTCACCGGTTCGGATCCTGGCTATGGACATGGCACTGTTGCTCAAGCCATGCTGAGGTGGCATCCCACATGCCACAACTAGAAGGACCCACAAGTAAAAATACACACAACTATGTACTGGGGGGTGGGGCTTTGGGAGAAAAAGGAAAAAATAAAATCTTTAAAAAAAGAAAAAGAAGATGGGGAAAGGTGGACATGAAGGAAAGAGGAGGAAAGAAAAGGGATCCAGATGGGAGAAATGGCATGAGCCATAACTTGTAGGCAAATTAGACCATGATAAGCTAAAAGAATTGCAAGTTCATTTAAGCTTTGCAGGGAAAAACAAATGTCTGCCACCATCCTTAACTTGGCACAGTAATAAACCCCTGGGTAGCCATGGTATCCTCACTGCTTTAGAGGATTTTAAGAGAAACACATAATGACCTGCAGCAGGCAGTGTGTGAGTAGCGTGTTGTAAATAATTCTCCACCAATTCTAAAAATGGCTTGCAGCCATTCTAAATATTGCCTAGGAATTATTTATAATGCCTGATGTAACATTCTGTGATAACATAAGCACACACAGTTGAGGGTTTGTTAAAATTTAATCCCAATTTAAAAGCTAGGCAGAGAGGGCCAAGACCGAAGCGGCAATGGACTTTCATCAGGAGCATCTTATTCGAGTAAAGTTAGAAAAGACTCCCAAATTCAAAAAACTAAAAATCACCATTTCCGAGAGTCGGTAAATTCTTAAATTGACAGAAGGCTCTCTCTCCTTATGATTGGTTGCCATATTCCACATAGCCCTAGATTTTCATCAGTCTTGGTGACAAGGGTTATTGGTCTACATACCGCTTGTTGGCACATACGTCCCCAGCCTATCCTAACACTAAAATTATATCTGGAAAAATGAGATTATAACCAGAGCCGCCAGGTGGCCTCAACAGTGAAGAAGACTTCCTAAAAATGGCAGCTACCATTTATTCACTCTGTAATCGATGCTTTGAAAACATTATTCACGGGGCCAGCCAGGTGGCACAGTAGTTAAGTTCACACGTTCCGCTTCAGTGGCCCAGGGTTTCAGTTTCGGATCCCAGTGTGGACATGGCACCACTTGGCAAGCCATGCTGTGGCAGGCATCCCACATATAAAGTAGAGGAAGATAGGCACAGATGTTAGCTCAGGGCCAGTCTTCTTCAGCAAAAAGAGGAGGATTGGCAGCAGATGTTAGCTCAGGGTGAATCTTCCTCAAAAAACAAAAACAAAAACAAAAAGATATTACTCACTTAAATCGTAACACAACCCTATGTGATATGTAAATTATCATTCCCATTTTACAGATGAATAAACTAAGAATCAAGGAAATTAAGAAACTTGCCTGAATTTTTCATGTTACAACATATGAAATGCTAAGTAGAGGAGATCAGATTGTAATCCACATTTATTGGTCCTAAGGCCCATAGTCTTAAAAATATAGAACCTCAAGAGAAAAATGGAGCTCCCCCAAGGACTTCTAAATGATGGCATTTGTTAATAGTGTTTGAGTTTATAAAAGGAGCCTTTGTGATCTGGCAAGCAGGCTTCTGGACCAAAACCAGGCCTGCCTTTAACATTTGTAAGGCTCTGGACAAGAATACAAATGGAAGTCCACATACCGTGTGTCTAAATATTACAAGTAATACATCAATCTAATAAGCTGTTAAATAAAATATGTTCTGTCCTCCTGCCTTGATAAATATACTTTATAATGACTGCAAGCCCAGGTTAAAATTTAGAATCTCTCAGCTCATAGCATGGCACGCTCCCTCTTTCCCACCTCCCCTCCACACACACTTTTCCAAGTCCTGGCTCTGTCTCACACTGCAAGGGGCCTGGCCTGCACATATGAGGTCACCCCATCCCACACGTCTGAGCGCCATCTACAACCCCCACAGCGGTCCCTTGGCCACTGGCAGCAAGGTCTGCCTCCAGAGTATGGATTTAGCGAAACGTTCTACGTAGATCCTGGAAGCAAGCTCAGTTCCCTCTGAGCAGAGGATCCTGGGGACCCACACATGGTCTAGAAGGTATTATTCAAAGTACAATCTTTGAATTCTTGCTGGTCCTTTAACTGTTACCGTCTGCATCGAGTACAGACAGCAAAAATAAACATTTAGAGCCTGTCATAGTGATTTGACATTGCAGCAACGTCCAAGTGCAGGAATTTCTGTTTTACAGAAGGATTGGTCAGCCACAGACAGAAAGTTAAAAAAAGAGGGTGGGGTCTTATTCGTAGATAGGTAGGAAAAGCTCTGTTTCTGCCTAGAATGAAGAGGAGAGGAGGGGCCTGGTGGGTACATCCCTTTGGCCCACAGACTCATCTTCTGTGGGGAGGGGCACAGCCAAGCGAGGGCCTGAGCAAGGCCCTCTGAAGCACGAGCTTCTAGAAAAGGGTTTCTCTTACCCAGGTCTAAGGCAGCTCTGTCAATAACACCATCTCTTCTGCTTTTTAAATCTTACTGTGAGGATCTGCATAACTTTGGGGACTTGTGCTCTGAAGAAGCTGCTAGAACTGTGAAGGCAAGCTCTGCTGTCAAGTATGCGGGCTTTGGGGATCCCATATGACAATAAGCAGATGCATAGCTGGTAAGTGACTAAGGGAAACCCCTAAGCCTCTAGAACTCCTGCTACCAGCATTCTACTGATTCTCTCCAGCAGAAAAATCAGGCCAAGCCAATAAACTTCAGTTCCTATTAATTCAGGACTACTTTGATAGTTCAATGGAAAGATTTTAGATCGCTTGTATTTTTTTTCTTGCCCCAAACCTCAATTCCTGCTGGAAACATTCCCTAGCCTGGTTTTAATGTGTCTGTTGATAAAGGGAGTTTAAAGTAAAAGGAAGGAATTTGAGATCTGTTTCAAAGAAAATGAGTTTTTCAGACAGTAAAACAAATATAACTCAAAATACTATTCGTAATCATCTTGATGTTATTGCCTAAAGGTTTTGGTCGGAAAGAAATTGCTTTTAAAATGACTTGGGATAAGGAATAAGATTTGCCACTGATTTTTTTCTCTTCATAATTCTATTTGTTCAATCTTTAACATGTGCATCCTTCCCTCTTTGCCCACCCTGTCTGCTTATGCATCTCCTCAAGGTATATCTGTACACACGCACACCAATAAACCAATAGCTGATGAGAATTGTAGCAGTTTCTCTTTTCAAATACTATATTTAACTGTCAATAAATAATTTAGCAAGTGCCTATTTCCGATATACACCATATAATAAAAGGCTGTACTTTTAAAATAAATGCCTATGCCTAGCTACAGTTAACTTATTTTTATAAAAATATCAAACATTTTATTTCAGTATAGCTTCTAGAAATTTTCTTTTAAAACTCAAAATTTGATGGTTCAGATTTTATGTAGGCAAGCAGCAAAGAAGGTAAAGCAAAAGGAGAAAATTGACAGTCCCTTTCTTAAAGAGAATTCCTCTTGAACTCTCCCAGGGCACACACATATTTTGTGACAAATTGACCTTCCATTTGAGGCCAGGCTTTTGTTCAGCAGCAAAGATCACTATCAACTTTACATGAAAGTTAAATTAAAGATTGGAAACCAACAAAAGCTTTCAATATCGCACTTAAAATTACATAGTGTTCAGGAACCCCAATACCTTAGTGAGAAAGAGGTCCGTTAAGTACATACATGATTTTAACCCTGGAATAGTCTGTGAACAATAACCCTTTCTGCTCAAACAGTGACCTGATCCCTGGAGGCATAAAATGATTTAGGTGCATTTTCCTGAGGCTTTCTTGGTATTCACTTATTTTAGGCAGATATCTTTTCCTTCCCCTAGACAAGTGATTATAAACTTTAGTATGTATAAGAATCATGTAGAATAAGGTTGTTTTTGGCTGGGAAAGATTCACCCTGAGCTAACATCTATTGTCAATCTTCCTCTTTTTTTTTTTTTTTTTTTTTTTTAATGTGAACCACTGCCACAGCATGGCCACTGACAGACAGGTGGTGTGGTTCCACGTCCAGGGAACTGAACCTGGCCTGCCAAAGTGGAACTTACTGAACTTTAACCACTATGCCATTGGGGCCGGCCCCTGGGATATTTTTTTTTTTTTCAAGGAAGATTAGCCCTGAGCTAACATCCGCCGCCAATCCTCCTCTTTTTGCTGAGGAAGACTGGCCCTGAATTAACATACGTGCCATCTTCCTCTACTTTATAAGTGGGATGCCTGCCACAGCATGGCTTGCCAAGTGCTGCCATGTCCACACCCAGGATCCGAACCGGCGAACTCTGGGCTGCTGAAGCAGAATGTGTGCACCTAACCGCTGCGCCACCAGGCCAGCCCCCTAGAATAATTTTTAAAATGCATATTCCCAGGCCACATCCAAGATTTGACTCTGTAGGCCTGGGATCTTGCCAGGAATCTGCGTTTTTAACAAGTATCCAGGTGATTCCAAAGCAGTCATTCCATGGAACAGCCTTCGAGAAACACTGCATTGCGATCTTGAGTGTTTTAAGTGCTGAAAGGATCAGATAGCTCTTAGTGGCAATTTGAGCTCATTTTATTTTGATGACCAAGGTATTACGATGGGAAGAAGTGAAACTTCACAGGCTAATTCACAAATCAATAAGTATTAAGTACATTGAATAATAATATAGCCAAAGTTGCTGAAGTAAATTCACATCCATAGTCTTTCATAAGAAGTTTTTTGTCAACTAAAGATATCAACATTTAGAAATAAAGTAGGAGGATGACTGTATGTCATTTCAACTTTATTGTTTAACAGGCTTACTCAAGTAATATTTAATTATATAAGGAAAAGTATCTGCTATTTAATTAGAGCCTAGACATTGTGAAGTTACATGCACATTTGTAGATTTCTATCCACAGGAAAGATAATTCCAAAAAGTTGTGCTGCCCTGTAAGGCATTAACCAAGTTTGCATCTATGGGCAAATTTATTCTGATATTCTTTTATCCAACTGACTACATATAAATCTGATTTCTCAAATTCTCTCTTGAGCCCATCTTATGATCGTTCTGGTTCCTTCATTAAGCAATGAGTTAAATAATAGCATTGACATGTATTCATTTTATATTTGTATGAGAGTCATGTTTTTGAATTTTTTGAAACTTGTGCTTTGGCAGTTTTGGAGGTTCCACAGAGATGCTCAAACGCGCTTACCTGCCAAAGCCAATCAAATCGTGTTGATCAAGAAGTACAATTTCTTGTACTCCTCAAGTCCAGGTGCATCTTTTCTTGGCTCACAGAGTGAATCCCAAGCAGCAGGTGACTCTTGATGACTCAGTTTCTCTTTTTAGTTTTCTGCCTGTGTTTTTGTTTTGTTTCCCTTTCTTGGCTGCCTTTGGTTCTGACTTGAGTTTGTGCACGGCGAATACGTTGTTTCCCAGTGGTGGCAGTAATGGGGATCTGGTTTTGTTTTGACAGTGTGGTTATCTGTATCAAGATGACAAACATTTGTCTTCTGTCAAGGGAGAGATGAAAAATAATTTTTTTATTTTTTATTTTTATTTTTGGGGAGGAAGATTGGCCCTGAGCTAACATCTGTTGCCAATCTTCCTCTATTTTATGTGGGATGCCACCACAGCATGGCTTGATGAGCAGTGCTAGGTCCATGCTTGGTGTCTAATCCTGCAGACCCCTGACCCCTGACGCGGAGCCTGCAAACTTAACCACTATGCCACCAGGCCAGCCCCTGTCTATGTCTTTATGTGCTCACATCAATTAACAAAATATTTTGGACACATTAAAAAGGAAAACAGCTCTTAGAAACTGGTGAGTTTTTGTGTTTCTGTTTATTTTGACCTGTGGCTCAGTGTAAGTGAAGTATGTATCTACACATCTATGACAGAAAGCCTTAACCTCTCTGTATAAATTTGAAATATTGTCCCACCTCTAAAGGGTGTCAGTAAATTAGATGACAAGGTCTCAAAATAAAGGGCTCTGCTTTGTGTTGCTTTGGAGATTACTAAATGTTTACGTAAGTGGAACATTCCTAAAATTCCTCCACAAAATAAACTGAATTTTAAATGTGAATGCTTTTTAAGACAAAAACTCTAGCCCAGAAGTGTGTTATATAAGAATTTAAGTGCACATAATCAAGATAAACCAGTGGACAAATAAGACTGGTTTGATAGTTTCGGTTAAGAAAACAGTGATATATCCTTCCTGTGATGGTATCAGAGCTCAGTATTATATAAGAACGTGTTGTCTTTTTTTAAAGACTTAATTTTGTGTTTCCAAGCTTTGAATTTCCAAAACTTCTTACACTTGGCTTATTGATCAAATAAGCTAATACTACGACTACATTACTTTTAAGATTATGAAAAATGGAAAATTATGTTCAACTAAAACTATAATTCTAATAAGCTTTTGGATATAAACAGTAATTATGTTCTGTAGAGCTTTTGCTTAAATGTAATTTCCTACATCCTTAGTTAACTAAAAAACTGTGGACTAATTTTAGATAGAGTTAATTATTAGATAATCCTCAGATACCTGGATAGTTTCTAAGTAAAACAGAATACTGAAACCTAAGCACAGATTTAATACATGTCCCTTTGCGTCTTTAATATATTATACAGTGGTTATAATTTTGGATCGTGTTATTAAGTGTGCTCATTCGTGCCACTTTAAGAATATATAAAACTGATATGTGCAGCTATGGGGACAGTTTTGCTAGTTTGTTTGCAAAACTGCTTGTGTGACAGGCAGTTATCGCTTACCTACCTTTCAGCAAAATAGAAGTTAATTTGGCAAAAGTTATATTTAGCAAGGGTAAGTGAGATTATACCAGGAGTAGGAGCATCAGAGAAATACAACTGTGTATGCACGGTAATGAGGTATGATTTTGTTTTTCCAAGAAAACAACAACAGTATTGTCCTAAAGGAAAGTGTCAGCTTGTTCCAGAATATGGAACAGCATAGTGGAGAACAAAATTTGAGTTTGTATAGCAAGTTGTAGACGTTTTGAGGGAGCAGAAGTTTATTTACTTTGATTTATAATACCTGAATCTGAAAGGGAGTAATGAAATGTTAAAATTTTGACCAAGTTTGCTTAGTTTTGATGGCTTATTCATAAGTTAATTTGTAAAAGACCTTGAGAACGCTTTACTGGCAAATATTGCATTAACGTAAAATAGAACTTGGCTTTCCTTCTGTTAAAATGACAACTAATCTTGAAATACTTAGTCTTAACAATGGGCAGCGAATGGACACGCTTTACCTGTGTGGTCTGTCCAAACAGGATTCCATACACAGCAGTATAATTTTCTGTGCTTCATGTTACTTTATCATGTCCTTGATTATTATTAAAAGGAGAAAAAAAAGGACAAGGTTTACTTACTTGTGAAAATGCCAAGATCAGTGGTTGGGCTCTGCATGAGCAGTTGTTGAGAGAGTTTGGCAACATCTATGAAAGAGGCAGGGCGGAAGCAGAGTAGAACGCTGGCAGAAGTCAAACTGTGGCCACCCTACAACGCTTTGGCCAACCCCATGGGAGCTCTGGAACATATATGGCTCATCAGTGCCCAGAGTTGAACCAAAATGGCCAGGCTTTTACTCCTGTGATCATCAGATATGAGCCACCCCAGGAAAGGAGGGTGCTTAGACAAGGCCGCTCTCTGCAGGTAAGCAAAACCCTGAGGGAGCTGAGAGTTGGAGGCTGCATGCAGACAGCTGGGCAACAAGTCCTTCCAGAACAGGCATCTGGGGAGCTCACGCCCATGACCACCACTATCCCTTACAGTCATGTTACCTTCTACTATGTTCATTCGGAAATCTTGTTTTGTTACTTTGATTAAATAGGTAGCCAAGTATTTTATCTCAGGAATGCATGGATGCTATCTTAATTAGGTGATAAATCTCTTCTAACAACTATTAAGTTTGCTTTCTCAAGATCAGAAACTAAATTTAGAAAAACACAAATTTCAAGATACTGTAGAGGAGCAGAATTTGCTACCCCAAAATGTGTCTCTTTGGCTTGATTCTTCTTCTTATGTTTTTTGCTGAGGAAGATTCACCCTGAGCTAACATCTGTGCCACTCTTCCTCTATTTTGTGTATGGTTCTCTGCCACAGCATGGCCATCAAAAAGTGGTGTATGTCTGCGCCCGGGAAACAAACCCAGGCTGCTGAAGTGGAGCGCGTCTAACTTAACCACTAGGCCATGGGGCTAGCCCCTGGCTTGATTCTTTTTAAGAATAAGAGACTCAGGAAGAAACTTTGACCTTCTCCCTAAGTGCCTAGAAAAATTTAAGATAGAAGGCCTGTTCTGGGAAGGTGCTATCCCCATGGATAACTATAGCATAATATGAACTAAGTCTGGTGGACAGCGACGAACCTAGAAAGGCCCCTTAGATCAAAGCCCTCTCCATGTCCCATTGTCTCTGCAAAGCATGGTAAACATTTGTTCACCAAATATTTGCTTTTCCATCTCCATGTGAACTGCCTTCCTCCCCTTTGAAGTCCCAAACCACTACCCCCAGCATACTCTTTTGACTCTAGTTGAAGATGGTATTTAAGGTGGTGGCTTCAGCCATTTGGGCAAGTTACTCAGTTTTCCTGGTTTCTTCTGTGTAAACATGTTGTTTGATTTTCTCCTGTTGTTCTGTCTCATGTCAATTTAATTCTTAGACCAGCCAGAAGAAGCTAGAGGGTACAGGAAAATTTCTTCCACCCTTACAATATTTTCTTGTCATCTAAAACTAACTTTGAGATTTCCCATTCAGCCTCTGGATAGTCACAAATATATCTTTTTGCCTAAAAGGAAAACAGGGTTAATACAAATGATAGGGCATGTTTGGTATGCTCCATATTCTTCCATTAGCTCAACATGATTGTAAGAACACTATTTCAAGTTGTCAAACTGAAAGATAAGTGTGTACAGGTTAAATATTATTAATAAAATTGTTTCAGAGATTATACCCTTTACAACAAAGTGTGGTCCCCAGGCCAGCAGCATCAGCATTACCTGGGACCTTGTTAAAACTGCAAATTCTGGACTCCCACCTCAGACATGTTGAGTAAGATATTTTGGGGGTGAGGCCCAGCAATCTGACTTTTAAATAAGCCCCCCATGTGATACTAGTGCTTGATAATGCTTGAAAAATCATTGCCTTAAAGAACTCCTTGAAAGGCCGTAGACAGTTGTTAATGCCCTCAAGGTCCATTATATGTTCTCACCCTCGAGAGAAACATTGGTCAAACTCTCTTGAAAGATTTACATATTTTATTGCAATAGAGAATTTTATACTCCTGTATTTTTATATTATTGGTTACTGTAATAAATTAATCACAGCGTTCAGCTTCATTATCAAACAGGTTTCTGCCCTCTTGTGATGCTGGCCTGAAGACCACCATCAGTTACAGCCATGAATTTGTATCTTCACCAAAGAAGGATAGTTTCAGCCACTCAAGGAAAGGTTTACACCAGAGATTTCAAGGCAAAGATTCAGAGGTCAGACTTCAGAGCTCACAGATGACATCACTTAGACGACTCATTATTCCCGAAGATAAAGTCAGGATTTGCAAAACTTTTTATCCTAGAGGCAGACAATTTCACAAAAGTAAAACCAAAATCACACCAGACTAAATGAACCAATAAGATGCATTTAATTGTAGTTATTTTGTAATATATTTAGTATTATTTTTAGTGTTCTATTTTCTAATTGGATTATGAGAAAGCCCTTTTCCTTTAATTTAAAAAAAATTTTTGTTTTTTGGTGAGGAAGATGCTCCCTGAGCTGACAACCCTGCCAATTTTCCTCTACTTTGTATACAGGATGCCACCACAGCGTGTCCTGATGAGCGGTGCATAGCTCTATGCCCAGGATCCAAACCTGTGAACCCTGGGCTGCCAAAGCGGAGGGCATGAACTTAACCACTATGGTACCAGGCCAGCCCCCTATTCTTTTTTTTTTTTAATATATCTCTAACTCTCAAATCAGTAGGTTGTGCTTCTGCAAATTGAAATGAAACATTTGGTAAATATCTTATTCTTATTAACCTCTCAGATTTCAAATGTTTTTTGGAGTCTCCTTACTTTTAATGAAAATATGGTTATTTGCTTCTCCTCGCTTTTAATGAAAACATGGTTATTTGCATTTATTCAATGAGAGTCTATCATCCTTACTATGGTATAATTGTACAAATTAATTGTGCAACCAAGACTATATCTAGAGTGTCGTATTTGAAAATGATTCTTATTTGATATGGTATAAAAAGCTCATCATTAAAGAACAAAGACTACACTTGATATATGGAGCCAATGGCTACCTTAGAAGCTTCCACCCTCACAGTCGTAAGGAAGGTCACTTCTTGGTAGTCCGAATCGTATAAAATGTTGGAAGTATCTATGAGATAGGATTTCACCTCAACTGAAAGATACTGCAGGTGAAATTCTCTGAAAGGAGATTCTTGGCCGTGGTTTCCAAGACTCAAGACAGAGTAGCAAATAATAGAGGCTTTAAAAAGTCCAAGCTAAGATTCCTTTAGAAGATTTCCATGTGGAAGTTAATTTTCTCACCTTAGTTTACAAAACACTGTATTCTAGAAGAGGCTTATACATAATTTACACCTTTTGCTGCACCTATGTAAAAAGTCAGGGCAAAATTAAATAAGGATAACTTTTGTTATCAAGAATAAATGTTAGGGGCTGGCCTGGCAGCGTAGTGGTTAAGTTCACGCACTCCACTTTGGTGGCCTGGGTTTCACAGGTTTGGATCCCAGGTGTGGACCTACACACCACTCATCAAGCCATGCTGTGGTGGCATCCCACATGCAAAACAGAGGAAGATTGGCACAGATGTTAGCTCAGCAACAGTCTTCCTTAAGCAAAGAGAGCAAGACTGGCAACAAATGTTAGCTCAGAGCCAATCTTCCTCACACACACACACACACACACACACACACAAAATCCTAAGAGAGATGTAAGAAGCTATGTAATCCACTAGAAAAAGCAATTAAAGATTTTAAAAAATCTAAGTTTTAGAAATTATTTATGGCCATGGTGGGGGTGGAGGAGCAGTTGAGAAAATTATCCAAAACTTGGAAATAAAGCTTAAAGATGAACAACGACACTGAAAAGACATGCAGTTAACTAAGGACTATAAATATCTAGGGGAATATACCTATATTTAACTTTGTTATTTAATATTAAATCAGGGTACCGATAGTTTGAAATTATGTGATAATTTATTAATTCCTGTTGAGTAAAAAAGTTCTTACTTTGTAAGCTATTAACCATTTTTTCAATCTCTTCAGATTTATTTCAGCATTCCTTTGACTGTCTGACTTTATTTCCCAAATTCTCCTTTGAACCAGCCTTACCATCTTACTGAGTTCCTCACCAATTAATGAGCTGAATAAAATATCTGACACGTGTTCATTTTAATTTGTACAAGTCATTTTTTTGTTTTACTTTTTTGAAAATTCTACTTTGATACTTAGGACCAGATGTGTTTTGCACTTCAGAAGTGATCAGATTTTAGAGAGTGCAGAAATGTATATTTTAGATACTTTTTCATATTATAGAAATAGATAACTGCCAGCAGCATCTGGGACAGCACCCTGTAAGAAAACATCTTAATATTTCCTCAGTGAGACGTAAATATTTGCACTCAGTGGGATGTAAAGAAGATTATAAACAGTCTCATGTCATTTCAGGTTTGGCTTTACCACTGAACGAGCTCAGAACAGGTCAGGATGCTACCAAATGAGTTATGAAAAATTTGTCAGTTTTCAGCACTTTTGGTAGGCAATTAAGGGATTGTGAACTTACAAATTCTATTACATCTCAAACTACATTTACTCAGTTACAGGGGACTCATGTCAGAGATAATAAGAAAAAGAGGAAGTGTGAAATCTCAGAGACCATTCATAATTTAATATCCTAGAATGCAGTCCAATGTGAGTCATTTCTTGGAGGAGTCAGAAAATGTAACATTCTCAATAATAATGGCTAACGTTCCATGATCCATGTTGAGAAAAACTTCACATTCACGAGCCCTAGTAATCAAATTAAAAACAGCAAACAAAACTGAAGGGGCTGGCCCCACGACTGAGTGGTTCAGTATACTCCTCTTTGGCAGCCTGGGGTTCGCTGGTTTGGATGCCGGGTGAGGACCTAGCACTGTTCATCAAGCCATGCTGAGGCAGCATCCTACGTAGAAGAGCTAGAAGGACCTACAACCAGGATATACAACTGTGTACTGGGGGGATTTGGGGAGAAAAAAAAAGAAGTTATTAAAAGAGAAAAATCAAACTGCAAAGAAAAGACTAAAGAAAATGTGAAAGGTATAAATAAAGCTTTCTAAAGTTTGAAATAGATAACTTTTCCTATAGTAATGCTTCATGGCAAATGTAAACTTCTGCATAATATAACAAATCTTTTGTGGTCTTTAAATAAGTGAAATACTTAAAAGCAACACATTCAGCAAAACTAAATGCCAACTTATTAATAGCAATATTGAAAAAGGCTATGTCAAGGCGTAAGAAATGTGTTCTTCAATGAATAATGATGATATAAATATTGAGGATAAAAATTAGAGACTAAGTTAAAATAGGGATAAGTTTAGAAAAACAGCAACAGAGAAAAAGCAAGAGAAAGTTTTACTGCAAGGAAAAATTCTATTGTACCTCATATCTTACAAATTTCTTAACTTTTACGTACTATGTTGAATATCAATGACTTTAGTGTTTTGAAATTCACATCAAAATTCCTTAACTTTCTTCCTAGCAAACAATCCAAGCTTTGGGGGGTGTTTTTTAGGAAAGGATCAAGAGAAAGGCAGAGATTTCTGGTTTTTTGAAATGATATCTGTGGTTATTCCTTTCCCCTTCCTCTCACCTCAATTTACCAAAAGAATAAAATGATATAGAAGGAAGAGGAAAGGAGACGAGAAAGGAGGGACTGTGGACAAGCTGGGGATGTGGGGTCACAAGTGGGCGAAGGGGCTACATGAACAACTCGAGGTGGAAATGATTATTTGGTTGCCTGCAGATTTGCCCACACAATTCAGTGTCCTCATACCATAGGAAGTGAGACTGGAAGCCTGGTACTTTGGTCCCAGCTTTAGAACCTTCTGCTGGAGTAGGGCCCTATCTTTTCCATCTCTCCATGGGGCCACCCCACTTATCTTTGTCATACTCTGGGCCACCTGCCTTAATAACTGAGCCCTACTTAGTAACACAGGCAATTTTCTCTGGGCACTATCTCAGCCACCAAGGGAGGTTTAGCATTCCTAGCTGATCCTCTTCTGCCACCATCCTAGGGGTTTGCAGAGACGAACTTATATCTATCTGGATATCATTTATCTGTTCCTCCATCATCTATCTAAATATATATTCTAACTATCACAAACATGTCCCATTGTATAATTTTCACACATAACAGTCCACACTCATAAACTATATCCCCATAACTAAAACAGGGTTTGATTCCATACTGGGAGGAGAAAGGGCTTCGCTGATTGAAGGTTCTCCCTAAAAGCCATCTCGCTCAAAACTTATCCTCTCAAAAAATATGGCAGGCTGAATCACTTTTGACAACACCAAGGAATATTTACTGAATGGTTAATAAATGATTTACTATTTGAAAAACTGTTACACACAAAAACTTTAACACTATGGTGAAAAAATTTTATAAGCAAGCTATTAATAATCTTTCGTATTTATACACCTAGGAGTTAGCTGTTTTTCATGTGCTGCAATTCACCTTTCCTCTAGAAATAGAATAAGAGAGCTGTGGTTTTAGTTTACATTTTATGTTTAATACATGTACACATTTAATACATTTAAAAATATATTGAAAATACATTGTTCTCATCAGTCTCTGTAAATTGAGAACTTGTCTATGATGTTCTTTCTGCTCTTCTCTCCCATCCTCAATTTTCCACACACTATTCATGTATTAGTTTTTTTGTTTTTTTTTTAAGATTTTATTTTTTCCTCTTTCTCCCCAAAGCCCCCCGGTACATAGTTGTGTATTCTTCGTTGTGGGTTCCTCTAGTTGTGACATGTGGGACGCTGCCTCAGCGTGGTCTGACGAGCAGTGCCATGTCCACGCCCAGGATTCGAACCGACGAAACTCTGGGCCGCCTGCAGCGGAGTGCGCGAACTTAACCACTCGGCCACGGGGCCAGCCCCTCATGTATTAGTTTTTTACAACAAGGACAACCCCTAATGATATCTCCCTTACATGTTCTCCATCAACACCACAAGGCTTAGCATGTAGTTAAGCATCGCTTAATGGCAGGGATATGTTCTGAGGAATGCAACATTAGGCAATTTCACCATTGTATGAATGTCATAGAGTATACTTACACAAACCTAGATGGCATAGTCTACCACACACCTAGGCTATGTGATATTAATCTGATGGGCCCACTATCATATATGTGATCTGTCGCTGATGGAAATGTCATTATGCAGCACATGACAATTATTTTGTTAGTTCATGTGTGTTAGTTACCACAGCTAAATTGTAAGTGTAACCCCCAACTGGGCAATAGATAGTTAAATATGCTGGAGAAGAAGGGTAAGGAAGAGAAAAGAGAGCAAAATAACATTTGGCAAAATAACAGTGATTTTGCATAGTAAAGGAGGTACTCAAGGTCTATCAACTTGGAAGATTCACTCCAGATGCCCAAGAATAAGATGAACACTACAACGCTTCCCATAACTGCAGCACACACAGGAAAACCAGTACAGAGACCAGAGACGGCAACACTATACTCATGTAGAAATACGACCCTAGAGAGCACACATTGTAGGAGAGTCCAGCTCCTTCCGTTTGAGTTCCACAAATCTATGCATCATCAGAAAAGAATAGGGATCGCTGGAACTATAAAATGTCAACTTTGTCCTTCAAGCATGAATTTCAGAATCTTCAGCTTAAAGAGTCTGAGAAATCTATACAATTAAGATAGAGGCTGATGCCAGGAAACAACTGTTTCTATGCAAATGTCATGGATGTAGAAGAGCAGAGATTCCTGAAGAGGCTAAAAACCTGGACCCGGGATGATGAACAAGGAGAGTCCAGGCTGGTCCTAGACAAAGATACCAGCGTGGGCTGCATGTGGCTAATGAACTCATGTGAAGAGGACTAGAAGTTAGTATTAGCACCATGCAGCATGTATTCTAAGAGTAATCATTCTATCTCCATAAGATGCATAGCAAGTGTAAATGTGACACATTGATACTGAAGTTACCATGACTCCCAGCCACTCCAAACCAGCCTCAACGCCACCCCCTGCCTTGGCACAGTCTCCCCTGTTTTATCCGAAAATTGCCAAGAGTGTTGCACAGGCACTCAAAAAGAAGTTCATTCATGTTCTTCCACTTCTGACTTCCAGACAAGGTGCCTTAGCTACTGCCATCTGGTAGGAATGCTGTGCTACTAGGCACTGCTCTCTTTGCCCAAATGCTGCCCCAACCCTTCAGAAGGTCAAAGTTGACTGTGGTCCATGGCCAAGTGGCTAGTTTGCCTCCCGTACAATCAGAGCTGATGTCCACACCTCTGCAGCGCCTCTGCTCATTGCCTCACACTCCAGATGGCTCTCTGCTCAACTTTCCACTGGATATGTGCGGTGGATTGCTTATAAAAGTGATGCCTTCTCTCCACTCTTCCTTCCTTTATTCATGACACTTTCATTAAGAGGTGGAATCTATTTCCCTGTCCCGTGAATTTGGGCTGGCCTTGAAATTTACTTTGGCAAATAGAATGTAGCAGAAGTGGCACGTGCCTTACCTACTTTGCCTTCTCTGATCTCTATAACCATCAAGAGAAAAAAGCCAGTTAGCCTACTGGATGGTGAGAGATCACATGGATCAGTCACCCCTGTCAGCCCAGGTGACAGCCAGCCAACTCCCAGAAGCAGGGCCACCTAAGTGACCTACAGCTCCACACAGATGCATGAGGCAGCCCAGCCAATATCAGAACCACCCAGCTGAGGCCAGTCTAAATTGCTGACCCAGAGTCATGAATCATATAATTGGTTGTTATTTTAAGCCATTAAATTTGGGGGTGGTTTGTTACACAGTAATAAGTAATTAACACAATATGCTACCCATGACAAATTGTCCACATTGCACGTAACTCTCTAGATCAGTTAACCTCTACATAGCAGAAATATTTGAACCTCCTGTGATATAACATATTATATTAGAATATTAAAATAATGTTTTATTATAATACTGCATTATATTATATTTTTATGCTATTATACTATATTGAATTATATTATATTATTATATATTCCTCCTTTTCAGATGCACAGATATTCCAGGGGAAGCTATGTCAGTCGGGGAGATGAACTGGGAAGGCGGACATTGCACCTAGATTCCTCCTATACCAGAAAACACTGTTGCTTCTGGCAGCCAGGGCTTCCCGCTCAGTCTGATTCACCTTACTAAACTTCATCCTCTCTCATGATTTTCCCCAAATTGCTCCTCAGTTTGGCTTTCACTAAGGTTCCAGTTCTTTCCAACTTATCTGTATATACTTCTAACACTTAGGATGCCTACAGAAGCCAGCACCTAAATTGGCTGTCTTAAATAGCAAGAAAGTTTATTTTCTCACATACCAAGAAATCCACATGTAGACAGTTCCATGCTTGCTGAATTCAGCAACTCCATGATCTCACCAAGAATTCGTCTTCCCTCCCAACTATTTAAGACATCAGCTTTGTCCTCAGAATAGCTCTCCCCTGGGTACAAAATTGTGGCCACAATTGTAGACATCAGACCTAGATATGACAACATCTCTTCCTAAATGTGTCTTTTTAAGATCCTGAAAACCTTTCCCAGAAGTCCACCAGCAGAGCCCCTCTCAGGTCTTATTGGCTAGAATTGTGTCATATTCTTCTTTCTCAACCAATCATTGGCAACTGGTATGGTAGAATCATGATTAGCTTAAGTCAATTAGGATTTTCACCTTTAGCAGTGTCTGCTAAAATACCTAACCCTAATGTAGGAATGAGTGCAAACCATTTTATGGCATTCAGAGACCCTACACAACTGGGCTTATTTGGGTTAAGTGCCTGCTTTCAAATATCTCTGCTCATTCCACAATGAAAGTCTTTTGAGGCACTTTTTTCCTAAGCTTATGTGTCAACTCAACCAGTGTTTTCTATCACATGTGGTTTGAGATAAGCAGCACTGTGTAACTGATTGAAGTCAGAAACAGCCTATTTCACTTCCTAGTTCCACTCTTTCAACCATGCTCAAATTTGGTCCCTAGACCAGCGGCATCAACATCTCCTGGGATTGTGTTTTTTTTAGGCCTCATCCCACATTAGTGAATCAGAAAATCTGAGGGTGAGAATCAGCCGTGTGTGTTTTAAGAAGTCTTTCAAGTTATTCAGCTGCTCCCTAAAGTTTGAGAACCAAATGGACCCTCTTATTAGCTCTGTGGCTTTGGGCAGGACAAACACTCTGTCTTAGCCTCAGATTGTCAGTCTCTAAAATAGGATAACAAGATCTCTCTTAAAGTGTTATTGTAAACATTAAATAAAATATCCATAAAATACTTAGGACAATACCAGCACACATATACAATAATATGGATACTTAATACAGGGCTGGCACATGTAAACATAATAAATGTTAGCATATCTTCACATACACAAAGCTACTTATTAATTCTTAAGATCCACATACAACTATAAAGATTGTGTAAATATATTAAGCAAACTGATCATTAAACTACATATTTTTAAATACGTACAACTCTTACGTTATTTTGATTTATTGGTTTTATAGTTTTTATTAGCTTTACATAGATTTTTATTGTTATTAAATATATGTGCATAGTTCAAAAATAAATTAATATGAAAACATTATAAAAAATCAGTTGCCTGGCTGGACTACCACCACTTATCTATATTTTAGCTAACTTTTATGCTATTTATCTCCATATTACTAAATAAAATGCGTAGACTTCTACTTCTTAATTTATCAGTTTTAGACTTTCCTATGAGGAGGATGAAGATTGAGTTCTCTTACACTACCCTCTCCTGTTTCTACTGCCTCATCTTCTAAATGTCATTTTCTCTCAGTAGTTAGCTAAATCGATATTCTTTATATTACCATGACGTTGTAAATGTAGTTTTTTTAAAATCAATGATTTACCATGACAATGTTTCTTCTTGTGTATTTTTCTCTTTTGGAGACAATAATTGCTTAATATTCCCACAGCTCAATCTGTCCAATAGCTCAGGGAAATTACTCTCAATAATACTTCCTACACAAATCTATCAGATAAACCATTGGTTCCATTTTTTCCTAGAGCATTTTCTTCTTGGGTTTGAACTGGTCACCGAGATTTGCCTCCCATCCTCCTACCTCATGTTGAAGGCACTCCTTCCTGACCCCCCGCTTGTCTTCCTTCTTGCTCACTGATTCTTTTCGGTGGTATACGCCTTTCAGCAGCTTCCTGAGAAAGAGCCCATGGGAGGAAAATGTTTGAGGTCTTGCTTGTTTGAAAACGTCTCTCCTTTCACATTCAATTATCAATTTGATTGTGAATAGAATCTCCCTATAATTTTTCATCTGAATTAGAAGGTATCTCTCTGGGACCTCCTACCTGCCAGGATCCAGTGCTGTATTTTCTTCCAATTTACCATATTTGTCCTCTTTAGTTTTCTTTCTGTAAGTTTTCATCTTTAGTGTTTTAATTTTGAACAGCAACGTGCCTTCACAGGAGTCTCTTTTTATTCATTGTAGCAGGCGCATTGTGGGTCCTTCACTATTAGGAAGTTTTCTCCTATTATTTCTTTGATAACAATCTCTCCTCCGTTTTTTCTGGTCTCTATGGACTAGTAGATATAGGATGTCCTGCTTGATACTTTAAGGGTCTCATTGTTTCTATTCTATTACTATAATGTGCATTTCCTTTTTGATATTTTTTCTATTTTAGCTTTTTTCCTTTTCCTCTACTTCAGCTTTTTTTTCATTTTCCTTTGTCTTTCAATCATTCTTGGTTCACAAATCTCCTATATCTCAAATTATTATTTTGCAAGTTTTTTTAAAGTTCTCTGCATTGCCATGTTACCTCTAATTTTCTCCTGTGTTGGTTGGTTTTCCTGCTGGAGATCTTTCCTCAAATATCTTGGGGTCCTTTGATATCTGTATACACTTTAGAATGAGTCACTAAAAATCTAATCTGATGCTCTGGGTTTTTTGACCAATTTGGGGGCTTTGGATTTTACTTGTAAGATGACCAGGATGTGAACTGGATTTTTCTTTGGAGAAAGATTGGCTGATTGGTGGCCTGCCCATATCCCTTCTTCTACTACTACAGAGTCATCCACAAAGAGCTCTCATACATGCTGATAGCTGCTCTCCTTCCTGGAGGCCAAGGGAATGAGTGGGAGCAGGCCACAATTCATGCTCTCAGGGCCACACTCAACAAATGAGGGACAAGAGTGGTGGGCCAGCTTCCTTGCCCCTTAATGGAACAATTCCAACGTGTGTCTCAGAAGATCCCCACAGAGCTGAGCCCCCTTTGCCCACTGTAGTCCAATAGACAAGTCTTAGAGCTGAAGGATTGCATAGGGGGGAAGAGTTCAAAGGAAAAATGCAACAGTAACTATCCCAAAATACATTCTCTTTTATCCCTACTACACTAACAAAAGTTCAACGTGCTGCTGCTCCTGCCTTCTTCTCTTACAGCATCAGTGGTGTCAACTGTAAAAAGGGCTGTTCTCAGATCAGACTTGAGTCCCATGTAAGGTTTGCATAAGGGCTTGAAAAGTTATAAACACATTCATGTTATTATGCAGTAAAATATTAAAGTTCCTACTGTCTTATGTTATTAGATTTGGAAATTTAAATTTTATCAGCATAAGACATATTTTGTTACAGCAGTGACTCATGTCTGTCGAGGAGGTTGTAGGATGCTCTTCCCCTGTAATAGTTCTGAGCATGAAGTCTCAGAGTGACATTTCACTGTGTTTGTTCTCCTAAAATTAGCATGGATTTTTGTACAACTTCATAATACGGGAGAGGCTATTAGGAAAATTTGGAAACAAAATGACAAAGTTCAAAGAAAATATATAATATCATGATGTGGATTTTAATTCCGTTTGGGCTGAATCTATGATCTGCTTCAATCTAGAATTTCTTGCCCCTGGTCATTCACTCTTCTCACACCTGCTGTCTTAGTTTCAGTTCCCCCCAAAGCGAATTGGATGCAAGTAGCTGTTTGGGGAGCTAGCAGTATCCCAGTAGAAGGATGAAGGGGAGAATTTAAGTTGACTGAATTTAAATCCTCTGAAGATGGAATATTTCCAAATGAGGCCAAATTTAATTTAAAGAGATCATTGTAAACCAGAAGAGACCAAGGTATCTCAAAATAAAGTAATAGGATTGGAAAAATCACATTACATTGGTATGTCTACCAGTAGAAAAAATTGTAGCCAAGAACAAAGATTTTCACCACTACCTGTTGTCTGAGAACAGCAAAAGTCTATCGTGGGGATGTTTGCCTTCTGTTTAGTGCTGTAAACTCTGTGCCTAAAACAGTGCCTGGGACACAGGAGTCAACAGTGAATATTTACAGGAGGAAGAAAGGGAAGATTAGGTAAGATAAGGAAGGACTCAGGGTTCCCAAGAGCCTCATTTCATTGGGATGCTAAAAATTAACTAAAAACACAATCATTGTGAAACTCTAACAGGCCTGATAAGAGCAAATTGGCAATATATCCAATAGAAGAAGCAGTCACCTTAAAAAGGGCATAGGTATATGAGTGTGTAAATAATAATATTTCTGAATAGAAAAAAATTAAGGTTTTTTTCTCCACTCTCAGTGTGGAAAATAATATGAAAATAATACCAGGTCAAGTATTATTGGATAAAAACTTACCTTTTGAATGTTTGGAAACTATTTCTTTTAGTCCACTAGGGCTCCCTATTCACTAAATTAGAACATTAGCATGTTTTCATTATCATGCTAATTAGTAGTACAAGTAAGCATGTATACAAATAAGATAGAAGCCATACATTTAGTTAAAATATAGGCCTGGTGGTGTAGTGGTTAAGTTCAGCACATTCTGCTTCAGCAGCCTGGGTGCGTGGATTCTGATCCTGGGCATGGACCTACACTGCTCACCAAGCCATGCTGTGGCTGTGACCTATATACAAAATAGAGGGAAGATTGGCACCAACGTTAGCTCAAGGCAGGTCTTCCTCAAGCAAAAAGTGGAAGATTGGCAATAGATGTTAGCTCAGGGCCAATCTCCCTCAGAAAAAAAAAAAAAATTCTGGATTGTGACTGTTCAAAATGACCCAAGTCTTAGAACCTTAGGGACCAATCAACCCTGGGAGTCCGAATGCCCAGGTTTGAAACCCAGCTCCACAACTTATTAGCTGAAGTCCTGGTGTAAGTTTCTTAACATCTCTGAGACTCTGTTTTCTCATCTCTAAAATGGGAATGATGCCAGTCCCCCATTGCTAGGTTATCATTAGGATTGAATGAGATTATCCATGTACCTCATGTAGTAAGTGTCTGGCACCCAGAAGGAGGAGAAACATAAGTCTCTCATTCAATGCAGGGACTATCCCTAGTTAATACCAAACTCAATAATAACAACAGTTGATACTAATATAACATTTACTTTGGGCTAGTCACTGTGCAAAGGGCTTTGCACGCATTAACCAATTTTAATGTGTTACATCTCAAAAGTACCTAAAATGCCATTATTTCCTTTAACAGCCACATGTTGAACAGGGGACTCAAGCAATATCATTAGAGTTTTTACATTTTTTTATATCTTCAGGTTTCTCTCAGCCCTATCTTTGAAATGGTTAGTTTTCTTTAATGTATGCGTAGGCAAATATACTCAATTGTGATTAATTTCATTTTCTTGGGCTTGGACCATCCTTCCAGCTAACTTAAGTTTCTTTACCACCTTAAGTCTGTTTCCCAAAATATAAAATACCACTTGCAACTTTGGGTTGAATAATACTGAAAGCAATATAGAAACCCAGTGGTTCACTATCAACGACCTCCTTCCAGGTAATTATAGACCACTTCTGTTTTAATGTTGTCTGATAGATTTTAAATTTACCCAACTGGTCCATCATCTAGTCTAATTTCCAAGCTTAAAGATCTTATCTATAAGATGGGTAAAGTCTTACACTGTTGTGTATGAGGATTATATGAAAATACATTAAAAATACTTAGTGTATGGGGCCAGCCCCGTGGTGTAGAGGTTAAGTTCGCACGTTCTGCTTCAGTGGCCTGGGGTTTGCCGATTCGGATCCCAGGTGCAGACCTATGCACCGCTTATCAAGCCATGCTGTTGTAGGCGTCCCACATATAAAGTAGAGGAAGATGGGCACAGATGTTAGCTCAGGGCCAGTCTTCCTCAGCAAAAAAGAGGAGGATTGGCAGCAGATGTTAGCTCAGGGCTAATCTTCCTCAAAAAACAAAATACTTAGTGTACTACACTCTGCTAATAGTAGGCACTCAATAAATGCTAGCATGCTTTTTCCCCATTCTGTTGATAGTGATGCTTGTTTGGAGTGCTGGCTGAGTTCCCCAGAGAAATTACACTTTGTCATGATGTTTTTCCTTCAGTCACTAGGTTGTGGCCTAAATTAGCTGAAACCTGTGGGCAAAAATGCAAACCAATTATAATACGTCAATTTAGGTCACAATGCCACATTAGAAATATAAGTGTGATTGGCTTTTAGCTCTGTATTTCAAAAGGATTAGTAGCTTTACTTGTGCTTAGGCAACAATTCCCAGCATATTTGGGAATTAGATTGAGGATTTAGACTGAGGACTAAAATGGATGGTGGTGTGCTTCCAGATTACCAGAGGGCAGTGCCCATATCTGTCATGTTCTAGACCCACTCATGGAAATGCTGCTCCTCCCTCGACCTGGTGAAACAGGCTGCCCAAACTACCCTCCCCTCCCCATGTCTGTGTAGTCAGTACTTGCCTTCCCTGCAGGGGTGAAAACAGCAGTTCCTTGCTCCTCACTTCAGCAGGTGACTCTCCACTTCTTTCCTCCACGGGGTCCTTGGAGAATGGGCAGGGCATTCAAGCTTATTCTTGCTTTACCTTTACCTTATAAAGCTGATGGGTCTTGTGGTTCTCAAACTCAGATGCACATTGGAACCACCTAGGGAGTCTGAGGAACCATGTGAGGCCTGGGTTCAAGCCTGAGAGATGCTGATTAATTCATCTCAGATGTGGCCTGAGTAATGCAATATTGAAAAGGCAATTATAATGTGCAGCAAACATTGAAAATTACTGCTCTAGAGGGCAAAGAGCCTTCTCCCAATTCCACCTCTGGAACTACAAAGCAGATCCTCATTCAGACTAATGGACCCATGCTCCTCCTGTTCCTCTTGCTTTTTCCCTCACACATCCCCAGACTCTGCTAACCTACCTGCTCTCAGCAGTTCCTTAAGAGCTCTCATGGGGGTGAGGGTTCCACTGGGAGTTCTTTCTGCTTAGCATACCCTTATTAACCTCTCATCCAGACTCAGATTCAACTCTGACAACAAGATGCTAAAACAAGGGTTAATTTCATAAATTCAGTTAAACAATTCGATTTCACAGAGAGAAATCAAATGAGCCCAGCCGGTTGCGTTCTATATATATGCAAAAGTAGAACAATTTTCTAAATGACTCAATTTTTTTCTACTGGTAGTTTTGGCAACATGTACATATAGCTCCTGTTACATAAACACCTCAAAATTTTTTTCACCAAAACATAACAACTGAAAATATCACCCAGAGAATATTTCCCCAAGTGCCAGTTTAGAGAGCCCAGGCCACATTTTAAAAATATTACTTATGGATCAGTGGATTAAACATTAGTAACAGACATCCTATTCTTTATTCACATTCTCAAAGACACTATATATGTATATTTTCAAACAATATCTGAGGAATAAAGTGGAATACTACTCTTTTTTTCCAAAGAGAAATAATTTGGTAAACAGCATTATCTCGAAAGCAACTAGTTCCTTTTAATGCTTATCATGCTTTCTTTGTATTCAGTTTAAATGTCACCCATCAGCATCTATAGGTGGGCTATTGGCAGTGACCTTTATATTATGTTGAAAAAGCACTAGGAATTTCTCTTCTACTGCTGTACAGTATTTGCAAAGAAATGGGGAAAAAACTTCAGCTCACTCTTTCACTGCCAGAAACTTCTTCAATCGGAGCTCAACTTTCCCTGTTACATGATGTCATAATTGCAGTCAATAACTATTGATGACAATTTCAACAGAATTCCATGGATCCCTTGAACTAACATCAAAATGCATGGAAGAGGGGGGAAAAAATCTCTTCTCAATAGGTTTTGTATGCACCTCTGCCTCTGCAGAAAATGGTAACCTTAACCTAGGGTCCTGTTGATTCATAAATAATACAAGAGAAGCATTTCTCCCTAAATATAAACTTTTGTCTTAAAGTGATTTCTAAAACGTGTGTATATATACACATATATTAAATGAAGAATTTACCCTGCATTGTAAACTAACAGAAAATGTTAGATAATTAAATGCTAACGATTCAAACTGGGTGCTTATATTTTGGATTACTCCCTTAATAGGGTTAGCATTTAAATGGTCAACTTTGAAGTTAACAAACGGCCATTAAGATGCATCAGGGGAGTTCTCAGTTTTTTTGCAGCCATTGTTTTAACCGGGCTGTCTACAGACTCAACAAAACAGCAGAGATGGGATTTACATAGTGAAGGCTATTTTTGCTAGTGGGAGGAATGAAAGCTTTTCTTCAAAATAAATAAATAAAAGGGACGGTCTGGAGAGACTAGCATGTGGGAAAAACTAAATCTTCCCTCCCCCTTCTCTGCCAGTCTTGAGATTTCCATTGTCATTCCCTCCTTTCCCTCGAAGGCTTCAATGCAAATTTTTCAGTTCCCAAGCATTTTCCTTGTACGTTGCTCACAGCATCTCAGCCCCTCGCAAAGGATTCCTTGGACACTGAGCCAACTGTCTACAAGATTCATTATTCTGGACTTTCTGGGGTTAATACCCAAATC